>NC_073693.1:166087077-166687077 GCF_029784155.1 Uranotaenia lowii
GGTAAATGGTGCATTCTGGGGAATTTTTTTCTGGGAAATGGTTCATTCTGGGGTTTGATTTCGGGTATTTGTCATTCTGGGGAAAAGTCATTCTGGGCAATAGTTTTCGGGTAAATGGGATACAATCGTACCTAAATGTTACCTCACTGTGAGGTGAGTTTCACCTCGAAAAGGTAGCAGTTACCTTTTCGACTTCCACGACTTCCACCTTGCTATCTCGGTAAATTTGACCTTCTAATTATTTTGCCTGGAAAAAACTCCCTCTAAATCCCTAAACACCCCCCCCCCCCCTCGCACGATCTTGGGAACATATCAGGTTTTGAATGCCCATATCAGGCAGGTTAAATGCCTATATAAAAAAAAAAAGATAAGTCTTACAAATTTTTTACTTTTTATCATTGAAACATTAAATCTACGCCCAAATCACAATCTACAGTGAAAATAGAAGAGCTGATTCTGATCGTATAAAAATACGATATTAACAAAATATTAACCTCAAATACGGTCTTATGCCATACCTAACTATGTTTTCATGCAAAAGAACTAAAATTTCGTCAAAATTACAGCCTTGACGTATGCTTAACATCCGTTCCCACTTACTTTTGACTTTGAGCCGTAACTTAAGTATAAAAGCACGATGAGCCATTAGATGTTGGCAAATATTTTATCAACACTAAGAAAATGCATAATACACTTGTAATGAGGTAGATTTATACAAAATACCGATACTTTTCGAAAATTTTGAATTGAAAAAAAACCACGAGTTTGCAACTTTGTATGTCTAAAATTCAGGTTCGGGGACTCGGGAATAACATATTTATCTCACTTTAAATTATGCCTAAACAATCTTAATTTTTCCGAAAAGAAAACTCGTTGCAGCCACCGAAACAATATTTGCAGCACAACCAAGGGGTCCGTTACCACTGGCTTGGGACAGGTTGGTTTCATCTCACTCCCTTCAAACTGTTCGAAACAAATGAAGAATCCTGGAAAGGTACCAGAGTTACCTAGTCAAGATCCCAAATTTGCTGAGATACTCCGGCTGGCTTGAACCCACAATCCATTGTATATCAGTTTTCCGCTCGTTTGATGCACTGTCCTACCCCCCACGAATCCCCAATAATAGAGTTAAGCTATTTTACTGTTTTATATAATAAAATTGAAAATGATCAATGCTCTTAGTAATACTTAGCTGATTTGATTCCTTTGTTGAACAAAACCTCTTCTTCCGCGACCCGCTTCCGCCTTGAAGAAATCCAAGCAATCAGCGGAAAAAGTCTTCGACGGTGGCACTCTTATTTTATTTATTATCGACATTTTCCCGGTTTTCCCGAACACACCAACAAACCAGTAATTTTATCGATTTTAAGATTTTAAGATTATTAACTACAATCACTAATTTCGAACAAAATGTTAATAAAGGAAAATGTAATGTATAGGGACTGAATGATTTCCTTGGCTTAAAAACATCACAGTTTTTCTCTTTTGAAAAATTGTTTGCAGTCGCAGCAATCGCTCCATTCCAACAACAATTTCATTGAATCATCTGTCACGCAACTCAGAGAACGAAAATTTTAATTTCATTTCAATGTAGAATGTCACTTTTATTATTTATATTTTAGAATGTCACCTTATTTTCACCCCCACCTCTTCTCCCCTCACAGACCCAAACCGGTAATTAGCTTTCATTTTTCACTCTTCATACTTTCCGGACATGTACATACATATTTCTCCAGAAAATAACTTAAACGCGACACAGTTTGTCACCGAATGATTTCTCCAACCAAAAACCTCTTAACCCTAAACACAATCTTGTTTTTCAATTATGAAACTAGACACAAAAAGTTCTGCAAATTTTCAAACTTTTTTCAAGGCCTCGAAGAACATTATCAACAGAAATCTCTTCCTAATCAATGGGCCAGTCTGTGAATGGAACCCCTCTGTTTAGCACCAGTCATGTTTAGAACCAGTCATCTGATTCAGTTGTAATTAAGTACTCTAAATTTTCGGTTTTAGTTTCTCCAATCTGAATTTTATCTTATTATGATTGACAGACTTGAATGGGGTTGAGCTCATTTTCAATGATAAAGATTTTTGATTGTCCTAAAATAAATTGATTATAACATATTTTGATGTACTGCAACTTTTTATGAAACACGGACATCGAAGTCAACGGCTCAAACCGTGCATTAATGAGTTTCGCTCAACAGATCCATAAAATTGAATCCAATTTTTGACATTCCACTGGAAATTTTTCTCGAAACACTCATATTTTGATAAGTTATAATTTTGATAGGTTTTGTTCTGTCCAATATCAAACTATGCTATCTGAATGAGATATAATCTTGAAAGGAGCATATCTAAAATTGATATAATTTAGCTATGATCGCATAGATTTTTTGATATAATTTGAGATATTTTTACATCCTACGAGTACTGAATAATCACTCATTTAGATAGGAAAAAATTAGTAACAAAATATCTCATCTTGATATAATTTAGTTTTTCCCTCCTGATCGGGATGGGTTTGCATGCAAAAAACGGTTGATTCACAGGTTGTGCAGAATCTTATGGCCGGGGTTAAGGCCAAGGTGCGGGCATTTGCGTATGGACTGTAAATAAAATTGCAAAATGAAGTTTCATAAAGGGTGATACGGTTAAAATTTGGTCAAAGGGAAAACGCGTGTAAATCGGTGAAATCGTGTATTTAAAAAATCATATTAAATTTCTTTTTCAAGTTTAATAAGTATAAAATAAAGGAAAAATATTCAGTTAGGCTTCCGCTTTTCCAAATCCGAATTGCCATGCCTTACGCTTAACCCTGCCATCAGATTTTGTACAGCCACCTTCTTCGCCGCAGAAAGCCAGTTTGCCTTGAACTGCTGCTCGTCCTTAGCAGTTTTTTGGTCTTCTTTAGGTTCCGCTTGACAATAGCCCAGTATTTCTCAATTGGGCGGAGCTCTGGCGTGTTGGGAGGGTTCTTGTCCTTGGGAACCACCTGCACGTTGTTGGCGGCGTACCACTCCAAGGCCTTTTTACCGTAAGGGCAAGATGCCAAATCCGGCCAAAACAGTATGGAACAACCGTGTTTCTTCAGGAAAGGCAGCAGACGTTTATTCAAACACTCTTTCACGTAAATTTCTTGGTTGACAGTCCCGGAAGCTATGAAAATACTGCTTTTCAAGCCACAGGTACAGATGGCTTGCCAAACCAGATATTTCTTCGCGAACTTTGACAGTTTCATGTGCTTGAAAATATATGCTACCTTTCCCCTTCCTTTTGCCGTATAAAACTCCTGTCCCGGAAGCTGCTTGTAGTCGGCTTTGACGTAGGTTTCGTCGTCCATTACCACGCAGTCAA
The DNA here is from genome assembly GCF_029784155.1 of Uranotaenia lowii. Taxonomy (NCBI): domain Eukaryota; kingdom Metazoa; phylum Arthropoda; class Insecta; order Diptera; family Culicidae; genus Uranotaenia; species Uranotaenia lowii. Next base: position 166,090,438 of record NC_073693.1, read on the forward strand.
ACTTCGTCAGCATCGTCGTCAGGGCTGGTAGCGGTTTGACAATGAAATAGTAGGGACTTTAGTGACCAAAATTTGGAAAAAAGTGACCAAATAGTGACTTTGAGGACCGAAAAAAGTGACCAAATAGTGACTATGTAGAACGAAAAAATAACCTTGAAGTACAAAAAATGTGACCAGTCAGGCCCGTGCGATGGATTCTTCCGGGGGGGTTTTCAAAATTCAAATTTAGATAAAAATAATAACAATACTAAAAATAAACAATTGAAAAGGAAAGGGTTTTCTTACACCATTTGTCACTCATGTTCAACACAAAAACTAAAAAAATGACTGATAAACAAAATTTTGGAAATTTATTACAATGAATGTTTCAAATTTTCGATTAGTCAAGAAAGTAAGAAATAAATTAGTTTCAAAAGAATTTCTTAGCAAATTTAAAATTAAAAAATATCTGAATTCTAAAATAAATGTCAAATCTTGTACAAAACTTAGCATTAATAGATGTTAGGAAAATGATAATAATTGTTAATTTTTATTCATCCAAATTTGGAATTCTTTTCCTCATTTTTAACTGGAAGTTTAGTGAGAATTTCCGCTATAATTTTTTAATTTGAACAAAAAGTATTTATTCACGATTTAAAATGTAAATTACCGATTACTGAATAAGAAATGAATTTTGAACAGAATTTATTCAATGTTTGATGTTTTAATTTAATTTTATAAAAAGAAGAATATATTTATAATTATTTTAAAAGTGCCAGTTATAGAAGCCAGACATAAAACCTTTAATAAAGTAAAATCCTCCTTGTTCAACTACACTGACAAAGAAATGTTAGAAAATGAGAAATTATGTGAATGATAAAAACTGATAAAAATTTAAAATAATGAGTTCAAAACTTTTGTTAATAATATTCAAAGCACAAATCAAATACAAAGTTAGTTAACACTGCGTATTAAAATTTAATTTTAAAGTTGCTACTTAGAACAATTTTTCAAACTTTTTAGATAATTTTAAAAATCATGACCGATCCAAAAAACATGATTTCATATAAAAAATATTAATAAAAAGTGTTTAAATTTTCAATCGCAGGTTTTTAAGCTTTTAATTACAAGCTCTGAGTATTTTGTTTCTTTTGATTAAAATATTGAGTCCTAGAAAGAACAGAAGGTTGGAATTACGTTTTATTCTTAAAAATTTGGAGTTTAAGGCTTACGGTTGAAGAACACGAAAATTCAGAATTTAAAAACAAGGAAACAATTGTTGAAAATATGTCTTAAAGTTTAAAAAGTTTGATTAAAAAAAATCCGACAAGTTGATTAGAAAATTAAAAAAAAACTATACAACAAAATTCGGTTATTTATTTGAAAATGAAAAAAAAATATGGAAATAAAAAAGATAAGTTTTTAAAACATTTCAGGAAGAGTGTTTTCAATAAACATGTTTCACCATAACCATTTTGGTGCTTATTTTTTGAATTATTGATTTGGTAAATAGTGTCCTAAACTAGAAATTTTGTCAAATTCGGCCGAACACATTGAGTTTCGGTGATAAGGAGTTTATTATTATATTTATCAGTTTAAGTGTAATCAAACATTGATAGATAACTGATTATGGAAAAATATCATTACAAGTATTTTTGCCATCACAGCAGACAGTGTAAAAAAAAACTTGATTCTATTTAAAGCTCATCAATTCATATAAAACTTTTATTTTTAAATAATATGTTTTTGATTTGAGTTTTTTTTTTAAAAGTGCAGAAATTTCTAAAGATTTTTCCTTATTTTCAACAGTCATTTCAATAACAAAAGCTGATAGAAATATTGCAGATTCGGAAAACCCAAATAAGTTGAAATTACCGTTTAAATTTATTGCACTTGATAAAAATTGTAAATTTTGTGGCCTTGTGTAAATTTTTAAAACCCTTTATTTAAGTATTCAGAAGAACAAAAAACACTTTTTTTTCTTTTTGATAGGAGTTTAACCCGTTAAGGTCATTCTTCTCGCGCAAAAAAAAAACACGAAATAAAATTGAGTCTGAAATTGATTTTTTAAAGAATATTTCATATTAACATAACATTTGTTATGACATAAAAGATTTTTTAAATTAAAAAATGGTTTCAATCTCAATCTTAGTTACAGTTCTTAATAAAAACCATTCTAAAGACGGGATAGGGTTTTTGTATATCAAGTTTCTAGTTCCAATACAAAAGGTTGATTGAACTGAAAACAAAAATCTACAACCAAAGTTAGTTTCAAAGCATGAACGTCAAATAATGTCGTAGATCGAAATGTCTCAAGCCAAGGGTAATTCATGTCGAAATTCCGACGAAGGCGAAAAAAATTTCTGACTGACTGATCAAGTAATTTACGGTTACTACCTATTTTCGCCTCATGCCAATATTAACACGTGCAATTCAAATTACTCTTTCATTGGTTTATTTTCGGTGAAAAAAGTGACTTTTGGTGATAAAAGTGACCATTTTTCGGAAAATAGTGACTTTAGTGACCAAATGATGAAAAAAGTGACTTTTTAGTGACTGACCCAAAAAAAGTGACCAAGTCACTAAAAAGTGACTCGCTACCAGCCCTGCGTCGTGTACAGCCTCCGGGATCGCGCTTTGGCCGTCGTATTTTGTTTATCATCGCGATTTGGAGTCACTACCTTCTAGTAAGTCGATAGTCCGGCTCTTTTTGTTTTGGCTCGATGTACGGTTGTAGACGATACACCCAGCTTATTTGCGGCATCTAGGAGAGAGAGGTTAGGGTTTCGCTTGAAACTACCGGCAACTCTCTTTGTCGTCTCAGCGGCTTCCGGTTTTCGATTTCCCTCTGATCCAGACTTCCTGGCTGTCGACAAACGTTTTCCAAACACTTTAATTACATTTGTAACGGCTGATTCGGCAACTTTTAGCGATTTTTCCAGCTTTGTGTGCGAGTAGCTCGGATATTCGCGATGCGCAAGCAAAATTTTGATACGCTGCTCTTCTTTCTTGGACGGCATTTTGACAACTGAAGAGTGAATTCCAAAATCAAAATAGGAGATTGTTGCTCCTATTTTGATTTTGGAATTAACTCTTCACACACACATGAACACACCTTGAGGGGTGTTCAGGTTTTTTAAATGCAAAATTGAAAGAAATACGTCAAGTTGATATTGATCAGACCGTATCACCCTTTAGTTATTTTTCAATCCCTGAAATTTGGTGGCAATCGGATGAAAACTCGAATTTTGCAAACCAATTTTGTGTGTGGCAATTTCATCGTGGACACCCTTTAGTTTGGAAATCTAAAAAATAGAGATTTTCTTACAGAACTAACAAAAATAAATTTCAGCCGTTTGGAATATCGTTAAGCCTACGAGTTTAGGATGTAAATTGAGCATAAGGATGTTTCAAGAAACAGAAAGGGTGGCTACATTTCGAGTCCTGATTACCTTCACTTAGTTCAATCGTAGTTTCCGATTTGGGAACTGGGATGAACCATTTGAGAAGCAGCTGATTAATTGAAAGTGGCTAGACTACTTAGAGTTTTATCTAACGGAACGCAGCCTTCAAAATTGCAACCATCAATATTTGACGAGAAGTTAAGCTGACTTTAGAACCATTTTCACCTTAGCAAGAATAACCTTTTGCGCCATATTTGCACGTACCCATGGACAACAAGCTCATGATGGAAAATGCAACTGTGTGGCAGTGTGTAGATCGATGTTTAGGTACTTGCCATTCCGCTACCATATGCTATGTGGTGGCCTGAAAGGAGCCACAAACTAGTTTGTTATGCCAAGCAAGTCCTCTCCATAGAGTCTGTCAAATGCGCTATTTGCAGGCAAGAGCAGCGCCAGTTTTGCATTAGGCTTGCGACTGTGCGATGTATCGTTTTCATTTGAATTTATGCCGTTCGAAACGTGTACTTAAACCGCAAGTCAATGAGACGCACATGCATGAACGCGCTTTTGCCACGCCGCCGCGCCGCAAACGAGGCTAGATTGTCCTCTGAGATGTAGATCGTATTTGAATTTAAAGATTTGAACGCGTGTTTTTGTGCGCGAAAGCTTTTACGATCGGTTAATCTAATGCAGCAGTTTGCCTACACATTGGCTGGCCTGGTCAGAACCGTCGTCAGTAAGTCTGCTACAAATAAGACAGTGAGCTGAGCAGGTTGCGTTCCTCGGTCCATACACGCCATCAGTTTAGATTTAATTTATGCTGACAGATTTATTCCGTTGGTAATTTTTGCAGTCTTGGGTAAAACCTGTTTTCCATGTAGGTATCGCTAATCGGCAAAAAAGAGGCTTCGAGATAGCACTGCTAAGTGAATTGCCTCAATCTTGACTTGATAATGGATGCTAACTAATATGAAAAATGTTTTGCTGCTTATAAAGCAACTGCCTGACAGTTTGTTATATATCAATCAGTTTGTAAACAGAGCTGTAATTGTTGTCGAACATCATCGGGTTTTTATTCAACTAGAATTAATTCTATTCAAAGAGGAGTCAATTATATAAGAACATTGACCATAGAAAACTAAGCTGATATACAATTCAAATTTTTCTAAAATCGATTTCATGCGCACAGTTTCAAACAAGTCAGAAAAAAGCTGCTCATTTGCCTCAATTCGATCGAAATAAGGATAAACAATTTGTCGCTGTTTTTCGTATAGAAAAGTTGGACAATTCACAAGCCTCTGGATATCATAAAAGCGTCCTGTGTTATTTGAGCTTCTTCAAAAACATTCAAACACCACCTTCAATATCAATGTTCAATGTCAACCATCTGCAATATCAAAGACTACGTAAATTTGAGGTGTTCTTTAACAGCATTCAAAGCGCCTGGATGTATGCTATCAATATGATGCCAAAGATGATCCTTAACCCTCCAAAGCTGTTCGTAAAATATCCGTTTCGAGGAAATATTTTATTTTAAAATAAAGTCGATATGTTTTACCACGTTACCAGAAATTGGTTTCCAATGAAAAAAGTCCAAAAAAACCATTTTAATTTTGCATAACTTCTGACGGCTTTGTTACATTTGAGTGTAATATTGATTTTTGGAATCTTTCCAACGCTGTATAGGTAAATTTGTTGGGGTTCAATTAAAGTTCTGCCCGCTCTCGGATCTCCCGGTAGAGAAAAAGTCTTACTTAGAAAAATGGCTTTCAACTTTTGCTTTGCTGCGCTGTATCTCATTTCAATATTCGGTATTTCATTCAATGAACCGATTTTAAAACTCAAGGCACAATTATTCGTTGGATAATGTGCCTTTATTAAGTCTACTCCTTTTCAGATCATTCTTATCAAGCATACTTAGTCTCTCGAAAATCTCAGTTATTCAGTATTATGATGTTTGGAACGTGCAATTCGGATCGTATTGACCCGAACAGCTTTGGAAAACTAAGGACAAAATGCAAAGAGCACGCATTAATAATACAGTGACCGAAATAAGAATAGTACCACTATGTGTTTTGCTTGTTAAAATATGACTGATTGTAATTCATCAAAGTAGAAGAAATGATTTGTTTTGAATTGTTTTACGGATAAATCAAGCATAAGTTTACTTTTTTTGACGTAGCAGTTGGCGTTGAGGACCAAACATATGAAAAAAGGGTGCGAAATAAGAATAGTACCACTTGTGTTCTTCAACAAAAACAGATTATTTCTAAAAATGTACTGTTTTAAAGTGAATAATAATGCTTCCACGAATTATTTGAATAGATAACTGCATTTTAAGGAGTTTTCTAGAATTCCAAACGTTTTCAAGGTTTTTAAAGGGAGGTTTCAAGAGATGTTCCTCTAGCGTTAAGAAATTCGATGTTTGAGCTATAATACTTTACCAAACTGCTTGATTTCTTCATTAAAATTCAATTCGAATCCATCGCTTGCATCAAAGAATCCAGCGCTGAAAGAGACACCTATACAACAACCCCGACGCCCGAGAGAACTACACGTCACACTTGGTGCAGCCAGCCCGCCGACTCGTAGGGGGAAGAGTATTTACGCAGCGAAATACTCTCGGGTAGGGTGACCTCACGTCGTCGGCGGGTGAGTCACCTGAGTCGGTGTAGGATGAATTCTTCGCCGGGAATCATCCGAGTAGTTTTTCGTAAATCCCCGGACGTGTGCTGTGACAGGCGCGTGTCTAGGATAAGCTGCTCTCGATAGGCACACGGACGGGCAAAGAGGAGAGGGCCTCGAGCCAAGCCAGGCGGAGCCAAGATCTTGAGTCGTTAGAGGAGAGGTCATTGGTCTCTTGCAGTGGTCTCGAACAGCGGCGGAGCGTATGATTTTCGTGGGAACCAAGCTAGTCTCGAGTTGCGAGTAAAGGCCGGATCTCAAGTCGTTAGAGGAGAGGTCCTTAGTCTTGAATCGTAACAAGAGGCAGGGTATATATGCTGGAGTTTGACTCGAACTAGAGTTTCCGATGAGCGCTTAAGCGCGGACTTGGTCTCCCATCTCGGGTATAGCCTTCGTTGCAGGTCCGGATGGGAGTTATGGCCAGAGGCCCCAGGTGGACTTTATGGCGTAGGGGTACTTAGTATCATGAGTCGTCCAATTGCACCCATGGACCCAGAGTAGCATACTGGGGGGACTCAGTCGCTCGCCGTGCCTTGGAATGCAATCCGTAAAAAGGATTTACCACCTGGGTGATCAACTAATAACAAAAAGCCTGCCGACGAGCTGCATGCCGAGTGTTGCACAAACGTGGTGCGACTGGGTACCTTGGTACCAGTGCTCAGTTGCAAGAGGGAGGGGTCGTAACGTGTATCGGGCAGTCGCGACCCCGATAAGCGGAACGACCAAATGTTCGAGCGGGTTTTGATCAATCTGCCTTTTGGGGGGGGGGGGGGGGGGGGTTCCTGGCCCCGATTAGCGGATACGATCGACTCACGACGGACAGAGGGGCCTTGTGCCGTAACATGTGGCGCCCAGTGGATGGGCCTCAGAATGAGTCTCGAAGAGTCGAGACGGAGAAATGGTTGGATGTGTGGATATCTCCAGACCCGAGGAGAGGTGAGTTGTTCTCGTCTCGAATTGGGTCAAGAGTCGATTTGCCTGAGGGCCCTCAAGATACGAGGAGAGGCGGGTAGAGACGTCTCAAATTGTGTCTAGAAAATGCGTGTGAGGTCTCGAGTCACGAGGAGAGGCGGGTCATGACGTCTCGAATTGTGACCAGAGACCGAATGTGAGACTCGAGACACGAATAGCGGCGAACGGACTGCCGCTGCTCTTCTGCTGCTGAAGTTTACTCGTTGCACGCTTCGGCTGTCGCATAAGATTTGCAACCAGCTACATCGACCCAATGGAATTAAACCTGAAGGACAACCCATCTAGTTTCTGGACGTTTGTGAAGAACCTCAAGTTAAGCAACTGTATACCTGAGCAAATGAAGTACCGCGAATTGTCCGCAGATTCTAATGAGGAATCGGCCAATCTGTTTGCCGACTTCTTCAACAGCGTGAACAATCCAATTCACCTGAGCTTTCTGAAACGAGTAGACAGGGTATTCCTACGCATGACATTACGTTGATTGTATCCCATTTACCCGAAAACCATTGCCCAGAATGAATTTTCGCCAGAATGACAAATACCCGAAATCAAACCCCAGAATGAACTATTTCCCAGAAAAAAAATCCCAAGAATGCACCATTTACCAGAATTTTTTTCCCAGAATGGACCATTTACCAGAATTTTTTTCCCCGGAATGGAACATTTCCCAGAATGACACAAATCCCAGATTTCTTCTTCTAGTATTTTTTTTAAAAATTTTTCAATGAATTCTTGTAAATTTTATAGGATTCGAAATTTAATTTTTCAAAATCATTTTTATAATGAAACCACAGGTTTGAAAGTTTCCAACTAAGTTTATTTTAGAACCAATATTGTGTTTTGTTCAAGGTTTAGGTAGTTTAATTGATTTAATGCTAACCATGGACCATTAAAAAACCGTTTTGGTATCCGACTCCTCACGCTGCGCGTTCGAACTTGAAAGACATTTGTAAGAAAGAAATTTTGTTGGCTTAAGGAAAATAAGAGAGTTGTTTCTTCCTCTTTGCCAGGCTCCGGCTAGCTCGTTATTTGAACAAAAGCAATAAATTTAAACATGTCATTACATTTCTCAAACAAACATATCGATGGTCAAGCCATCCTTTTTATTTTGCCCTCAGGCTCATACATTTGATCATGGAAGGTGTGTGTCAAAACAATGGATAAACAGCTGACTTACGTGCATTTTACTAGATGTTCCGGACTCGATTCGTCTCAAGAATGACGATTAATTGGTCGGTCATCGTTGACCCAGAAATCGCAGAAACCGCTCGGGTGGCGAACGCAGCAACAATTCGAATTTGGATGTCCTGACAGCATACCATTTTAATCACATAGATTGGGATAAGGTTAAGTTCAAAAAATATGTACGCAAAGCGTCACATTTAAACGCATGGGAATCCATGTATATCACCACATAGGAAAGGCCACTTATGAACGAGGATGACGCCCAATCATATCACCGCTTTTCAACCTGCTCAAACCAAATTTTCAACAACCTAACCGGTGACCATGCACCCTTCGACGAATACTATTGGATAGTATGAACATGCACCGAAAAAATTCTTCACATGACCGCTACGTGAAAATGTACATAGATTTTTGCCACCATGAAAATCGTGTGAAACCTATGTGAATTTCAGGTAGCAAACAGAGCTCGCGCAGCAAGCAGAATTCACATAATTTTCATATGGGTTGTACGTGAATTAAACGTAGATCGAATGTGGGTAGGGATTCGTTCTGCTACGGGCAATTCACGTAGATTTCATTGTAATATTAATGTAGGGAGGTTTTTTTTCGAATATTTCAAATAAAAATGTTTTGATTTCGGAAGTAAACTTTATTATTCGACAAAATAACATATTTAACACTTGAACTTGCATAACACTTTTAAACTGAAACTTTGTAACTCCACTCAATTCATTGAACAAAAATTCGTCGAAAAATGGAATTTGTTCTTCCTTTTCAGCGGTTGCTTGGCCGTTTCAGCTGCCTCAATATCAAATCCTGTGGAAAAAAAAACAAAGATGTACATAACTATTAACCACAAAACATAATTTTATTACTTACGAAATGAATATCAGCTTCTCCATAACCCAGTTTTTTGTCTTTATGCACCAACTGTCGGATCTGCGCCATGTTAAAACTGGTATTCCTTCACAAAGATTTTACGTGAATGAGTCGTTCAGTGTTCGTTCCGTTCGTGAACATCACATAGAATGCACCAAATCCCTCAGTACTTGGCGGATCACTGGATTGTCACGTAAAACGAATGTGTCTTTGTTTTAACGACATTCAACTATATGAATTTCACGTACTTTTTTATTAACTCCGAACTCCGGTTCACGTAGACCAAGCAAAAATTCACGTAACGAGTGGCTACGTGAAAATCCAGGTAAATTTAACGTTCCTTTTTCGGCTGAGTGTAGATTAGTGTTTTTCCTTCATCTAGTCAGTCGGACATTGTCCTGTAGATGGGCAACATCGAGCCCGAAACCGGTCGACAAAAAAGGTAAATTTAAAAACGTTAAGTGTCGTGTCCTGTAATGCGTCGTGTGTTATTTGTGTAGCATAAGTTTTTACGTTTAGCCCAACCAGTAAAATGAGTGCGAAATTTTTCATCTGTCAAATTTCCGATGGGGATATTGAATTTTTGTGTGACGACTTTATCAAAAATTTATATGAGAATGGTAGGAATTTCAAAGAAAAACACATTTAAAAGCAAAGATGAATTCCAATTTCATTTTGATAATGTTGTAGGGCCTCTGTTTCACTATGTTATGAAGTTTTTTGTTCCTTTGAAGATTGCATTATGTTTTTTTCTTATTTTATTGTTGTTAACGTGCAAAAATGAAGAAATTATCAGCTTTCTAAACGTCTAGCTGATAGTTATTGAGTGTTCAACTGATTGTCGTAATTTTTATCCAGCCGGTTTACCATATACAATTCTTATGTAGAACAATTAACATCAATTAATTATTGTTAACTCAGTTTACTAAAATGCCAATAAAAGATTGAGGTTTTGTATAAAAAATTGTGTTTTGATCACTTTATTGTAATGAGAAGCTTAAACTGCACTGATTTGCACATTTTCATGGAAGACTTTAAAATAACTTTAAAGTTTTGCAAATTTCAGTGGAGAAATTCCTCCATTTTTTTTTAACTTCGATGGTCTATTTCATAGAAAATTATTCGAAAATGCAACTTTTTTTGTACCGATCTTCAAGAGCAAGAATCCTTCTAGAATAATATGTGTTCAATGTGGAAAATTTCCAGCAGATTCTTCGAATTATCAACGAAAAAGATAAGTTTCCTAGTAAATTAGCAGATTTTTCGTGATTGTGACGTCTCAGCCTGTACCAATACTAGAGCAGGGCTGCCTTGGCACTACCTTCTTTAAATATTCCTTGCATAGTATGCTTTCATTCCGATAAACCAGTGATTGAATTTTGCTGAGCATGAATTGATCAACCATCTCTCGCTCAACGCTTTACTCGGAAGCAAAGGTTGCTTTGAGGCAGCGAAAACGACAAAACCGATGATGCATACGCTCTCACATGGCCCGCCTTCAAGAAGCAATATACATTCGAGGCTGCGAATCCAAAAAACCAAACGAATGTCTCTCACTCATCTCCTGTTACCAGCGTTACCACATATACAGATTTTTCAGGAAGTATACAGATTTTTTAGAAATTTTCAAACACAGAATCTGTATATACAGATTACAGATAATTGGAAATTTATACAGATTTCATACAGATTTTTAGAAATTCAGATACTTTCCCAGATATTTTGATTATACTTCGAGTCAACCAATAACCATCTATTATGATGACTCAATCATCCATCAATTTACATGCTTGCCAATACGGAAAAACTTCCAGATTAGAGTTCGGAACCGTTACGATGCAATACAACAAGTAAAGGGTTGAAGAAAGTTTTAAAACCTCTGTTTAGAATGATATACCAAAATTGGTCATTGCATTATAGGGAATGTAACTTTCAAAGCATAAAGACTATCGACACAATGTTCAAATCCCAACTGATTGTTAAACCCCAGAAGAACACTGATCTTTATATTTAACGGAATATATCGACCTTAATCTTTGCGTGACCTTATTTTTCGCACGTAGCGGACATGTATTTTGTCCGTTACAATTAATCGGACAAAGTTTAACCAAAACCGGTTTGCGTATACAAAATAGTAGCATTATAAAAAGCTCACCGTAGTCCAGCGTAAGTATCCGGAATGAAATTTTTTGATACAGATTTCAATACAGATTTTCGAGATTTTATACAGATTAATAAGATTTTTTGGTTCGAAAATACAGATTTAAATGTGGCAACGCTGCCTGTTACATTCTTGACGGAACCGAATTCAAAAGGCAGAGCAAACCCGAGTCTCCTCGTTTGTGCCTGGATCGAATACCCGCACGGAAAAATTGAGTTATTCATGAAATGTGTTACGATTACACCTTCAAAATAACTAAGCGGTTGTTGTTCAAAAATTGTTTAATCCCAATTCAATTTTGGGTAGTTTTGGATGACCAATGTACAAAAGTGAACTAAAATTCGATTAGTCATGTTCTGTATAAAAAGTTTGCTGTTGTTGGAAAGCTTTGGAAGGGGATGCCAAAGCAAAAAAGCAAATTCGGACAACATGTTGATTGCTGGTTGGAAGATTGCTGATATAAAAAAAGAGTTTTATTTGCAATTGGAAGTTAAAATTTGTCAACAAAAGTAGTTCATTTAAACGGAATGAATGGTTCGTTTACTAAAAGTACTATTTTCACTTTTCCGGTACGTTTAAACGTCGGAAACACTAAAGCAAACCGGATAATTGTGATATGTGTTTGTAAATTTATGAAAAGACAATAATTGTTATTTTGCTTGAGCATTTATCGCATTAAATGGCAAATTTTGTTTCTTTCAGATATTTCGGCGTTATGCAATGTCATACCACCTCCAAGCAAGGCAACAAAAGTTCAGGTGGAGATCGAAAAACCTAACAAAAAGCGTAAACATACAACCGAATCAGGTAATGGTACAGCAGCTCAAAAGCAATGGAGACCTCCTATCGGATGAAGACATGGACAAATCTATTCACGATATAATAAAAGGGATGAAAAAACGACCGGCGAGGACGAGTATGACCTGCTTTTGTATTCCTTCAAAAAGCAATCGAATTATGACTAAATTTTATGGACCGGTTTGTGCATGTTTTTTTTAGCGAAGGTGTTATAATTTTGGTTGTTTGATTTGGTTGCCAAGCATCATTCAGCTAAGCCAGCAAGCTAGTAAGTATGCTTGTAACTTATTGTCAAAGCCCTTTTCGAAGGCATTGAGTTTATAATTAATTCAAAGATTAATAGATCTTTCACTTCAAATGGATTTGACGCTTATTAAAATGTCTTCGGCTATTCTGATTTCAATTCTTGAACTAAATAATAACTGAATCTAATATTATTTTATATAAAAAACGATGAAATTTCAAAATCCTAAGTATTTAACCATTTCTCTTTCTTTTTTATGTAGGATAATAATTAATAGTTGCAGTTCGGAAATCTAAAGACAACGCACATGACAACAAAAAGAAATGTTATAACATTTTCAAAATACCAGTGAAAAGGTCACATAAAGGGAACAACCGGAAGATTTCACCGGAATAGGTTTGTTGTATTGAATGTGTTTTCACGATTTATTGTTAACACTGCTTCTCTTTAAACCGTTCACAGGATGGATTTTAATTGGTAGAGGACCGACTGGGGAAACCCTCCTATTTGGTATTCCAAGCGCATAAAAGGTGAGTTTTTGTTTCCTTGGATCTGATCTAAAAAGCATCCTTTCGATCTGTATGGTTGGTAATATACTTATAATAATCTCATCTTGAACAGACAAAATTCACCTTTACTGCGGGACATGTCCGGATTTTGCTGTCGTAATCGCCCTGGTACATCCTCCGTAATCTACAAAATGCCTTCCCAGAGCCACCTAAAGCAAAAGCATTGTTTCGAGATTTTCGGAACGTTCCATGGAAAGCTTTTGCTGCAAAATACTGTACAATATACCGGAGGATAGATTAAGATAATATAGGGCCATGAAATGTAACAAAAACGATACCAAGAAGAAAAATTTCCATGCAGTAACATTTGGCTGCATTGCTAAATCGCACAGAAGGCGATTTCCTGTTAAATGTTATTTATCTATATTAACATGCGCCTGTAAACAATAAAAAAACTTATAGCTTTTACGTAAGCAAATTGTTTTATTTTTTATTTGAAAAAATCTAATACTTATTGGAAGAATTTTTAAAATGCATGGGCATCCCCATGTCAAAATATACAGAATTGACTAACCGGCGGAAAGCTCGCAAATATATAAAAGCTCTATAGACACGCTCTGAATAAAACGCCTAAACATAAAAGTGCGTGGAGACACTTTTCTTGAAACTGTATGGATTTTTATACAGATAAGAGTAACTTTGGTTACCGTGCGAGGTTTTTCTGCTATTGCTATTATTGCACAGCAACCGCACGCAGGCAGCTAGTTTTTTCGTTTCTTTTCCCACCCTCTCCTTGCTCCATACGTTGCGGGCCTATGCAATGCAATAAGTTCGGTTGTTGTCGTTGTTGCCTCAACCTTTGCGGCGAGGTTGAAGATGTTCTCCTCAACGCAGCTATCGGCTTGAGTCCATCAAATTCAATAATGTAAATGAGTACACTCAGAAAAATACTATTATACATGCCATAAGATTCTCTTATGAAGTGGCGCCATAAGAAAAATCAATGAAATTCATAATATTATCTTATGACGCGAATGAACTCTGCAGATGAACACCTGCTTCAGTGAGAGGTTGTGGCTTTTCATAAGAGGGTCTTATAAAAACAGGAAATGTCACGTTCGATGAGAATAATTAAAAACAATTGATGCTAAAAATTTATTTTATTGTTCGGCTCATTTGTTTGGAATTACATACATTATAGTCACCATCAGCAGCACATCAATACCCGGTTCAAAAGAATTTGTTCGGCCGCATATGGTATTTTGACCTTGAATTTTTTCCCGGTCAACATGCTGAAAAGTAAACAAAAAAACAAATTAGAGTTTACCTTTACAATTATGTTTAACGATTACAAAAATAAACTTCAATTCAAACTTACCATTGAAAAGAATAAAACTAATTATTCCACAACTTCGTTTGACGACTGAAAAATGACTGATGGAATGAATGTGTTCATAATTTTTCCACAATGCCGTTTCTTCTATTTTTCATAAGAACTTCGTATGAAAATTGGAAGAATTTCATAAGACTCTTATGAAAACTTAGTTTGGACGCAAAAAAGGGGTTCATAAGACGTATCTTACGAAAATTATAATAAGATTTTGCCTGAGTGTATGTGTGCCTCGTCTATTTCATGCATCATGTAGCGACCGAACGTTGAGAGAGTTCGTTCTGAGCAGCGAACGGATAGTGTCTCTCGGAGCAGATCCTCCTCATGGGGGGAGGTTTGAATGAATGTATATGTATCGTCTCCTGTATTACTATACGAGGCCTCAAAGTGTGTATTTTGAATGCCTCTGATGAGAAAATGGTTGAGGATTTCAATCACTGCGATAAACCCTTAAACTAACGACATGTGAGGAAAATAATGGGTCGCTAGTCTCAATTTTTGGCTCATGACTATGAAAAAATCCCGTCCCACTTTGAAAACCACTGTTCAAATAATTATATTCATAACAGGCAAGTAGTATTTATTCATCCGAAATGTAGGCTCATTATTTCATCCAAGAACCTCGTGCTTGTGAACCATGCAACAAACAGTAGAAGGAAAATACGCTTTCAAATTTCAAATGACATTAGGCTTTAATTTGTTTTCCAGTACACGTGATTTCTGGATGGTCGTTTCTAAAGCCTTGTCCATTGTGATGGCGAAAACAACCCCGCCAAAGGAAAAATTGGTTTTGAAAAACGGGTATCATGACTTTTGATTCGTGGGAATAGAAACAAAAGTTGTATGGGAGAGTCCCTTTTCATAGGTGGGAGGGTCATGAAACTATCGTTATAGGTTTCAATAGTCCAAAAACATCACTGTTCCAAATTTCAGGCTGATCGATTAAGCGGTGTGGATTTGTATAAGGTGCATACAAACAAACTTATATTGTCCAATTCATCTTTACATATTAGATCTAGCTTGCAGGCATGGCACATCACTATTTGCAGTGCTTCCAAACAACACTTATTATGATATGTAATTGGTTTATATTAAAGCTTTGATTTTTTTTTTCGAATAACAACAACTTTCTTAATCGATGTTCTGATCCCGATTCACCCCATATATTCAAAATTTTACGTGCTTTCTCGGCCAGATGAAACAGGCTTTTTCTTGAAAGAAAAATTGTGTGTAATGCTATTTGCATCCAATGATAATGTATACTAATCTGTCACAATTCTAACCAAAATTGGTTTACTAATAAAATTTTATATTTTGTCAACGTTGTGCGTGGCTATGGCAAATCTAGTAATGTTAGATTTATTCGAATGTCTAGTGTTTTAAGTTACTTGTTATGGCTTTCACAAAAATGCTTTAATCAAATCCCTCCACGTAATACCTATATGTAGCTCCAATCGACCATTCTTCATACAGATAACAGCGTGTATGTAGTACGTTACATATGCCTACAGCAGATCAGACAGCATGGCGCGCAATTCGCGATTGGGGCACATCTCCGCATACCGATGCTGGCCTCGATGAACGACATCCATTGGCTGCTGTAATTAATTCTGCATCAGCCAGCCTATAATATGTTTTGAGATGCAAATGCAGTGCTCCAGAAGCGTTGACCGAGTTCCTTCAAACTACTACACCACAGAAGCTTCGAAGTAGTGAAGCTATTGAACTATCTGACTCTGGTGCTGGTGCATTTAAGACAGTAGATACTTCATATATTAAAATTGGCCCGAGTCATGTATAATTGATTTATGAATAAAGAAGCATTTTATTATGTCGTTACTATGCTCGCCAATAAGTCTGACATGAATCGTTTAAGATAAATACGGGAGGTCTGCTAAGTAGGAATTATTGTACGTACATACACACATATCGAATGGAATTTTGGACGATCAAACGCACCGGCCTTCAATTGACCAGATGGCGTTGATCAAAATCGATCGCATCAAATAAATATCAATTGAGGCAAGAAAAAAAAAGTGGAGTGTGCAAAAATTCGATATTCGCGAAATAAAATGTTGTCGCGCAGCCCGCTGAATCAAACCAAACAAGAAGAATCAAATTGCATCCTCTGGGCCGCCATACGTTTACATACATACACATGCCAGAAAATCTAACTGTTAATTATTTTTAATTAATATTTAAATTGCATCCGATGCTACTGATCCGTACTAAGGAGTCAACTGTTTGCAACTTATTGAGCGGCAAAAAAAAAGTTCCAATCCCGACCGTGCGTGGTGGCGTGAAACTGTATACGCTCAAATATTTCAATGAACTGCACTGTAAATTACGCGGCTTGCACTAAATCAAACGCCGCGCCGCAGTGTCAGCTGAATTCCGAATACTTATAGGAGTATGAGGCCGCATCGTATCGCATGGCACCGGACTGGCTGGCTGGGCTGGATCTTGTACGCTACGCTAAGTCGTCCGGTCGGTCGTTCGGAGCAAAAACTTGAGGCGCAAACAGGCGACGATCGTGATCGCATCGAACGCAATCGACCCAGGCCAGCGACAGGCTGTCTACCCGGTTGGTCTCGGCGCGGTGCCTGAGCTGTGCTGATGCAATGGCTCTACATTTCTTCACCTCCACATACTCGTCGTACCTACTGCATACATACACACAAACATACATATCAATTCACTTTGAACCATACAACAGGACAGGACAGTAAATTACAAGTTGAGCTTCGATTTGCAAGTCGACGGTTAACGTCAGAGCAATTTCGAGTAGAAAGTTATGCACGAATTCATGGACAAATCAATAATCTTGATCATATCGATCAGCAGGATTCTGCGTTCTAACTAAAACAAAATGGTGTCGATTCGGAGCTTGATGGCGATATTGAACTTTGTTGGATATCGAGCCTCTAATTTGAGATAAGATGCTAATTTGCTCTGACTCGATTACCAATCAAAAGCTTATTGGTTGATCTGGAATATGTTGATTGTAAAATCGTAAAGAATGGCCAAAGCTTTGAAGGTACGTTAGAGACACACCTCCTCAATAGGACCCGTTTTCAATTCTCCTACAACAATAAGTTAGTGTACGTGTTATGTGTACGTGTATGTGTACGTGTTTTATCTTCGACATTTTTTAAATAGCATTTCAATCACAGAACAGACATTCGTTGTCCCTCTTTGATGTCTTTTTCACTTTTTCCATGCTGGTCATCAGAAAATTAACCGCAGGTTTTATACATAAAAAATAATTACAGGCTGACAATTTTTTAGACTTTATGAAAGTATTAGCCATTTCAAAATTCCTTGAAAAAAATGATTTATTTGGCAGTTTTACGTTCGTAGTTTGAGTTTTGTGAATCTTTTTGTTCATTTATAAAATTATTCTGGTTCTCGTGTACAACTTTTTTTGAGTGATCAAATCAAATTGTACATACAAATTTTTGTATTTTAAATTAGTGAAAAATTGTTGAGGTTTTTAAAAATCTGATATACATATGTTTGAAAATTGTTTTAAATTTTCTTCAACTCAAGATTTCACCCTTCGATTTTTAAAAGCATTAAAACCATCTGAGCTAATGTTGCCAGAATTTTTTCAGCACGTTTCCGGGCC
Source organism: Uranotaenia lowii (assembly GCF_029784155.1). NCBI lineage: Eukaryota > Metazoa > Arthropoda > Insecta > Diptera > Culicidae > Uranotaenia > Uranotaenia lowii. Next base: position 166,108,275 of record NC_073693.1, read on the forward strand.
GAACAAATCCGGGCTGTTTTATCTAAAAATCTGGCAACATCGTCGACCAATAATCGGGCAAATTTGGTCAATACCTAGGAATTACTCATCAAAAATCAAGAAAAAATAGTTGAAAAAAAACTTTTCATCAAATTTTATCAGCAAAATTTAAATAGTTCTGTTGGCTTTCTAAAAAACCTTTCATGATTATTTCTATGAAACTTGCTAAAGAAATTTCGTTCGTTCGAATTAGAATAAACCCGGGCAAAATCCGGGTTTTTAATCTCGCTAGCAGCAATTTGTGTCGTTGTGGCCAAGGTTATCAGGACATCGAGCATATTGTTTGGTCGTGTGAGGACCATCTTACCGCCAGAGCGAATTTGATTGACTCCCTTCGGGCCCGAGGTAAACCACCTTACTTTCCTGTGAGGGATGTGTTCGCTGTGGTAGACCTAGACCAGGCATGTCAAACTCGTTTAAGTGTGCGGGCCGCATTAAAAATTTTCTATGACGTAGAGGGCCGCAGCCAAAATCAGTTAGAAAACATAACATATTAGTTTCGCGGAGATTAGATATAATAAAATTTTGCGTTAAATTTTTATGTAAGCTTTAACATTCTTATATTATAATGCATGTTACCGTTAGTAACAGTTTATAGTTTGCATGTCGGTTTTTGTTTATTTATTCCATGTTTATTGTTTAATTTATTTATTTATTATTTTATAAATGTTAGGCAATTAATTTCAAATTCAAATCAAATAATGGCTAAGTAAACAGGACTAGGTATAACACCACACGACATATAACATCACAATTCGAACATCACAAAGAAGGGGCGAATTACGGTTCAGTGGGAGGCAATGGAAAAAGCAGATGACAGCTCAGAACGAGGAGGTCGAAAGAGTTTCTCTTTCGGGTGGTAACCGCGTAGCGAACACCACGCATGCGCCCGTTGCCGAGTTTCAGGCTGAAGCCAAATAAGTAGCCATTTCCGACAGTGGGCCAGCAATCTAGCCAAGTGAACCAGAAAAGTGGGATTTGATCTTTCGGTGTCGCGACCTATGACCTGGACGATTCGGAATTCCCGTAACATCTTGGCCCTCCGTGCAAGAAATCATCGGAGAAACAAGTGACAAGCACGTGTTCAGCACGTGACTTCTTGCCCCAGACCCTCGGAAGACACATCGGTAACCACCGGACCACCCCGGAAGAAGACCAGCCACGGGGAGTGCAAGCCTCTTGCCCTCTACTAGCCTGGCAGAGCACCTCAGCCAGATCATCACAAAACGATCGCTGGAATCCCCTTGAATGTCCGCTTAGCCACCGCCAAACCGCCACTAAGCCGCGAAGCGACCGCCAAACGTCGTCAAGCCGCTAAATACCCGCTGAGACAACGCAAAGCCACCACCAGATCATCGCCAAGCCACGACTGTCGAGCCGCCGATCCACCGATCCGCCGATCCGCCGATCCGCCAATCCGCCGATCCGCCGATCCGCTGACCCTCCAGTGCCGGTGAGCACCCGGTTTCGTCCCCAGAACGACCGCTATAACCGTTGCCAAGAGAAGCCCTTTCCCGCCGCAGGCCTGCCACGAAGCTGTGAGTAAAACACAATACATATCACACAAAACACGCCACACAGATTTATAAATCACACAATTAAACACAAAATTAAACGAGTGAAACTTGTAACATTACACAAATATCACATCCGAGTCCTGGGTTCTGAAAGTAGGCACAAAGCCGACCTTGAGGTCCTCCGTTTGACATCCAGATCGAGCTAGCCAGTGCAAAAGAAGGTGATGTATACCCACCCTCACTGATCCCCAGAGGAACGACCAGGGATCCGAGGGCTTAGACCCCGTCCCCTCAGGACGTGTGGTAATATGCATTAGAGCTAATAATTACCCCATTATGAACAAACGCCGTAAGCGCCGTTAGTTGACTCCCTCGTCAATGTGAATGGAGATGAAATGTTGTTTTCGAAAGTTTTCCGTTTGGTAATTGATGCTTCATGTGGTGTGATATGATTTTATGATGAAAAAATTTCCACCCACGCACAAAGAAGTGTTCATATTTATCCTATACTTTTCAAGATGCGGGGTAATTATGAACACGTGTTTTCTCTGCATTGGTTTATGATTGAAATTTACTTTTATCTTCAAAATCACGATAGCCATCCAAACCTTGAAAATAAGCCTAAAACATTACTTCATGTTTTTTTTAGAATTGTGGATCTGGGATTATTTGAAACACAGAGAACAGACATACAAGCTAGCCCACGAAACTTGTGTAAAATTTCCAACGATAGTTTTGAACAATTTTTTTGTTTTTTGGCTGGGCCTTTTCGAAAACTGGCCACCTGAAAATTTAATTTGTAACTTTTCAACGGCGCAATAGATGGCACTATTTCAAGTCAATTTCTAAAGTATTTTTTTAATGTCAGCATTTGAAATTTTACACACTTATTGGAAGATTTTTTGTTCGAGCTTGTACGTCTGTTCTCTGTGCTTCCAGCTATGTAAAACTGAAAATAACCAATAGCTTCTCAACAATAAATTTTAAAAATCAACAAATCTCAGTAAAATGCTACAGGAATAAAGGATACAATGCAATAGGAATAAAGCCAATATCAAAAGTCATCACATAACAAGAATTGTTACAGTGTTCATAATTGCAACTTAAAAGTTAGAAAAAAAAATCTTAAAATGAAGAAGGGAACCAGCCATTCACTTTTGGATACTTTCCAGACTTCCAAAATTTAAGAGCTACTTGTTTGAGCTGATAGTATGAAAAACTGAGTAATTTTGTTCATAATTACCCCACCTAGCCCTATATTTATTGTCAGGTTGAAGTTTATTTGTCACTGACACTTTCATTATAACATAGCAAGAATTCTGGCAACAAATTTCCGTAACTCAACGTAGCGTTCAAGCAAATAGCTGTAAAATTTTGGTACAGCCACTTCAATGTATTTCGCTTTCAATAAAGAATCGCACTACAGCTCTATCAACTCTAGTTGCAAATTATCTGCAGCATTTTTTGGAGCAAACGAAAATGGAGATACAAACAACGAAAATTCTTGCTCGTATGAATTAAAGTTACAAAAACGGCTTTTGAATTCATCTAGTAACGATTCTAGGTGAAGTACGAATTTATCAAATGATGTAGCCTCATTTGTTCTTTCCAGTTCTTGACACGTAGAGAAGTGCACAAGGTTTTATTTGGAAATTTGGTTGGTCCATAACCGTAACTTCGCTTGAAAGTTTTTTACATCATAACAAGCAGCTATGATATTTTTTTTCTTTTCCTTGAAGCTTTAAGTTCAAATCTTGCAGGTGGCCTTTGAGATCAACGTCAAATGCCAAATCCTGAACCCAGTCGTCTGCTTGAAAATGTTCAACAGGTTCACCTTTCATTTCCAAAAATTATATTAAAATTGCCTGTCGTAGCAAAAAAAAAATCTTTTTATCATTTTGTGGCAGGAAAGCCAGCGTACTTCTGTGTAGTAGGGAATTTTGTGAAAATTCAAGACGGCTACGCGGGCCGCATTGACCAAAGCCGCGGGCCGCATGCGGCCCGCGAACCTCCAGTTTGACATCCCTGACCTAGACTATATGTTCGAATTATACTTTTATCTTAATTCTATCGATCTCCGCGTTTAACTATCCCTTTCCTCTTGCTCCTTTTCTTTTTTGTCTATCATAGTTTTGAATAATGAACGACGAACTCTATACTTGAATCCATACAACGAATATATGGACAACAATGCGAAAAATCCCTGTAAATTAAACTTAAGCAACTGTTGTAAAAAATAATAGTCTCTCGGCTCCGTAAAACTAAGTGGTTTGAGCCGTTTCAAATAAACGAATTGTAAAAAAAAAATCCGGGCTTCTCTAATGAAGTCCGGGCAACCGGGCGGACCAGACTTTTCCCAAATTTTATATTAAATATCCGGGCAAACCCAGATCAAACCGGGCATTCTGGCAACTTTAAATCCTAGCATATTCTTTGCAGTATTTAAAGCATATATGGTAACGGATTAATTTTGGACCGGGTACATATTTTGGACCACCTTGCAGCTTTTTTTCTAATATCTCTCTCATTCTCTCAAAATTCAGAACAAATATACTTAAAGCTCCTTCTTATGATTCTAATCATAACTAACATTTCATTGGAATAAGCTGATAGGGAGAGAAAAATGAAAATAAAGTTTTGATTTTTCACAGTTGGGCCAAATCAAGGCCATTTCAGGAGGACGTACCATTATTGGAGTCAACTTTCAAGAGGTTTTCTGCATAGCTGTGATGAATTTAACAACTACAAATATGTTCACAGTTATGATAAAACACTTGAAAACTAGTTTGCAAGCTCGAACAACAAAAAAAATTGTTTTAACAGCAATTGGACCCATGTCGAAAATAGGTCCTACTTTATTTCTGAGGGACTTATTTTGGACCACTCAACATAACCTGGGTATTAAACTTGCTATTAAGGGGGGAATAGGGTCTAACACTTTCAAAAAATCGATTTTTTTATTTTCTTATTGTAAAACATTTCAAGTATGTTGTGTCAAATTTTCAAGTCAATCGAAGCGAAACTGTAGAAATTAAAGGCCTTTATCTCCTCTTATCTAATACTGCATCATATTTAGCTTAGCTTAGCTTAGCTTAGCTTAGTTGACTACTCATATCCACCTTAAATCATTGAACTTGAAGTGCTTAGATATGATCATTCATTTGAAACTTCAGATAACATATTATATTAGACTTTGTTCAACTTACGCACTTCAAATTCCTTGATCGCTGGCGTGGCTAAGCAGAACAAGTTCTACCTCGCCAATGGTTGCTACTCCGTGATTGATCGAGGCCATCACCTTTGTGCAAGGGCCAAAAGAATGGTGCTTGGGATTAGCATTTCATTCACAATGCACAAAACTCATGCTCTCCCTTTGAAAATGAACAATAACGGCGCCGGCCACGTCCTAGTAGTCAATGAGGAATGAAGGAAGGATTGTTAGTAGGATACTTTCTAGGATCAATCAACAACCTTTTGTCCATAAATACTCCAAAGACTAATTTTGAAAAGCTCAGAAAAAAGGTAAGTCAATATCACCAACTATAGAAACCGTCTATACGTCTGCGAATCTATATTTAAATATCCAAGGAAAGGGTTTTGTTAGTAGGGGAAAGGTTATAGATCAGGATCCATTTAGGTGAATGGTGCGACCGAGTTTTCCTACACCTCCTATGCTCCTAGATTTTTCTTAAGGAAACTCCTATTTCTATCTTTGAGGCAGTGATAAAAAGTTTAAAAGTAAAGTAAAAAATGTGTTTAAATTTTCTTTCAACTAACTTGTTTTCCTTAGTCTTGTTCCTGATACACTGACAAGTTTTCAAAAACGATCCTCAAGATTGAAGATACTTCTATCAAATTTCGAAGAATATTTATAATGTAATTAAATTAATAAAGTTTCGTTAATGGATGAAGAGGTTCTCCTTTTTTTTCTTTTAATTTTTAATTTGTTTTGTAGGTTGTGATAACTGGACTAGATCGTTTTTAGAAACTCATCAGTGCAATTCTACTCTTTGCCTCAGTTTGATTAAGCGATTGCACGGAGAAAACAAAACAAACAAAAAAATTGTTTGCTCAGAGTATACAAGTGAGATATTCAATCTCATCTAGCAGATAAAACTTTATTTTAAAAATCAGTAACAATACTTGTTATTGAAAAGTTACTTCTTATTCGACACTTTAAAAAGTCTTTTCGCAGTCCAAGAACCTGAAAGTTGAGGTAAATAGGTGTTTTAACATATTTTCAAGTAGTAGGGTAGATACTTTAGATTTCGACAGGAGTTAGTTTTCGACAAGTTTTTAATAAAAGGTTCATCTTTCTTTTTGCTGGCTCAAGCTATCTAAGTTCATATTTTTCTATTTTTGCTCTCCCACTTTAGTATTCGTTGAATATAAAATTCTTCAAAATAAGTTGTTGAATAGTATTAAATCAATAATTTAAAATTAACGTTCTAAATCATCTGTGAAATTCAATGTCATCGACCAAAAAAGAATGATTTTGAATCACGAAAAACTCCCCTTTTATTCGATTTAAAGCCACATAAAAGGAATCAATGGATGAATAAGATTCTGAAATCAAAGATTAAGGTTAACTATTTTTTATTTTTGGCAACATTGAATGAAATTACAACTGTTTTTTTTAACTGTCGAAAACTAGCGCTGAAAATTCACCTAATAATCTATTTTCGACACTCGTCTTATGGGGTATGTTTATACTGTTTCCATGGTGTAAAAACGCCGTGAAGTAGACAAGAAATTCCAATATGCAAATATTCATATTCCGGCGCAAACAAAGGAGGTGGAAATATGCTTGTCGAAAACTAAAATTGAATGTCGAAAACTCGAAACATCGAGAGGTTTTAGTAAAAGGAAATAAAAACGTTGTTTTGACACTTTTGATCAAATAAAAAAGGTAGAGAATGAAAAAAAAGTCTGATTCATATAACAAGTCATATTTGAAATGTATAACTTTAGTTAATTAACTTATTTTCATGGTTTATCTGACAAAACATGCAAAACCTGTCGAAATCTAGATATTTTACCCTACATGTAGTGTTCTTGCGTATTTTACTCACTGTCGATATATCATCATTCTCTATTTCCTACATACACTACATTTAAAATCTTTGAAGAAAAAAAATCGAAACTTTGCGCCCTACAAAATCTGAAAAAAATATAAGCTTTTCAAGTTTTACATTTAGCATACCTAACATGCGCTTTAAGTGAAAGCTCCTGAATATATGCTGTTAGGAATCAAACTTGTGTGCAAGTTTTTAAAAAATGGAACCATCTCAGGTGAAATATTTCTAATTTGCAAAATCGAGCATGTTTAGTCAAAGGAACTCGATTTATTAAACTGAATCATAGTATTTAGAACCACTTTTGAATAAATACAATCACCAAATAAAAACAGGTACTTATCTTACTATTCCGAATCAGTCCAGAGTTTCTGGGTTTCCTCTGAGAGATCAACGGTCCTAGACCGGTCCGTAAATCTAATACTGCATCATATTTAGAGCAGAAACTTCAAACGCGTTTTTTTCGGAAGCACATGTTTAAAGTCCGTGGACATCGTCATTTGAAAACTACTTCACCGATTCTTTTCAAATTTGGAACATATTTTCTACATATAAAATACCAAACCCCAACGATTTGCTTTTTTTTTAACTTTGGGGCAGGCCCATGCGAAGGAGCCGTCCATGGGGCGGGTTTTCAAAACTCAAAATTTAGCCAAAAATAATAACAATACCAAAAATATACCATAAATAAGGTAATTGATTTCTAAAAAATGTCTCACTTATGACTAACCCATAAACTTAAAAAATAATAGATTTTACTGATAAAATAAATCATTATTTTCAATACAAATCAGAATGAATGTTTCAAATCAATGCTCTTTCCAGTAAGTCAAAACGATGTTCCTTATTAGGAACTAGAAATTTCTTGAAAATGAATTCGATAATCAAAGTTTTGAATGAAGCTTTAGGCACAAGAATTAATGCACAGAAATAGAATACATAAAATAAAACACCAGATTTAAAAAGAATAACTGAATTCCCAAATAAATGTTAGATGAGGTTAAAAATCCAAGGAAGAAAATATTTAAATTCAAGACTGCCAGTGATCAAATCTAAGATAAAATCTTTTTCTATATTAAAATTCATGCAGTTATTAAAATGAAAAGGTTAGAATAGTTCTGTAGTTCAAAATAGTATCTTTGTATATTTCAATTATAACTTGTACAATTAAACTGAAAAATAACAGATTGGAAAATGATCAATAAGAAGTTGATATAATAAAAATGAAAATGATGAATTCCAAGTTTTCTGTTGATATTGAAAGCACAGAGTTTCTACAAATTTAGTTAACATTGGGCATTAAAATTTAACTTTTAAGTTGCTAGGTAATTCAAATAAGATAAATTAAAATTATGATCGATTATAAAAATTATCAAATATAATGAAAATTAATGAAATAAAATTTATAAATGCATAAGTTTATAAATTTTCTATCAAAATCTTCAAAGTTTAAAATTTCAAGCCTTGTATATATTGTTGGTTTTAATTGGAATATTTGGCCCTGGAAAGGACAGAAGATGGAAACTATATTTTTCTTATTATAAATTTAGTTCCAAAGGCTTCCTATACAATAATGTTTTCGGAACACAAAAATTTAGAATTTAAAAAAAAGAACAAACTAATTAAAAATATTTCATAAAGTTTAAATAGTTTTACTTCAAAATTCGGTAAATGTTTTTGAAAATTAAAACAAAATATGGAGAAGACAATGATAGTTTTTTAACATTTTTGAAGATTTTTTTTTTTTTCAATAAACTTGTCTAACCATTTTAAAAACTTATAATTAGAATTTAATTGACTCAAAGAAACAGCATTGAGGTGCCTATGATTGAATTATTGATTTGGAAGATTTAAGCGCACTAGTTGTCAAATTTCTTCTATCACTTTTTGATTAGTGATATGGAGTTTATAAACTTGACAATGTATCTGTTTTAGGCGAAATCAATTATTGATAACTGATGATATAACAAATCAACGTTAAAGAAAAACCTGATTCTGATTTGGTTTATTATTTATTCAATCGATTAAGGAATAATATTTTAAAGATAATGATGCATGATCCGAAAAAGTAGGATTCTCCAGTTTTGAAAAATTCGGAAAGATATCATTACAAGTATTTCTGACATTACTAAATAAAGTTTGAAAAAAAAAAAAAATGAATTCATTTAACCAAATTTGTTCAAACCTGCAAAACGATTAGTTTTTTGCTTTAAAAATATCTAAGACTCAATTTCATTTAAAACTTCATTCATCGCTTTCGAATATGATGTTGAGCATTTAAAAGAACAAGAAACACAAAATAAAAATGAGACTGTAATTGGTTACTTGAAGAATATTTCATATCAGCACGATGTTTTTTAAATAAAAAATTTTTAGTAGTAAAATAGACAATACTAGGTTTCAAATTTTATTTTGTTCATTCTGCTGACCATTATGAGTCATAATACATGGCATGTATAAAATTTGTATTCGGTGAATCAATTTTGATGTTCAAATGGTTTGTTTCAAACTCTTAATTTGTTTCGTTACACTTCTCAATAAAAACCCATTCAAAAGACGAGGTTGTGTTTTTAAATGTCAAGTTTAGAGTTTCAATACATAATGTTGATTTAATTGCAAATTGAAATTTACAATAAAAAATTTGTTTGAATTCGTGAACCGCATATATGTATGTAAATTCGTGAAATGAAATGTCTCAAGCCTAGAGTGAGTTAAGATTAATTTCTGCCGGAGGCGAGAAAAATTTCTGACTTTCTTTTCAACACTAATTTAACACCTTTTGAGATCAAGTATTTTCCTTTACTGCGTTGAAAATTTTACTTGGAAAAAATCTCCATGGGGGGGCGGGGGTTAAACCCCTAAAGCCCCCCCGTTCGCACGGCCTTGCTTTGGGGAGATTTTACAGATAAAAAATGGCGGTTTTTTTTCGTGAAAATCGTAGTTTCTACTTCAAACAGCCACAAAAATTTCATAATTTTTTTTTAAGTTAAATAAAATCGTTGGGGTCCAGAAAAACATCTATTAAAAATATTTTGCTCTGATTTTTTAACTTCAGATGATTCTGTGCTGAGATACAGTGTCCACCGCAAATCCTGTTTTCTAAAAGGCGTCCTCCAAAGTGCTCCGTCACCGGCTCATTTTTCAATATTTTTCTACGAAAAAAATACTAAATGTTCTTTTAACAATGCTTTGTATAATGCAAAAAATTTAAATACATTTGTTTGAACGATAGCTCTAAAAAAATTCGTGAAAATAGTGTTTTTTTACCCGTTAGACCCTACTCCCCCCTTAAATGTTCATGAACGTAATAAATAACACGTTGTACAACGCAAATGAAAAAAAATTGAAGTCTTTACAATGACGGGAAACAAAGATAGAGCTATTTCCGTAAAAAAGAGAAATTTGGAGTTGCTTCACTACACTTGCTGTATCTTCGACAATTTTCATTAGAAAACCTTGAAATTTGGTTCAAAGATGTAAAAATGTTTGATCTGATACCAGGCCAAGTTTCGTCAAAATCGTCATTGTAAAGACTTCAAATTTCGTAGAGTGTTAGTTGAATAGTTGAACTGTGATTGTGTGAAATTTTCATGAAAAAATATCAACCGAGAGAGAAATGGCAGCTTATCAAAGTTGAAAGTGGGTGCGCAGCTTCACGCGATTTCATTCTTTTTTGAACGCAACTGTATGTAGATAATCCACCATGGGTGCACGGATTCACCACAGTTTCGCCATCGCATGCGCTACTTGCATCCTTTAGAATTTAGATTATTAGTTCGACCAATCTTCAATGCAAATTACCACATACCCGACACCATGGCTTCGTGTGAACTGTCATGTAATGAAAATGTTTCATGTAGGCGTATGTCTTATTTGTAGAACAAACAAATAGGTTCGGAACCGTATAAGAATCATAACATATTTCGTGTTAGGAATCTACGACAGGTATTTCGCATTTGTGTAGTAATTGTACGAAAATCGGACTTTTTAGACTTTTACCATTCAAACTGCTATATCTCAAAAATTATGCATCGCTTTTTATTTAAATTTTTCAGAGTGATTGCTGAAATATAAAGGTAACATGTCTGGAGTTTTTGAAAAGTTCTACCGAAGGGATCAAAAGTTACGTGATGTACAATATTTCAGGCATGAACCTAGAAATGCAATTTCTATAGAACTTTGAACGATTCGTGAGAACAATATCTTTTCCATCCACAAATCTGTCAAATAATGTCTGACAAAAGCAATAAAAAAAGAAAAAAATAAATAAATGAACCATTTGAGTTTATAAATCTGAATGTCACAAAATTTTTCTAGATTTTTATTGCAGCAGATTTAGTGGTTGTTTTTCTTTTGTGGCGTTTAAATAGCTGTGGGAAGCTGATGCTGAAAAGGAAATGTGGGTAGAGGGGTCAGGGAAATTAAAGTTTAAATAGGCAGCTTAGAATAGTAAGCGATCTTGAGACGTTGGTTATGCCATTCTGCACTTCATTAAGTCCATTTCGGATGAATCTGAACTTAATGCAGAACAAGATAGTGAGCTAACCCCTCATGATACCAGTTGGAGGAAAAACGTTGGCGGTTTAAGACAGGTCGCTCACTTAATCCTTACGAAACTAACTACGGTATACAGTATTTTATATACATTTTTTTTTTGTTTATTAAGGACCTATATACAGTTTAAAACAATAAAATAAAATAGACAGCTCTCACCATGTTATAGAACTCTGTTAACGTGTTGATTAAATCCTTGGGATGACGACCTTGGGATGCGAAACCATCTTAGGGGTCCAATGTTGAAAGAGATGGCTTGAAGGCTCGTTCGTCATCATTAAAAGGTAACATGAAAAGAAATACAAAAAAAAACAAAAAGAGAAAACAGAAAAAAAGGAAAAGAAAAATTGGATATTAGTTCATTTTATCTATCAATATAATACAGGAAGCCTAGCTCCTAGGAAGCCAGTAATAGTCTAGCTTAAATATCTTGATTGATATCGTCTACTAATCAACCGAACAGGAAATGCACAATGCTGTTCTTCTAAAACCTAATCACTTATTCTGGTCAGCCTCTCTGACAAACTATGCTAAGTCTACATAGGGCTTCTATTAAAATATACCTTGTGCCTATTTTAAAATGCCCGAAATCAGTTCTTTGGACTACTTACTCACTGCTGTTCTTCAAAATCATACATTCTATTATCTACTCTCATAGATGATTTTCAAACCTAACCGAAAAAGGTAAAGATCTGCTAAAAGTGAATAATCAAATAAAAAAAGCAAAACACGTCTTACCAAATGAAATATAATATTCCCATCTAATGAGCCTCTAGTTCCTGTAAAATGCTTGATAAGCCAACGAAATTCATAAACCGCAAATGCACACTTACTAGAGCATTGAGGAGGCGAATACCATAACCTTCCCCTAACATCGTAACACTTTCCACCTTTTTTTATTTTTAATTCTATAACACTAAACCAACTAGCTACCTAACCAAACGTATTATGCCATATTGAAAGTATCAACTTTTATTATCGTGAATTGTGATACTTTCACTACCAAATGTTGCGATTGTTCTGCGGAAGGGAGGGCAAATGTTTCAACTCCCATTCATCTTATCAACATGGATCATGAAAAAATAGACATCGTTGAACCTACAGCTGAATTTAAACTAAATAAAGATGTCCAGCTCCTCTTCTAATTTATGCCGTATTATGACACCATGTTTAAAAAGATTGTGTGTAACGACACTGTCAGGAAAATGATGGGTTTATCCATCATTTTTACAAACATACACACCGCAGCCGTTAACCCATTGCAACTTAGGGTACGGCACCTTAAGGCGAGGTTAAAATCGGCATAAAACCGAGCCAATCACGTTATTCTTAAAATCCGAATGAATGGCAACTGTTTGATAAGCAGTTGCCAAAAGCTACAGCTTAAAGTAGCTTAAAAACATGAAAAAACTGGACATGTACCAATTTTTTATGAATTCATTATTTTTTATGCTTTATGAAAAATTATTGACAGTTTGATCTAAAAATTATAACCAATCAGGGTTGATTTTCGCGAAAAAAAAAACTTGGTTAGGTAGACGAGACGTAATATTTCTAGATGAAAGGGATCAGTACGTCGTGGTAAATGGAGTTAACAGTAGCCATCGTCCTCTGGAAGTAGGTGTACCTCAAGCCAGCAATCTGGGCCCCTTGCTATTTCTTGTGTACATAAACGATCTACCTGAATTACCACTTCTCGGGAAACCAAGATTGTTCGCGGATGATACATCTCTATGCTATGAAGATGTTGATGCCAACACGATCGTTCGTAAGATGTGCAGTGACATGGTTATTCTCAAAAAATACTTTGATGAAAACTTACTGTCACTCAACATTTCAAAATCTAAATACATGATTTTACATTCTTCTCGAACGAATAATCCGCCACATGATGACCTCATGATTGACAATACACAAATTGAGAAAGTTTCTCATTTCCGGTATCTCGGCCTTACCATTGATTCCACATTAAAATGGACCAACCATGTAGAAACGTTATTGAAGGATATCAATTCTGAGTTTGGACTGTTGTGGAAGATGAAGAGTTTTGTCCCTTCGAGACAACTTTTGTTGATGTATCATGCCTTTATCCAATCAAAGATGCAATACCTGATATTCACAACCTCACCACAACCAATCTTATAGTCGACCAAACCATAGGTATGGACTGAGAAACCAAACTACTCTTAGAACGAAACGTCCAACGACAGAGTTAGCCAAAAATATAAAATTGGTGAAACCGAACGAAAAGTTCAAAAATTTATTAAAAATACATTTGAGAGCGAAATTAGAAACTTTCTTGAATTGAAGCATCGTAACGGTCAGCATTGAGCCGATCAACGATTCCAAGATAACTCCCTTCAAAGAGATTATTCTCACTGGGAGTGCTATCCGCCTCATACATCCTCTTCATCTTTTAATCCCTCCACCACGATTCACCCACCCACTAGTGCACAAAATTCCACCCCCACGTTTAAACGAATTTAAACCTGCATTCTAATACGCCTCAACATCTAATTTTTCTAATTTCCGCCAACCACCGCCACCACCGACCACCGACCACCGCCAACCGTCGCCACAAACCGCCATATCGTCGATACCACAACCGCAAATAAAAACACCAACGCCAACATTACAACTTCCAAAAATCATGATGAACTCTTAAATATTGTGAACGAGTGCACAAATTAATGAAATACCTTTGTGAACCCAGTGTTTGGAAAAAATTATGTAAAAAAAAAAAAGAATGAAGAGGAGGTTTTATGCCTACGGGAGCATGAACTTGAAAGTAGTTCAACTCCCGCGGGCTTTTCCCTGCTCAGAAAAAAAATATATAAACCCCGTCTAAAGGAGGGGTTTGGAAAAAAAAACGACAACAAATCGGCAAATACGCAACGAATTTAATTTTTGTAACAGTTGAAATATCTCAGTTAATATTAGAACAATTTTAGCACAAAACTTAGATAAAAAAATTGTTGGAATGAAAAATTAAATGCGAAAAATTACTTAAAATTTCGAATTTCATCGAGATTGCAGCGTGCTGTCAGAATTTTCAAAACATTTGAAACACACTATATAACGGAGGAGTTATTTTTGCCTTCAACTCTATACTTATCGAACAAACGAAATTTGACTACAAAAATAAAAAAAAAGACAAGATTATCTGAATTATTTGCATAATTGCGCATGAATCGCTGTCGCAAGTATAGCAAAATTCAGAAAAAAAACTTTTCAAGTTTAAGGGCGGTCCAAAATAGAAACCTGGTGGTCCAAAATACCGACCACAGTAATAATCGAAGAAACGCGGATTTAGGCTTAAATCTTGTTACATTGCAACAAACGACGATATGTTTCGAAAGAAAAAGCCTTGATATTCGTAAGGAACGGATAAAACAGTCAAAATTTTCTAATATGTACTTTTTTATTTCAGAAAATAGAATAGCCACTTCCCAAAGCGGTCCAAAATAGATCCGTTACCCTATGCTTTAGCAGTTTAAGGCTATGTGAAAGTACAGCACCGAAGTTTGAATATTGTAGTTGGATTTGTACCTATTTAAAACCGAATCCATTATTTAAGTAAGACATATTTTACAAATGGAAAATATTTAAAAAGTCGAATTTTAATTTTATCGATTAGATAGGACAGTTTCTCGTCTGTTTTCTTTGATTGAACTCCGTCTAAAATGGTCTAGAGTCTAGACAAGTTGCAAGTTACTGTGTTCTAATCCTTCGGATGATGGATTAGATTTCAAATTGACATGCGCTCGTTTTAAAAACTGACATTTTGTTTTAACACATGACTCACCAAGATGCCGCTTCAGGTTTGGAAGATATTACCAAATATCGTTCTGCCGAAATTGGAAACAAAATTTAGCGATCTTTCGATACGATCACCGCTTTTTCGCCATTATCTAGCATCCCGACTGTTGAATTTTGAGCAGGTGAATGCCGCTGTGCTGACCCTAATGATTTTCCCCATCGATCGTCATTTAATCACGTGGCCTGACAGCTTGTTTCGGTTGTTTGCCTCATATCAGGATGAGGGAGATAGTGGGCTGGCTGAGAAAACCACCGCCAAATTGGGCTTCCCGCTCAACAAGTGGCAGACAAACTGGCACCGCCTTGTGACCGGTTTTTTTTTTTGCTCTCGACGATAGCCGGTGAACCAACAGGAAAACGAGACATTTTTATGCTAATTGCATACTAATGGCCAATAAATTAACAAATCTGCTAGAGCAAGGTACAGTCAGGCGTTATTTTATGCGAATTTTGTGAGTCTGTTTTAACGGTGGAACGCTTCGTGAAAGGCGATTGAAAGTTGGGTTGAAATATTGGGAGTAACAATGGAAGATACGATTCTGTTCTCCAGTAAGACTCATTGAGTAGTTATAATTGTATTGAATCAAAAAGTACACAGATTCGTGGGAAGTCATCAGGCCGGCTTCATGGAGGGACGGTCTACGCCGGACCAGATCTTCACTTTACTGCAAATCCTCCAAAAATGCCGTGAACATCAGTCCCTACGCACCATCTATTCATCGACTTCAAAGCCGCATACGACACGATCGTCCGTGACGAGCTATGGAAAATCATGGACGATAATAGATTTTCCGGGAAGCTGATCAGACTGAACAAAACAACGCACAGTGGGGATTTTTGATCAAAAAAAGGTACCTATTTCTGTGACGATCGCCTAAACTGTTCTAAATTTTGGAAAATTATCACTTCTTATGCAAAAAAACACGAGGAATCGAATGGTCTACACCGCTTTCTGATAAAGACTCGTTACGTCTCATTTTGCTCGATTTCCTCTATTTTTTGGGTGTAAAGTTATAATTCCGATTGTAGCCATCTACCTTGCAACCAAAAAGTCATATAAACCATACTTATTTATGTAAAAATGTCAGCTGAATCAATTGGTGTACTCCACTTTTTGTTTTTTCTACGAGAAGTGGCTAATTTTGCCTCTTTTCCCCTAAATTTTAAGATGTTTTTCAAAGAAATGCAGTCAAACAAAGTGTAATCCAACAGTTTTTCATCATGAATGATCATTTTTGGTAAATTTATTCATATTCTAGCTAATCACGTCACTTTTTTGTACTAGAATGAATATAAATTGCTAAATATTCCCAACCTCCCCTAGCTTTTTAAAATTTATGCATAAATTTCACTGTAACAATCGAGCGATTCACATACCAAATGCAAAAACCAAGTGATTTAGTGTAAAATTTGTCGCTGAATCGAGTAGTGTACACCGCTTAGTGCTCAACTTACGAGAATGGCCGCAATCACCCCGATTTTCCCTAAAATCGAGCGATATGTGGAAAAAAATCATTATAACAAATGACAATGCATCATAAAATGCACAAAAATGACTAAAACAAGTGTAGAACTTATTGCTGAATCGAATAATGTACACCGCTCAGCGTTCAGTTGACGAGAAGAGCCTTAATCATCCTGTTTTCCCCTAAATTCATTAAATTTCGGGTGTAAAACTTATTGCTGAATCAACCGCTACACCGCTATGGTGAAGTTGACGAGAAGAGTCACAACCACCCCAATTTCCCCTAAATTCATATAATTTCTTCGAGAAAAAATTGTAACAAACGAGTGAATTTGAGTATTACTGTCGAATCGATGAGAAGAGCCTCATCATGTTTAAACCAATATAAATTATCAATTCAACAAACTATTTTTCAAATTAAGGGGAAAAGGGGTGATCCATGCTTTTTTCTTCATCTTAACGTTCAGCAGTGTACATCTTTCTGTTCAGCAATTAGTTTTTCACATGGTTCAGTTATTTCTGTGCAATTTCTGATGCATTCTCGAAAGTTACAAGATTTTTTTTCTTGAATTGCAAGAATTTAGAGGAAATTGAGTCAAATAGGACTTTATTCATCAACAGAATTTAAGAGGTGTCCATTATTTTATTCAACAGTTAGTTTCACATATGATTTAATGTTTTTGTACCTGTTTCGATGCTTTCTCATTTGTTACTACGATTTTTTGGTTCATAATGTATGAGTTTATGAATGAATTTAAGATAAATTGGGGAAAATGAGACTTTTCTTGTTAACTCAGTGCTAAGCGGTGTTCTTCATTCGATTCAGCGATAAGTTATCCACCTGATTCAATGTTTTTCTCACATGTTTTTCTCATATGTTCGTAAGCTGAGCACTAAGCGCACACCACTCGAGCACACCACTCGATTCAGCGACAAATTTTACACTAAATCACTTGGTTTTTGCATTTGGTATGTGAATCACTCGATTGTTACAGTGAAATTTATGCATAAATTTAAAATAGCTAGGGGAGGTTGGGGATATTTAGCAATTTATATTCATTCTAGTACAAAAAAGTGACGTGGTTAGCTAGAATATGAATAAATTTACCAAAAATGATCATTCATGATGAAAAATTGTTGGGTTACACTTTGTTTGACTGCATTTTATTGAAAAAATTCTTAAATTTAGGGGAAAAGAGGCAAAGTGAGCCACTTCTCGTAGTAGTAACAAAAATTGGAGTACACCAATCGATTCAGCTGACATTTTTACATAAATAAGTATGGTTTATATGACTTTTTGGTTGCAAGGTAGATGGCTACCATAGGAATTATAACTTTACACCCAAAAAAAATAGGGGAAATCGGGCAAAATGAGACGTAACGAGTCATTTTATCAGAAAGCGGTGTAGACCATTCGATTCCTCGTGTTTTTTTACATAAAGCATGGTTGTTTTTTCATGCAAGGCGTTCTTGCCTGAATTAGGTACCTTTTTTGGCTCGAAAATCCCCACTGTGCAACGGTGGGTGGAACGCAGTGCTGTGTGCGGATTTCGGGTAAATTGTCGAGTTCATTCGAATCGCGCGGGGGGCTTCGACAAGGCGATGGTCTATCCTGCATGATGTTCAACGTGGCGTTAGAAGGTGTTATAGTCGGCAGATCATCTTCGGCGGTGGAGGAGGTCTATCTTAAACTAAAACGCGAAACAGGAAGGATTGGGTTGATGATTAATACTTCCAAGACGAAGTCCATGCTGGCCTGCGGATCCGAGACCGACCGAGCCCGCTAACGAGGTCACGATCAACGGCGACGAGCTGGAGATAGTCGAAGACTTTGTATATCTCGGCTTACTGGTGATCGCAGATAATGACTCCTGTCGTGAGATCCGGAGGCGAATAATCAGCGGAAGTTGTACCTACTATGGACTTCACTTGCAACTGTGGTCTTCGCGACCGCAGCCCTCGCACGAAGTGTAAACTGTACAAGACGCTCATTAGACCGGTTGTTCTCTACGGGCACGAGACATGGATATTGCTCGAGGAGGATCTGCGTACACTCGGAGTATTCGAGCGACGAGTGTTAAGAACCATCTTCCACGAGCTCACGTGACTCTACGGTTAACCTAGTATGCAGAAGGTGGTGAAGGTTGGCCGGATACGCTGGGCAGGACATGTTGCGAGAATGCCGGACGACTGTCCTGCAAAACAGGTGTTCGCTACGAATCCGGTAGGAAAGAGCCGAGCAGATGAACGAGCAAGGTGGTTACACAAAGTGGAGCTTGATCTGGCGAATGTGGGATGTCCATGAAATTGTAGAACGGTTGTCATAGACCGAGTGAATTTTAGGAATTATGTTCGTTAAGTTATGTCGTGAGACGGGATACTATGAAAATAAATACGTTTAAATAAAATGATTGTCTTGAGGGGTTGTCAATGCAGTTGGAATCCGAAGTTTTCGCGCTGGTGGTTGGTAACCTTGCCAACCAGCGACGATGAAAAATCGTCAACTTTTCTGTTGTTTGATTCCGACACTTTTCATGTTGACGAAAACTACGGTTTGGAGATTCAGCGACAATATAATCCAGATTGACACGTAGTTTCTTTGCTATAAGTACGCAGTTGCCGAGCATCTAAGCTAAATTCGTACAAACATACATACGCATTGAGGTAATTAATGGAAACCACTTGTTTTGTATTCAGATTTTATCATGTAGTTATTTAACTAAGGTTTTGTTTAAAGTATTGTCCATCGCTAGCCACATCTTTGCACACATTTATTGGGAATTCTGAGCAGATCTATTTTTTAGTTATCTTAATAAAAAAGTAAACCGCTTGTGTGAATCCAAGACCGACTAATCGCCAAACTCGCCACAACTGTCGCTTTTGCAATTCCAAAATTTCCAGTTTGACAAGTCTTTTACTCGGTTGGAATGACACTAACAGAACATCGAAAATTCCTACCATGACATTTCGACTCTTTGTTTACTCTATAGGCTTCTTAGTCTGACCTTGACGGTCGACTGCACACGAAAGTGGACCATACTCAATTATAACCCTAAAATAAAAGTGCCCGATAGGAAATTTGACAGATGAAAAATTTCGCCGTTCACATATTTAGTAGGGGGCCGATTAAGTCTAGCTACGAATCATCATACTAAATCAATGACTCTATTTTAAGCTTGCCAGATTGCCCGGTTTTATCCGGGTTTGCCCGGATATTTGATGCAAAATTTCGAGAAAGTCCGGTCCGGCCCGGTTGCCCGGATATCGAGAAAAAAGTCCGGATATTGCCCGGTTTTTTTTCACAATTTTCACAAAAAAAATTAAAAAAATATCAAAGTTTTTGCGTAAGTTTCAGCAAAATCGATTACGGTATACAAATTTTCGACGGTTGTTTCAAATAATTTCGCTGATTTACTTTTATAAACCTTTCAATATTTAAGTGTTCCAAAAAGTTTTATGAGGTCTGCACTGCCGGTGGACGCATAAGTGTCACATGTTCTATGGAGTTCCATAGCACATGTGACACTTATGCTTCCAGCGGCAGTGCAATTACATTAATAAAATATTATTTTAATTTTTTGGCATTTTTTCTTTGCTTTTATATATAATAACACCTAAATTTATCCCGGTTTTTTGCCCGGTTTTTGGATTTGAAAAATTGAAATCCATGCCCGGATTTTGCCAGGTTTTTTTGAAAAAATGCCCGGAATTGCTAGGCCCGGATGGGAGTGGAAAAAATTCTGGCAACCTTACTCTATTTAGTTTGCCGATTAATCGGGCTACGCTTGAATATGAAATAGGTGCCATACTAAATCTGCTGATGGAGTAGGCTCACACAATTACGTATGATTTGGTAGCATAATAAGTTGATCGACGTTATCGGGAGGGATTGGTCAATTTAGTAGGTTTTCGAAGGACTCTATTTAGTTGGCAAACTCTAAGCCTATTTAGTATGAAATGGTCATAACTGAATTAGTTTTTGAGATTTGTTGTGTGATAAAGTTCATCGATGGGAAAGCTTGGCCCACAACAGCACGGAAGGCCTCGTCGGTGGTCATCAGCGGTTCGTTGGAGTGGCGAGCGCGTTTCTATCGGTTTCGTCATGACGACGTTCAACCTGACCAAGTTCCCGGATGTTTGCCGGACATACCTGAAGCCGTAATAGAAGGTGTTCCTGACTCCAATGGAGGCATCGCTTGGATGGCAAGCTTCTTCGCAGGACAGGACGTTTCCAGATTGGCTAGGTTAAGATTCCGGCATTCTCATAAGGCAAATCTCCACAGGACTCGCTCCGATCCTGAAGTTTGATAAACTTGGTATAAGTAGTAATGAATACTGCTATTAAATATGGCTTCATAGGTTTCAGGTTTGTTGACTATTAACGTTCGCCGAGAAGACCTACCACTACCGGCAAAATGAACGGATTAAACAATCCGGGAGTGGCGCTATTAAATGATGGTACCAGCATTCAGGTAACCTAAGAGTTTTGTTTTATATCATAAACATAACAGATTTTTATTTCGAAATCAGGTGGCCAACACCAACGCACTCCAACGGGCGGCAGAAAAGGAAGCCCTGGAGGATCAGAAACACCGGGAAACGGAGCTTGCCCAGCAAATGCAAAATTCCTTCAACGATTTGATAGACGATGACGACCGAGACGATACTCTGGACTCGGTGAATTCTTTCAAACTGTTCCGAGCATCCGATGCAAAATGGTGGAGCCGGTGGATTTATCGGTGATGGGCAGCATGTGCAGGAAGCTTCCCACTGGTTCAAAGATTCCGGCATTCTCATAAGAAAAATCTCCACAGGACTCGCTTCAGTCCTGAAGTTTGCTAAACTTGGTACAGTAATGAATACTGCTATTAAATATGGCTTCGCAGATTTATTTTTCTAGATCATGTGACTAATAACCTTGTTGGTCAGGTGGTTCTATTTTGCGGTCAATCAATCCGACTTTTTAGTACGATTGGGTAGGGTGGTAGAAAAACAATCGATTTTTGAGGTCAACCAATTCGGCTATTTAGTACGATTGAGTTTGGTGGTAGGCAAAAATATCGATTTTTGCGGTCAATCAATCCGGCTATCCAGTAAGATTTGGTAGGGTGTTAGGAATAAAACTCAATTTTTGTGGCCAATCAATCCGGCTACTTAGTACGATTGGGTAGGGTGGTAGGAAAAACAATCGATTTCTGAGGCCAATCAATTCTGCTATTTAGTCGGATTGAGTTGGGTGGTACGAAGAAAAATCAATTTTTGCTGTCAAGCAATCCGGCTATTTAGTACGATTGGGTAGGAATATCTCATCAACTTTATCGCCCTACTAATCAGGCGATTTAGTTGGTTCCTACACAATCGTACTACTCATCACCCTATTTGATAGGCCTACGAAATCGGCTTATTAATCGGCTGATGCCCAGCAAAAACTTCCATAAGCGACGTTGCAACAATAGGCCGATTAGTAAGAACAAAAATCGGCCGACGCACCCTTCGCGAGCCGACTAAGTATGGTGAATAGTAGGGTGTATTTCCTATCGGGTGCGGCAGACTGTCACCGCGGAGTTCCAATCGAACTGTCAAAAGTCGTTCCAATCGAGCATAACCATTTTTACCATTTCAAATTCGTGGCAAGTATTGCAATCTGTGTGACTGTGACTTTCAATTTTTTAATTGAAATTAATCAAGAATGCAGAGAAAATTCATTGGAGCAAAACGGAAAGAAGCACTTAATTTTTATTTTAACAATTGACACAACGGAGAACAAATTAAATAATATTCACAAAACGAAAATCAACTTCACAATCTGCGACACAGTTGCACATCAACAAGAAGTCATGCGAATGTTTTCGTTATTGGCAGTGTTGAAGGATTACAGAAGCTTTTTCAGTGCTGCCGAATCGGTGAGAAATTCAGTCTGCCACACTTTTACTGTAGGGCTTTATACTCACTGTGGTACAAAGAAATTGATGAACAAACACGCACACTATTACAGAACTCGTTATTCAAAAAGTAAAAAGGTAATCAAATCCTACGTCCAGGGATGCCAACTGTTTATCAGAAATGTCTGGAAGATTTTGAAAAAAAATTCTGGAAAAGTCTGGATGGCTAATTTTATAGTTGACGACCTTTTTTTTCTGGTCGCCAGATCGAAATATTTTAGTCTAGGGATCAATACTCTTTACAATCAAAATAATCAATGTCTGAGTCTATGTGATTCAAAGCTTAAACAACCGCCGAAAGCTTAGACCCATTCAGCTGTCAAAATAACATCTGTATTCTGATTCACAGTAAATTGAGTGTTGAGCTATTGGATTTCAATACTATTTTTTTATTAAAACGTTGAGCTTATTGAAATTTCTGGACAAATCTGGATAATCTATGAAAAGTCTGGACCAGACAACATGAGGTCTGTATTTCTGGACGACACATAAAAATCTGGAAGATTCCAGAAAAATGTGGGAGGTTGGCAACGCTGCCTACGTCACTTGCCAGGATGTTTATGTATCCTAGGCGAGAATCATAAACAGCAGTTGGCAATGATTTTTTTTCTCTAGTTTTCGCTGATACAGCGATGATGGTTGTTTGTTTGAAAATGCAACTGACGTCACGAATTGTCTTGGTTACAGTGTTTACAAAAAAAACTTTTACTAACATTTCCATCGCCACCTGAGATATGTATTGGACCATACTTGCTGTTGCGCGCAGATCGTGATTACACGTCAGGTGTGTATATATACAGGAGGTGTTACCGAACTCGAATTCCCGATTCAGCCATTTTGGCTTTTTAGGCTATGCAACTATGCGGAACTCATGAAGTTTGTTTACCAACAAACCACAGAAAAGCTGAGCAAAAAATAAACAAACTCATTGAGAGCCCCGCTCACTCCTCGCCTACTTTCTGTGAAAGTCGGAGAACCTCGTGTATCGAAGAACCTTGATTACACGTATCGGAACAATGCGAGCGGTGGTGGTTGCTAAGACGCGTACGTGGCATTCCCGTGATATTATTGCAAAACCAAAATAAAGCTTTCTTTGCTCAGAACTGGAACTAACTTTTGCTCATATTGTGGCGCTCCTGGTGGACGGATTTGAAAGTTCCTGGCGCCCACGTGTCGGGAATTTTGTCAACTTCAAGTATGTATTTTTGACATTCCGCAAATCAACTGTACTTTGTAAACAATCAACATGGAAGCCGAAAGAAGAGAATAGATTGTGCTCAATTAGATGGAAAATCGATTGTGGTCTGCATCTAGGCTAGCTAAACAGCTGCAATTGCCCAGGAATACCGTATGGCGCGTTATCAAACGGTATAAGGAAACATTGATAACGATTCGGAAGCCTCAAGCCAATCGTCGGAGTGGAACTGTCGACCGGAAACTGAGTGGTAAAATTTTGAAGACGATTAAGAGAAATTCCAATCTGTCGGACCTGTGATTTGTCCAGAAAATTCGGTGTTGCCCATAGTACCGTGAGGAGAATTCGAATCCGGGAAGCAATCAAGTCGTATCGAACAAGCAAACAGACAAATCGGACCATAAAACAGAATAGTGTGGCGAAAATCCGTGCTCGGAAGCTGTACGACGAGGTGCTGACCAAATTCGACGGGTGTCTAGATGGGCGGTAAAACCTATGTCAAGGCTTACTTCGGGCAAATCCCAGGTAAAAATCGTTACTTGGCAACGCTTTGGGGCATGTTCATGCCAAATTTAAATTTGTTTTTGCCAACAAATTTGCACGAAAATTTATGATTCGACAGGGCATCTGCAGCTGTGGCAAAAAACGAATGCTTTTGTTACAAATAAGAGTGTCTTTAAAAACAAATTTTGCTGTTCATTCGATCCCACAAACATTCCGTCTTGTTTTGGCCAAATTTGGCAAGCTGTCATTACAGCAAAGTCGTTCAAGAATGGTATGTAGAGAAAGGGGTCCAGTTTGTTCCGAAAAACCTTAATCCACCCAAATGCCCCCAGTTCCGCCCTATTTAGAAATACTGAGCAACCATGAAGAGGAGACCCAAGGAAATGGAAAGGTTGTCAAAGACATCAAAAGCGAAATGTTACGTCATTTAGATACTAAAAATGATTTTGTAGTAGTTCGTGAACACTTCTTGCATTGGAAGAGAGAAAGGGCTGGAAGTTCATATCATTAAAACATACATTTTTACATCATATTAAACTCTATGAAGCTCATAAAAACAGAGCAAAAGTTTCAGATCTTGAAATATCAATTCAGGGATCAATTTTTAGATATTATTATTAAATCATCTCTGTTCTGAAATTCGAGACTCTAGTTAGTTGCAGCTCTCGTTTTAAAGCGTTTTTTAATTTGAAATTTGGATTGAAATGATGCCTAAGAAATAAAACTAAATTTCAATCATTTCAACAAATTTAATTTATTTTTGGAAGGTGTAGCAAAGTACACCGGGTCAGCTAGTTCTAACACATTATTAAAATAAAAAAAAACGGCATTGTGCACACGAACAATGAACAATTATCACATTTTTTTTTTTTCAATTAGAATAAACTCTATTTCATTACACCAGACAAATATTTATATTACTTTACCCTTAGCCATTTCTTCGATTCAGTTTACGAACGAATAAGAATAATGACCAAAGCTGTTTTGCCAACCACTGAAAATCATGATTTAAACATTTTAACCAGAGTTCAAAAACCGATTTAAAATGAGTCACAAATAAATGTTTTTAATAATTTATAATGTGAATACAATAAATTTTGCCTTTGTACGTATCGCCGCTAATGCGTCGAATATTCAAAAGCTGATCTCGGCAGCCAGCGTGGCTCCAATCGAATCGGCTTTAATTTTATTGAACTGGTATTTTCATGCATCTGAATCACCACACGCTCTGTTTATGGTCTGATCAGGAACGAACGATAGCAATTAAAATTCCACCGAAAACAGACTGATTGGAGCCGAAATTATAAGTGAAAGGATCGCACTACCATTTCTATGCGAAAAATTGCATTTTGGCCTTAGCTGACAACCTACATCTCAGGCAGGTTATCAGTAATCTTTGGTTTTCGAATATCAACTCCACCTTAAGATCCATGAGTTTGCAAATTAAGTCACGGGAAGTGTGTTGTAAATTTGTTTTTGCGAAGTGGGTTCGTCCTTTGGCAGCATTGACGTCAGCAACTAGACTAGATGGATGATGAAAAAGGTTAACGATGGCGAAGCAACATGTCTTGGTTGATAGCAGAGCAACAGGTCAGGCAGATATTTTCATCGCCTCTTTCGGAATGCCAACTTTTATTAACCTACAATCGTGTCGGCTAATGTGGATGCTTGTTATAATGTCTATTTTTATCAGTGCTACTGATAACACGTCTGCGAAATTGTGCTCATCATAATCATCAAAGTCTGTCAGCATTTCATTGGAAGTAAAAAAAAGTCATCCCCCGTGAAGAGAAATAAAATTTAAATTACACATGTCTCTATACATTCATCGCTTGTTTATGCCCTACTCCAGCCAGACTGGTCCTACAGCATTTGACGGATGAAACTACGGGTGTCGTCATCGTGGGTCTTATAACAAGGTCAATAAGTTATTGATTGTCATTTTCGACCAGCAGGACTTCCAATGTTGTCACGTTTTCCTATGAACGGGTTGTGTTTAATTTGAAATTTGCAAAAATGTATTTATCTCATGGAACATCCAATTCCTTTTCTTAGAAACTTTTGAAAACCAAAGAATTTGGTGTAATTGGATATTCCCAGCATTGCGCACAATATTACGGGCGTGTGTAAATATAGTAGAAAATTGTTGCGGCGTGCCACTAATAGCGTTTGCAATTTACCGCCCATCGAGATGAGCGAAAACAGCACACACAAGCTGTAGTATCCCACCACACACAACAAAACCACACGTTTGCGGCCATAGGGAGGCAACTCAAGAGAATTTTCCCAGGTCAGCAACAACTGAAGCCCGTGAACCATCGGTATAACACCATGAGGGCAAACGTGCGACACGGCCGTATTTTTCCGCTTCTCGATAAGGAGAGCAAACTGAGAAAAGTCCTGGGCTCATAAGAATATAGGTTTTTATGATCTGTTATCTTCTCACTGTATTGACAGGCGCATTTTTATCCTTTCAAGCGTTTCAATAGGATGTTTCAAGTTTTCAACTTTAAAATTGTCACAAAGAAAAATTAAAACAGGGAATCAGATATTTATTAGGGTTTTCTGGGCCAAGATGGTTTGTATAATAATTCAAGGTTTGGAAGGAATTTGCAAATTCATATTGAAATGAATTAAGAATTTCTTAAATTATTTTTTCAATTTTGAAG
The DNA here is from genome assembly GCF_029784155.1 of Uranotaenia lowii. Taxonomy (NCBI): domain Eukaryota; kingdom Metazoa; phylum Arthropoda; class Insecta; order Diptera; family Culicidae; genus Uranotaenia; species Uranotaenia lowii. Next base: position 166,135,054 of record NC_073693.1, read on the forward strand.
GGTCATCAAATTTGGTTCACAAGAAAGTTTTGACATAATAAAATAATTGACGATTTTGTATCATCCCTCCCACTTTCAAATCCCACTTGCAAATTCCAGCATGGCTTGAATAAGTGATATTAATGAAATTCGGAACGCCAGAGATTATTAACATAACGTGATGATCTATGATTTTGAAAAAGATCTTTCACTCTAAAAATGACAGATCCAATACAAAATCAAATTAAAATACGACACACCCCCAGCAGTTTTCCAGTATTTTTCATTGAAATCCAATCAAGTTTAACATATCTCATGTAAGCTTTCATTACGTCGTATGAAACAAAATGTAAACAATCAGTTTTATTTCAAAAAATATATACAGGAACTGACATAAACTAGTCGCAACCTTTTTTCCGTTTAGAATATTTGTAGTCTGGACAACATATTCTATATGAGGCCTTTGGAGCCAAAGGGGTATAAGTGCATAAAAGAGAAAACACGCCTTGAAATGTTTGGCCATTTTCCATATATTTTTCGGGAATTTGTATTTTTCTAACGAATGTAAAAGTATGTGAAAAAAATTCAAAAAATCCGAAAATATCATCAAATATATCTTAACATGTGAAGAAATGTTTGGCATCATTAACTCAAAATCGTCCAATTTGTCACTTATACCTCTTTGGCTCTGAGAGCTTCATATGAAAAATAGAAATTTTAATGCTATTTTCATAACATTTGTAGCAGTTTTCTGTGAATTCTTAAGCTATTTCATACGACGTAATGAATGCTCACGCGAGATCTGAAAGATTCAATGTATTAAACGATCCATTTTTTTTCTAAGAAAGTGGCTTCCGTTCATAATGGAATACGTTTGAATGAACTATCAATGTGAAAAACGACACAGACTTATCTCCCAAAAGAACTTTAACGAGGAGATGATTAATTTCTTTGAAAGAATTTTCCCATCTGAAAAAAAAATTAAGAAGGTTTATTCAAAGTTAATGTAAATAACACAACTACAATAGGTTTGGATTGATTATACAAAGAAGTAAGTAGTTATAAACAAAACCAGATTTCGATGAATGACCATTCAACATGGCAAACAGATTAGATTTTGGTTGGCTACATGATTTATTGTATCGATTGACTTCACTTATTATCAAAACTTAGGACTTACAATGAAAACCAGTGTAAAATACAAAACATCTTTTACAATTTCTGAGAGATATTGCTAAAATCTATATATGTACATATATAAATGGAGATTCTATGATCTGGGAAGGTTCCTATTATGGTTTGAAGCCCTCCCTCTCACTGAAAAGGGGAGGGAGGAGGTCTCTCAAAGAAAAGACAAATGTTTGCATAGCTCAAGAACTGATCAAGCAAATTAAACCAATTTTTATATGGAGGAGTATTTTGGAACGATTAATGTTTCTATGAATATTTGGTACCCCTCTCTCCTTTCAGTAGAAGGTAGGAAGGGGGGAGGGGGGCATGCTTACAATTTTTTACATAACTCGAGAACTAAAGAAGCTATTGAAACCAAATTTGGCATGGGTGATTATTGGAATACGAGAAATGATTCTATGATTATGTCCTCCCTCCTTCCAGTGGGTATATAGGAAGGAAGGAGGGGGGGGGGGGGGCTTTCATATTTTTTATTGCATAACTTGAAAACAGTTCTAGCAAATGAAACCAAATTCTATCGTGACCCTTCCTTCTTCCAGTGGGGAGATAAAAAGGGGGAGGGGGATCCTTTAGAAGCATAACTGTGAAACTTATAAAGCAAGTTGAACCAAATTTGGTACGGGAAAGAATTTGAATACGAGAAATGCTACTATGATATTTTGAGAATCCGCTGTTATTCTAGTGAGAAAATTTTAAGGAAGAGAATGCTCCCATACAATTTTATAAATCACTCGAGAATTTATCCAGTCACTCATATATTTTTTTTAACATTTCGACAACAAGTCGAGAAAATGGAACCAGATTTGCATGGGAGCATATTTGTGTACAGGAAATGTTTCTTTGATGGTTTGAGACACCCTTCTGCTGCTAGAGGAAAAATATCAATCTGGGATACTGCAACATTCCCGGCCGACTGGATGAAGGGTATCCTTGTAAAGGTCCCGAAAAAAGGAGACCTGACTGAGTGCGGTAACTGACGAGGAATAACTTTGATCTGCACAACTCTCAAAGTACTCTGCAAAGTGATCCTGAAAAGGATTCAGGAGAAAATCGACGCTATACTCCACCAGCAACAAGCTGGATTCCGATCCGGACGACCATTTGTGGACCTCATCAAAACGCTACGAATAACACTGGAACAAATCAACGAATTCCAGGACTCTCTTCTGCTGGTGTTCGTTGATTTCGAAAAAGCATTTGACCGACTGAACCACGAAAACATCTGGGCTGCTCTTAGACGACGAGGGGTCCCAGAGAAACTAGTCCACCTCATCGAAGCACAGTACGAGGCATTTTCGTGCAAAGTCTTGCACGATTGTTTCTTGTACGAATCAATCCCGGTAACTGCTGGTGTGAGACAAGGATGTATTTTATCACCGCTGCCTTTTCTCATTGTAATGGATGAGATCTTGACTGGATCGATTGACTGTAGACCAAACCGAGGATTGCCGTGGAATCCTTCAACAATGGAGCAACTGAATGACCTTGACCTGGCAGACGATATTGTCGATAAGTCGATGGAAACAAGGTTGCTGATCTTCGCTCAGAATGGTTTTTAACCCCGATCCTAGTCACCAACGATTTTACTCCTCGACATAGAAAGTAAGTTTTCTTTAGAAACGAGGCTTTTCAGCTTTGAACGACACGCTAACATAGTTGGTTTTTCTTCCCCTCTTTAGTGATCAGTTATTTTCTGAGTTACTATCAGTAAACATCAAACAATCATCATTCGCTTCTAATGAAAACATTGCGCGTAGACGGCGTCGAATTCTTCGACATCTACTCGACTCGCTGACGATCATGCTTTGCCGCGAACGCTTCATGAAGGAAAACGATTTAATTCTTGGAACGCAAGAGATGCCTAAAAACCAAATTTATGCCAATATTGGCTTATTCTCCCCTCAAGGTGTGTTTATTATTTTATTAAATATCGGTCTTAGTCTTTATCCCAGGAATTGATCCCTAGTAGCATTCTTCCTTAACGGTGTGATTCTGGGCATGAATCAACAGCATCGTCATCAACTCGTGTCGAATCAACTCGCAAACGAATTCATTCAGTAGCGAAGCAAATGATTGCTGGAGTAAACAATGACTGAAAATCGGGAGGAGAAAATCAACAAGGAACGCTAGGCAACACAAACAGAACGAAAATTCATAATGCATGGTTCACTAAGACGGCGTTCTTATGTTGTATGTTTTGATTCGTTCGCGAGTCAATGCTCAACAGCGTCGTTACTGTGGTTGCGTCGGTAACGATTGGAAATTTTGAAACAAACGAAGCGAATATCAGTAAGCCTGGATGAAAATCAACACAGAAAATCGTTAAAATTTCGTGGTAGCTGGACAACAGGTTGAGAAAGTGGAGTGCTTCCAGTGTCTTGGTAGCCAGATTACAGCTGATGGTGGTATCAAGAAGGACATCGAAACCCGGATCAGAAAAGCCCGATTTGCGTTTGCAAGTCTCCGAAACATCTGGCACTCACGCCAGATCTCTCTACGAACTAAGATCCGAATCTTCAACTCAAACGTCAAATCCGTATTGTTGTACGAGTGTGAAACTTGGTGCACATATGCGGTGACGACGCGAAAACTGCAAGTTTTTGTGAATCGCTGCCTGCCGAACATCATTCGCGCTTGGTGGCCTGGCAATTGGATCTCAAACGTGGAACTTCATCGCCGGTGTCATCAAAAGGCGCTGGACATCGAGACACGCTGCGAAGAGATGAAAACGAGATTTGCAGAGAGGCGCTTGACTGGAATCCAGATGGGCATCGAGAAGAGGCAGGTCCAAAAGCTCGTGGCGGCGTAGTCTAGCCGCTGAAATCCGCCCAGTTGACGAGAACCTTGGCTGGCAGCAAGTGAAGACGCTGGCTCCGGATCGCCAGCAGTGGAGATCTTTTATCTCAGCCCTATGCGTCGGTCAATCGGCGCCGGACTCTTAGGTATGTAGGAAGGAAGAATAAGCATTCCAGGAACTTAATTTTGAATCATATTTTCCGCTTCAAACCTATTCAAATCTATTAGTTTTTCACTCATATAGGAAAAAAATATAGGAGATACTATCAACTGGGGCATCATGCAACAATTTTCAACTTTAATGGCTTCTAAAAATTTAATGTCCACAGATGATTATAACGCTTGTACATCAAAAGCTTTAAGAGATGAGACATCAAATTTACGTAGTCAGAAAAAATATTGGTTTCAACAGTTATTTTTAAATTTTCAAAATCATGCGACCTTCACCCTTATAAAAAAGGGGTAAGTTGCAAGAAACTTTGTTTTTAAAGAAAAATTAAACGTTTAAAAATTTACAGTTTTGGATATAACTGTGATGTCATAACGCATGAAGCACCAATGGCAGCAATTTTTGATTTTGTTCAAATTAAATTGCAAATTTTATTTTTGTCAAAAATGTTTTTAACACTAGAAGGACCGGCAAATTGAATATACCTATTCGACCCGTGACCAGTCAAAATGACTGGTAAAGGGGAAATTTTTTATATCATAACTAGCTGATCCCATACGAACTCCGTTTCGCTTTCAACTTGGAATATGTCATGAACAGTTTGTATAAATGTCAATTGCCAAGTATTTTCCAGATTCAGTGTTAAGTAATAATTGCAAAAATATTGGACGATCACTTCGTCTGTCGTCTGTTTCTAAATATGAAATCAGGAATCAAAAACCACGTGTATAAATTCCGACTAAATCATTGCGTAACAAAACAATTATTGCCAAAAAGCTTAACCCCTTTCGGGGGCTCTTATATAAACTTTGATATCTGAAATCGATTGCCCTTCCCTCAAAACTCCCGTGTGCAAATTTTCAAAGCAATGCATTGTATAATAACGTCAATATTGCTAAAAATAGTGAAAAATAAATTTTTATGGACGACCCCTTTCGTCGACCCCTGGCAAAATATTTGACATCTAACATCGATTGTCCGTCTCTGAAAACTACCGTGTGCAAATCTTCATCCCAATCCGATGTATAATAACGACCATATTACAAAAATATTGAAAGGTTTATATGGACTACCCCCTTTGCCGGCCCCTGAAACTGAATTGAATACCTGAAATCCATTGCTCATCTCTCAAAACTCTCGTGTACTAATTTTCGTATGAATCCGATGTATAATAACGACAATATCGCATCAACAGTAAATAGTCAACATGGACGACCCCTTCTGCCTACCCCTGATTTTAGTTTGGATAAGTGAAATCAGTTATTTGTCCCCAATAACTCCTATGTGCAAATTTTCATCCCAGTCCGATGTATAAAAACGACAATATCACTAAGATACTGAAAATTTAATATGGACGACCCTTTTTGCGGCCCCTTACACTGAATTTGAAACCTCAAATCGATTGCACGTCACTCAAAACTATCATGTACCAATTTTCATTTGAATACGATGTATAATAACGTCAATATCGCAAAAACAGCAAACAGTTAATATGGACGACCCCTTTGGCTGTCCCCTTACACAAAATTTGACACCTGAAGTCGATTGCTCGTCTTTCAACACACTCATGTGCAAACTTTCAACACAATCCGACGAAAAATAACGTCAATATCGCGAAAACAATATTTGTCTTGTATGGACGACTCCCTTCAGAAGGGGTCATCCAAAAATCTGAAAACATTTTTCATCTTTCCTGGTTCTAATGAGCATCCATGCCGGATTTCAGCTCTCTAGCTCTTAAGACGGCTGAGTCTATAAAGGACAAACAAACAAACAAACAAACAAACAAACATACAGAAATTGCTTTTTATATATATAGATATTTTTAACTTTTTTCTTTTGAAATTATTTTGTTATTTATTCGATAACATTTTTGTTATAAAATGGAAATATTTTTTTACCATGGGTGCACGGAATCACCTCATTTTAGTGTAGATGACGAATGCGTGTATGTCAAAAAATGATTATTTCAAATAATTTTCAAAAAATTAAAACACATTATCAATTTAATTATGAAATCATGTAAGATGGCTATGGGTATTGACCATGGGTGCACGGTTTCACTTCAATTTTCTTTTAGTAGATATTTCCTAGCATCCATCGCTCTGAAATTTTTCAACACGTTGCCTTTAAATTATACCTGACATTGTAGGTTTTGAAGCATATTTTTTCTATATACAGATCAATTTACCATGGGTGCACGGATTCACCGCCATTAATCAAAAATTTTTTTTTTTTGCATGCTAAAGATGATGAATAAAGACTTTTATAGATTCAAATGAAAATTTGTGTTATCTACATGGTTTTTCACTATGGGTTCACGGATTCACCGCGTATTATTAAAATATTGTACTTTTTGCAAATTTTTAAAAAGCATTTTTACAAATCTTTACTAAACCAAAGTCGAAACCATGTCTTTCATGTTGAGACATAATGATTTAAATAACGATTTGTATTATAAGTTCCGTTTTCTCATTCCTGGAACAGAAATATTTCAATTATATCTTGAAATAATATATTTCTTTATTTATAATAAAAAAAACAGGTTTTTGCAATCGTATATTTATCTGATAAGATCTGATAAACATCCAAGAAATTGGAAAACGATTACCACGGACCGAGTGAATTTTAGGAATTATATGCATCAAGTTATGTCGTGCGACGGAAAACAGTAAAAATAAAAATAATAAATCAACATTGTCGAATGTACACGTTGATTTGTTTTTCCTTAAAAGTTTTTCGATTGACCAATATTGCATTTCAAATACCTATCATATCTAACTCTAAAATATTTTGTGTTCTGAAGCAAGTTGAAAACTATTTATTTCTATATGATTTACAACGGCGAATTTGCAGGCATTCCGTGCACCTATGTTGAAATATCTTAGCGCCGATGTGGTCTATCAGATAGGCTGGCGCTAGTCTGGTCTAGGTATGCCAGGCGTACTGGGTTCGATTCCCGGTATCGGCAAGAAAACTCTTGGGTTCAAACCCCATATGTTGCCGACAGATAAGATGTGTTTCCTCTTATAATAAGAATGTTCAATAAGAATGTTCAATCAGTTGCCAGCTGGCCAGGTATATACACGGGTGCCGGGATACCTGTAAGTGAACTTGCATTGGAAATTTGTCGAACCTAATAATCTAAGAATGCATGTGAATACATACTTGGGCAGAAACTGCGGTGAATCCTTGCACCTATGGTGGATAACCAACATATAAAATATATTACGTGCACCCATGTTGAAATATCATTTAAATTATTCAGTTTCATAGCTGATGTCTTCAAATTTTAATAAATGAGTACACAATTCATAATTATTTTACTCATTCTAGTTTAACATATTTATCACATAAAACAACTCGATTACTCGAATGGACATGTATTAAATCTAACATAACTTTTACAAATCTTGATGAAATTTCGCCAAATTTTGACAGAAAGTTCGATTATAGTTGAGCAACAAAATAGACCAAAAAATTGGGAGTCAAATGCTTGAAGCGCCACACAGCGCCCAATCCGAGAACTTTTTCTACAAATCTTCATGACTTCGCATCGAAAATCAATAATTTCATAACGAATGACACACTTTTTCCCACCATAAATCAACTAGATCTCATTGTCTTGAATATAGATTGCAAATGAAACCAAAAGCCAGCGAAAAAAATTTATCTTGTTTGAGTTATAGGGTTGTGAATTCTACCAGTCATTTTGACTGGTCACGGTCCGATTGTCCATGGCGAAATTTTTCTCGCTTATTAAAAGAGCTAGTGAAATAAAATACACAGTTCTGTAGAGATTCAAAATTCATGAAAAGTCGTATTTTTTGCGAATTTTTAAAGCGAAGTATTTAACAGATATTCAACAAACAAAGTTTCCAACCAGTCATTTTGACTGGTGCGGTCTTTCTAGTGTTAAAGAACAAGCATAAGAGTGCTGCATACATCTAGGGGTGAAAAAATACTACTTAAAAAAATACTACTAGCTGAAATCATATAATTTAATGCTTGGATGGATGAAAATTCCAAATTAACAAACGAGTGATGCGAAACAATAATATTCCAGCATATGAAAACGTGATTCATAGGGTGAATCTGTGGTGCATTTTAGGCCGAATCTTTGATGCATTTTAGCCCGGATTGGTAACTGAATTATGAAAATATTTATTAAAATAAATCTTGTGATTGTCTAAAAAATATTTTTACATCAACAGTGTTGGTATTATAAAAGCAAATGTAAAGTTTGTAGGTGATATAATTAGGCTAATCCGTCATACTGGGAAAAGTTTTTTTACAGCATCAAAGTATGTAAAAATTTGTTCATCTACTGACCGATTTTTATAAATTTTTTAAAAGAATCAAAAACTTTAAAAAACTATCTCATGAGAGATGTGAGAAAATATGTCATCATCATTTTAATACCATTAGGGGAGATAAGGGCATAATGGCCACCTTAAGAAAAACGCTTATTTAACCATAGAGAACAGCTAAAGTAAAGGGTGATACGGTCAAAATTTGGTCAATATCAACTTGACGTATTTATTTCAATTTTGCATTTAAAAAACCTGAACACCCCTCATTTTGAAGGTGTGTGTGTGTGTAGAATGGTGCCCCTTTTTTGATTTTGGAATTCACTCTTCAGTTGTCAAAATGCCGTCCAAGGAAGAAGAGCAGCGTATCAAAATTTAGCTCGCGCATCGCAAAAATCCGAGCTACTCGCACGCAAAACTGGCAAAATCGCTAAAAGTTGCCAAATCAACTGTTACAAATGTAATTAAAGTTATTGGGGAACGTTTGTCGACAGCCAGGAAGTCTGGATCGGGGGGAAATCGAAAACCGGAAGCCGCTGGGACGACAAAGAGAGTTGCCGGTAGTTTCAAGAGAAACCCTAACCTCTTTCTCCGAGATGCCGCAAATAAGCTGGGTGTATCGTCTACAACCGAGCATCGAGCCAAAAAACGAGCCGGACTATCGACTTACAAGAAGGTAGTGACTACAAATCGCGATGATAAACAAAATACGACGGCCAAAGCGCGATCCCGGAGGCTGTACACGACGATGCTGACGAAGTTTGACTGCGTGGTAATGGACGACGAAACCTACGTCATGCCGACTACAAGCAGCTTCCGGGACAGAAGTTTTATACGGCAAAAGGAAGGAGAAAGGTAGCAGATATTTTCAAGCACATGAAAATGTCAAAGTTCGCGAAGAAATATCTGGTTTGGCAAGCCATCTGTACCTGTGGCTTGAAAAGCAGCTTTTTCATAGCCTCCGGGACTGTCAACCAATAAATTTACGTGAAAGAGTGTTTGAATAAACGTATGCTGCCTTTCCTGAAGAAACACGGTTGTTCCGTACTGTTTTGGCCGGATTTGGCATCTTGCCATTACGGTAAAAAGGCCATGGAGTGGTACGCCGCCAACAACGTGCAGGTGGTTCCCAAGGACAAGAACCCTCCCAACACGCCAGAGCTGAAAACCAGTCACTGTATGGGCATAATGAGAACCCCCTGGGGCAGTATAAGCACCGGTGCTCATCGTGCTCCGATTAAGGGCCCTTAATCGGAGCACGATGAGCGTTTTCTGCCGGGGAATCTAGCAGAGAATTCGAAAAGGTAATAAAAGCTTATTTGGTGGTGCTCAAAAATTATAATATTTTCGTGACTTGAGAACCTAGCTGGTTATTATTATATATTTCTGTAAAGATGAAAAGGATATTTTTTTTTGGTGAAAAATTAATACTATTGGTAGTACGAAACAAATCCTCATGAAAATTTGTTTCAGAAAAAAACGTACTTTTGTAGAAAAAAATAGTGTTTATTATGTCCTGGGTGCTCGTTATGCCCTTATCTCCCCTAAATGATAACTTGATTGCACTTTATAAAAATAAAAATTGAATAAGTGTTGTGTTGTGTTGAATTGTTGAAATACATCTTAATGAAGAATCGAAAACTCAAAAAAATTAAAATTGAAGCCAATTGATTCAAACCTTAACCGCTTGAAAACAAAAAATAAGCCTAAAATCTCTCAACACAAATATGAGTGCTTTTATAGAAAATGGACACCCCATAATGTGACAAATTTTTACTATTGGCGTCTTCTTCAAAAACAAATAAAAAAAACTATATGCAAAGTGTATGTTTTCCACAAACAAACTTATGCACATTGTTACTAAACAACGGAAATATAGCTGTTAGGAGGAAATGTTATAAATCGGGAGCGGTTATAGAAAATGGTCACAGTGTATACTATTTTTTTAAATTTTATTTCGCTTCTGCTTTTCAGACAAACCATTTTCAATATGATAATATTTACAGAACTTAGCAGGTACGGAACCAGAATAAAAACGCATTCAACAAAACAGAAGTATGATCCGCCCTAACGCCTGGAGCCGGAATCCTCAAACAGGATGGTCATGAATGCAAGAAAATTTCCCTACTTCCTGTCCCTTTTTTCTCGCATCACCACTGTGTGAGATTCCACCCAAAGAAAAGCCCTATCGAAACTAAGAATGAGCTTTCGGTTCCAAGACTCTCCGGCGAAAACCGACTACATGTGTCGGTTGATAATCAATTGGGGCTCATTTTGGTCTTGCTATATAAATAAGAAAATAAATTTGTCGTGCCGGGTATTTCTTCAGTAGATGTTAGTTGATAAAAACGCAGCTCTGTTGCAACGAAGACCAGTCAAAGTGCCAGCTTAACCCGTTCGGGGGTTTTTCTTTTGGTTTGAAGTGAAAGTGTTTGGGCAGTTGTTGTGCAATTAATCGAGAGGTGTTCTTAGCGAATCTTGAAGGTCGTAAGGTGCAGCAGAAAGAATTCTTAACTGACTCAGCGGAACGAACGAAGGAAAAAAAGACCACCGCCCCAATAAGGATTAATCTTGTGTAATTGTGTGTTTCCAAGGTAAGTCAAAACACGTTGCCCGGCATTCAGTCAGCTAGCTACCAACAGGCGGCCAAATTTAATTACATCTGATCGCAACATTCCAATCACGTGATATCGAACTTCCATTTTCAAACGTGTGGTCCGATAAACAAATAAGTTAATTCTCGAGCAGTGCGCAGCACCACAAGAGAGCCATTTGCGCACTTTTCCGGCTAAAGACAGTGATTGAATATGATAATTGTAGGTGAGCAAGCACAGTGAGCTGAGTTTGTGCGGTTGAGAGCATGCTTTCGACTTTGAGCTAAGCTTTGAGCCCCCCTTCAACGGAATGGTGTCATGTATCACGCCATATTTGTTATCTTGTTGGAAAAGTACCATATTTAACGCGGCTCAAAATGCTCTGTTAAAGTGATCGCGATTAGTTGTTTTGTGTCATGAGTTTTATTGAACATTTTCGCAGCCGAGCCATGTCGATAATGCAGTAGTTTTTAATAATAAAAAAAATAAAAATTAACCAAATACAGTATTTTTTACTTTGTGATTCACAAACTTTTATATGGAAGCAACTCGGAAAAATGAAGTTATCGCTCATGTACCGTAAACTTTCGAAATTTTGATGACTTACTTAATTCTTTTTTGAATATTGTGTTATTTCGCAAAGAAGGCATAAAAACATTCATTACAGTAACTATTTTAAATACTTTTTTTTTACGTTTTCTTTCGAGAACAATGATACATACATTCAGGGGCAAAAATCAATCTTTATGATAAAATATTTTTGAGAAACAAAATCCAATGAGATTTGTGTTTTATACAATTCCATAGTCCCCATTATTCCTATTTTCTTCTTTTTCAAATTTTACCATTTGATAGGATTCCTAGCCATTTGTTCTATACAGGCTTACTGATAGAAAATGTCCTTATTTTTTAAATATCTTTTTTTTTTAATAGAATGACTATAAAATTAACCCTAAATATAGGTAGGGTAAAATGAGGATAGTTGATCCCTGCAGATACTTGATTCCTTCGCTATATCTCGAAACCGGAACGTCTTACAAAGATCAAATGTTCTAGAAAAATTTGCCAAATAGAACAAAAAAACTTAAACATTTTATTTTTTGAGTTATTGCATTTTGTTTGAAAAATCTAACGAAATAAGACTTTAAGATTTTTTTTATCATTTAAAAATGCTTCTCACACTAAAAAATGTAATAATAATATTAATCCCAATATGTCAATCGTAAGAGTAAAATATGAACTTTTTAATGCCATTTTTTAAAGAAAATAGTAAACTCACAGTTTTTTAGGAAAAAGTTTTGCAAAATGTATGTTATGGGTTCACTTGATCCCACGAGTCCAAAAACATTTTTTTTTCTGAATGGATGTTGTTCATTGCTAAGCATGGTCGTGAACATTTATCCAATGACTTATATTTATGCAATAATTTCCAATTTTGTCTAACTTTTTCAGAATTTAAACTTGAAATTACACGCTGTCAGAAAATGCAAAAGACGGCAATCTGCAAAATTTTTCCAAAAAGATATTTTCTTGCTTGTTGATAGAAATTCGTTTCAGAACATTAAATTTTAAATGATAATATCTATACTCTTTCCAGAGTATGTATAGATCTATCAATAAAAATAGAAATAATTTCAAAATTGGATATACGATTTTCAAAAATTATATGCGTTTTCAATATTAACGCATTCGATACCCCAGAAATCGCTAGACCAAATCTAACTAAATTAGTAGGAGAGAGTGGGGTATCGTGGGCCATGGGGAAACGTGGGCCACTTTTAATATCTCAGATGTGTGTTGAGATAAAAATCTCAAACCAACTGTCATCGTCGTCGCTTTGCGTGAGCATATATTTCTATATGTCGTTGACTGAGATACGCATCATATGCTTCTTTTATTTATCAAGCTAAAGAAAGTTAGAAATATTTACTTACATAATTTAAAAAACACCCACTAATTTCATCGATGGGGAACCTAAAGTGCATAACAAAAATATGCTCATACGCTTATGATCTTAGTTTTGTCATGATCTTTCACATGGAAAAGGAATTTTTGATGAAACATCAATAAGTCACACAAACGCAACCAATTTGCAAATCATAGCTTGTGGGGAATTGTGGGCCACACATCTTGAATCACCTATATTTTTATGTTTTTATACGCATTCAGAACTTAAAATAAGTTTTTCCTATTTGTAAAGTTTTCTTATGTCAAATGAAGAGTTATGAAAAATATCTTGTTCATCCTACATAAGAAATTTTGCCAAAACGTTCGCGAGCCAGGTTTTGGAATCTATGCGACCATACACAGCTCTCTTTTTTATTTCATCATCTGAAATTGCTTTAAAATAACGAATGAATTAGGGAATCACAGTTTTGTGTCAGCGCATAAACTATGCATGTTATTTGGTCAATTTGGATTTGGTGGCCCACGATTCCCCACCAATTTTTCAAAATCCAAAAAATATTGCTTTTTTTAAACAGTCAGAATTTATTAAAAATTAAAAAAAAAACCTCATGATACCTTGAAAATGTAGAAAACCATACCATTTTTATTTTCATTTTATCTTTTATAATATAGAAGTTATGGAACAACGAAAAAAGTGGCCCGTCATTCCCCACTCTCCCATACTTTTAAGTTACCGAAAGTATAGTGATTACCTTTTGCGAATATACTTTCATTATTGAATTAATATAATTTGAGTTCTGCTATTATAGCACACTAGCGGCGTGCAGAAAACGGGATATCTTGTATTTGGTCCGCAGTATGTTAAGATAATAATTTTCTAAATATTATTAAAAAAAATTGGAAACATCCTGGGTTTTGTTTGATTTTAATTCGAAGATCTCAAACTCAATTTCGTAAAGTCCCATTTTTTTAATCTTAAAAATTATTTCTTTTGCTAGATCTAAGCATTATAAAAGCTTAAAAATGGCAATTCAGGCTTGAAAAGAGCGTCAAGTTCACCATTTTTTAAAACATTTATTCACATTTTATTCCAAATTTGCAAGTCGTTTGAAAAGTATTAAAAAAAATAAAAATTTCAGATTGAAACCCAAAACATCAGAATTAAAATTATAGGTTCATGGTTGAGAATCTTGAACAAATTTCAATGGCTTGTAAAATGGTAATGCTGATTTGGAATCTTAATTCAGGAATCATTTTTTTTATATCAGAAATCTCATTGAAATTCGAAAACAAATCTAAAATTCAAATTCTAATTTCAGGTGCAGAATTAAGATTTAAGAATCAGCTCGTGAATGTGAATTCACAATCAAGATAAAACTAACGGTTCACAAAGAAGTTTTTTTTTTCATTTACCGTTGATGATCGATTATTTTGATTGTTGCATTATACGGGAAGTAGCATCATCCGCCAAACAAAGCACCGGAAACATAATGTATGAGTGCAGACACGAATGCCACAAGGATGGTAAAGTGTCGTAAATAAAAAAATAATAGTGTATGAGTGTGTGTGGATTGTTTTTATTCTACAAACAGATATACATTATTTTGTTATTGCTTTGTTTGATAGATCTACGACTCACCGTTTAGTGCAAAATGCATCGATCATGAATGGTAAATGAAAAGAAAACACCTCCACCTGGAATCGAACACGAATCTTCTGATTACCTCTCCAACACCTAACCAATAGGTCAAATCGTCAGATGAAACAAGCCAAGCTGTAACTCTATTATTCAGTTGATATCATCGAGCTGAATTCGTTGCTTGATTCAACGGCACAAAATGCTCATCGTGCCCCGATTAATGGTGGTTATGCTGTCGCAGTGGGGGTTGTCATTATGCCCCTACAGTGACTGATTTTTAACTTTTGGAAAATAATTAAGATGCATTTTAAAACGTTTTTTAGCCCGTTTTAGCCCGTTAGGAAATAGCCTTTTTTAGTGTCTAAACACGAAACAATCAAGTAACTCACATATTATAGCTGCTTTCTATGGTTAAATTCTTCTTAACGTGGCCATTATATCCCTATATATAGGGGAGAGTGAGGATACTTGAACCCTGGGAATACTTGCTTCCTTCGCTATATCTCAAAACAGGATCTCAAATAATTATTACAAAATGTCAATCGTTAGAGTATGACTTGAACTTCACTATGCCATATTTCCAAAGCAATAGGAAGCTCTCAATTTTTTAGAAGAAGTTTTCCAAAATGTATGTTATGGGTATAATTGATCTCTAGAGTCCAAAAAGGTGTATTTTTCTTTTGAATGGACCGTGATCATTGGTTATCATGAAATTACAAATATTTGTTCAATAACTAATGTTTATCTAGTAATTATCTGTTAAAAGAACTAAAAATACTGTTTTTATCTAAAACTAGAAAATTGCGCCTTTAAGTATGCCATGACTCTAGGGTGGTAGAAAAACTTTTGGCATTCTCTTTATCTGATATTTACAAACTGTGAAATGAGAACAAATATAGCAAAAAATAGTTTACGGACCTTTTATCTTCGGATTTACTAGATTTTTGCCTACGGTCAGGGCACCCTGAATTAAGGATCAAGTCTCCTTTAGTAAAGGATCAAATCTCCTGTAACATAAAAATATAACAATTTTTTAGTCTTACGAAAATGCTTCTAATTTATCTACGAGTTCATGTATCTTTCTAACTTTTGGAGCATATAATCTTGAAATTTCACGCTGTCAATAAATGCAAAAGACGGGGACTCACAAAATTTTCCCAAAAAGATATGATGAAAATAAGAAAAGGGGATCAAGTATCCCCATTCTCCCCTATACATGAAACGCAATTTCTGTATGTTTGTTTGACTTGGATGCTCATAACGACCAGGAATTATGAAAAATGTTTTGAGATTTTCGGATGACACCTTTGAAAGGGCGTCGTCCATACAAGACAAATATTGTTTTAGCTATATTGGCGTTATTTTACATCGGATTGTGATGAAAATTTGCACATGAGTGTTGAGAGGCACGAGCAATCGATCGATCAAATTAAGGGTCAGGGGTCGGCCAAAGAGGCCGTCCATATTAACTATTCACTGTTGTTGCGATTTGTAACGCTAAAATACATTGGAATGAGATATAAATTTGCATAAGGGAATTTTAAGAGACGGGTAATTGATTTCAGGAGTCAAATTTTGAGTCAGGGGTTGGCGAAAGGGGTCGTCCATATGAACTGTTCAGTGTTTTTTTTATATCGACGTTATAAGGCATTGATTTGAGATGAAAATTTGCACTCAGGGGTTTTAAAGGATGCGCAATTGATTTCAAGTATCAAATTTGGGATCAGGGGTCGACCAAAGGGGTCGTCCAAACAACAAAAATACTATTTGACGTTATTATACATTGGATTAAAATGAAAATTTGAACACGATCATTTTCAGGCACGGGAAATCGATTTGAGGTTTCAAATTTTTCGTACAGGGGCCGGCAAAAGGTGTTGTCCATATGACCAATTAACTGTTTTAGCAATATTGACTTTATCATACATTGGATAGAAAAGACAATTTGCACATGAGCGTTTGAAGGGACGATTAATTGACTCGAGGAGGCAGGGGTCAGCAAAAGGGGTTGACCATATCAATTGTTTTCTGTTTTTATGATATCAACGGTATTAAACATCGTTTTGAGATCACAATTGACACACGGAAGTTTTCAGAGACGGGCAATCTATTTCAGGTGTCCAGATTAGTATGGGGGGCAGAGATGTTAAAATCGCGAGTCTACATACTCGCACTTTGCCCTTCTTTGCAGAACGATTTTATTTCGTTAAACTCAATCTGCAATGATGCTATCTAAAGTTCAACTCGGAAAGCATCAGGAAGTAAGCTTCGGGTAAACTCGGCAGGAGTAAACAGCAATCGGGGGAGAAACATCAGCGAAGCAAACGAACAGTTCAGCGAATTAAAGAAAAAATCGTTTTCGTTCGGCAGCCGAACACTTCAATCGGACAACGCATGGGGGCGTGGCTAAAAGTGATAGATACAAGGGAACAGGAAACGAGCGAGAGAAGGGTGCGAGGGATGTTAACTCGGTCCGTCGGGCAACGATCGCTCGTGAGCATTCGTGTACGGTAAACTTCGTTCTGTTGTTTCATTGGTGTGATTTTATTCCTGCGAGGAGGGGAAAACATCAACTCGGAACTGTTCTCTTCGTTTTGTGTGCAATCACGCCATGATTGGAACGAAGATAAAATCAATCTGCACACAACAAGTTAAACTCGGAAAAAATCAGCCGAATGATTCTTTCCGAGGCGAGTTTAAACACTGCTGATGGGGGGTCGGATAAAGGGTTTGTCCATATTAATTGTCAACTATTTTTTGAAATATTGTCGTGATTATGCATCGAATTTGAACATATGAATGTCATATTTTGGAAGGAGGGTAGCCCTCTACCTACCGTTTATATTAATTGTTTAATGTTTTTGCAATATTTACGTTATTATACATTGGACTGAATCGAAAAATCATACACGAGGAATTTACAAGACGAGAAATCGATTTCTGATTACAAACTTTGTAACAGACGACATTAAAAAAGGTCGTCCATGATAAAAGTTCGGTGGTTTTGTAATAATTTCGTTATTATGCTTCGGATCGACACAAATTCTTACATGAGCGTTTTACAAGACGGACAATCTGTTGCCGATTTGTATTAACTATTTATTGTTTTTGCTATTATTTCGTTATTATGCCTACGAACAATATAAAAAATCATGGTCGTACTTTTCGACGGTCAATCAATTTCTTATTTGAATTTCAGTTTGACATACAAGCAAAAGGGTATTTTATGCAATAGTGTTGTGGAATGCATCCCTATTATCATTCAAACACTTGCTTTTCATTACATATTTGAAGTTAAAAGCGAAACGGAGTTTGGCCGGGACTAGCTAGTCTTCCCTATAATAATTATTATGGAACGAACTAACCAAATAATCTTTGGGCCCTGACAGTCGTTGATCGATTAAACTTTCCAGTTAGCTCTTGATGGACTCCCGCTCTTCACAGCGCCTGAGGAAAACGATGCTCAAAGTCTTTTCTTCGCCGGGGGAGACTGTTACTTTCCTGACGATCACTTTTAACGAGTGACACATTTGGAAGCACAATTTTTTTTTAAATTTTGAATCAATTATACCAATAAAATATTTAAAAATAGAATTTTCTCCGACGGAGTGAAAATAAAACGCGTACGTTTATTTGGTAACAAAACAACGGATCACATGTTGATCCCAATGATTGAATGGATACAAAACAAAATAATTAAAATTATAAAAAAAAAGTTTACACAAACTACCTTGACCTAAACGCTATTAAATTTTTTCTTCTAAAGGAATCCCTCGATGTACCGAAATCAAAATGTTCAGAGTAACGGTTGAAAGTCTTGATCACGCCGATCAATGCACTATTTGCCCCGTAGTTGTTTTGACGAAGGGGAGTGTAGAGCTGTAAATTCCGGTTCCGTAGTCCTTGAGGTCTGACACTAATGTTGATTGATTCCAATAGCGAAGGGCAGTCAATTTTCGATGTCAGGATATCGGAGACAAACAAGGCCCGTGTGACAGATCGACGGGCTTGTAGCGTGTCTAGGCTAATGAGGTTGCAGCGGTTCTCGTAGCTTGGAAGGTGGAACGGGCCAGACCAGTTCAAATGGCGTAGAGCATATCGCATAAACCGTCGTTGTAGAGCTTCTATCCGATCAGCGCTATTCTGGTAGAAAGGGCTCCAAACTGCCGATGCATATTCCAGGATGGAGCGAACGAGGCTGCAGTAGAGGCTTTTCAAGCAGTATACGTCTCTAATGTCCTTCGTCACGCGGAAAATAAAGCCTAAACATCGAGAAGCTTTATCCACTATATAGTTTGTATGTGTCTTGAAGTCAAGTTTTTGATCAAGAATCACACCTAAATCTTTGATGTGGTTCACACGGGCAATTAAGTGGTCCGAAAGGAAATAATCGGCGGAAATGGGATGCCTTTTGCGCGAAAATGTTATGACGGAACATTTATTGCGATTCAACGCCAGGCAATTGTTGTTGCACCAGGTAGCGAAAAGGTCGAATTGCCTTTGTAGTGCAGCAGTGTCTTCGGGGCCTTGGATTACGTTGAACAATTTCAGATCATCAGCATAGGCGAGTTTGGGTCCGTCGAACAGCCAACGAATCGTGGCCTCCTCCTTCTCGTATAAACTGATGTGTAGGTATTTTCAAAATGTAAAATTATAAACTATGCACAAATGCACATAAAAGTTAAATAAAAAAAATGTGTTCAACTTTCGCTAGTAGGTACAAATGGTGGTAAAATTCCATGTAAATTTGCGCCTCGTTGAGGGGCCCCTAAAAGTTGGCCGAGAAAGCTTAAATTTGGCATTTTACATGCCAAAGGGCCGGCAGACCAAGGAACAATTTCAGCTTCCCGAGTTTCCAACAATAAGTGATTGGAATAACATCTTTTGAAGCATGATATTGATGTTCATACGTACACGTCATGTCATTATGACGTGTGCGATTTTTAAGAACGTTTCAAAAACAGGACACCGTTGTCTGATATGGAAACAATCGAACTTATCTTTCCGAGTCAGTTTCCCTTACAACGAACAACATTCATTCAATTCATCATTAGAGCTTTCAGTTTATAGGTAGGTACGCGCCTCATTGTCTAGGACGCGAGCATCGAAGCAAATATAAATTGTATCCTACTAATGCTAGACGGGGCTGTCGGAAAATCTTGATGAACGTCTCGGCATTCCAAAGCGTGCTTCGTGGCATGCGATGATGAATGTTGGCTCAAGCGCAGCTTTGCTAGATTTGTAGTTTCTCAATGAAATCAGAGATCTTATTTTTTTAAATGATTTTGTTAAATTCAGTTATTTAGTCATGTTTCTTTTAGCTATAACATTTCACAGAAACCGATTATACTCGAAGGTGAAGTAAATTGTTAACTGTAACAGCTTTAGATGTCTCTTCTCTGTGTCCTAGTATATCGGACTAAGTAATTTTCCATAATTCTTTGTAGAAAGATTTTTCCTGCTTACATTCACCGCCGATTCACGTGTTCTGTCAATCAGCGAGAAAGCCGGTGGAATTAACAATATCAGTTAAGACTTTTCCAGACACTTTCATCTGCTTGTGGCACAGTGAAAGAAAACGATATTGGAATAATTGAAATAAGCTTTCTCTGAAATATGAAAGGACATATTTCACATGCACTTCAACAAAGAGATAGTAAAATTACAATTATCATTCAAGATTTTGAAGGGATATCGAGATCAAAAGCATAAAGCAAAATCAGATTCAGAATCAAGTTCCATTATTTGTATCCCGATTTTTTTAAGCAAAATTAAAATTATCAGATCAGAATGAAGTTAGATTTCTATATTTAGAACATTACAACCACTCACTTCGGATTTTACCTCATAATCAAAATTTCAACAAAAAAAAAGTACCTGATTAACAATGATCATCTGATTTTAGTAATCAAAATTGTAATACGAAGTTCAGTCTTGTCTTCAGTCGCCAAAATTAGCATATGAAGAATTGAATTCTGAATTTAAATTTGAGCAATTAATGTTATAATATAAACATATTTGGTCGTATAGAGTGATATTTGGATTGAAAAATAATTACAAGTAACTCTCTACCCTTACAGAATATAAATCTTAAAATCTACAATTTAATGTATTCCAGATATAAAAAGTTTTTCAATCATAATCTGAAATAATCTACAGAAGATATTGCAAAATCCTCGATTCATTACTATTTCATGCATTTGAAGTTTCGTGTAAATTTTCTCCAAATTCTATTTGGTTATTTTCTTAACGTTATTTTTTTAAAACCAATTTTTCCAAGTGTGACTTTTGAAAAAAAAAACAGGAAATTTTGCTTGATTTGGAAGTCTTTTAAATTCAATTCAACATAACAAATGTAAGTAAAAAAAAATCACCTTTGGAGGCAAACGATAAATCACGATACAACCAACTATGCATATAAATGAGCGGTGCTATTTTCTGATGCGCATTTGCAAATTAAGTGGATGGAAATGCAGCGTTGAGTAAAAAAATATGACCAAAAAAGGTAGCGCATTGATAAAAGATTTCACGTTATTTAAACAAAAAAAAAGGTTGATAAATTGGTACATTTCTGCCAAAGATTTGTGTATTCGGGTTTTACAGATGTTATGAAAATGGTTCGCAGCGTTTGAGGAGTGTCTTCGAAAAAAAAAATGCAACACTTTGTTTTGTGATTAACTTTTGTGTGCATGAATAGAAATTGATAACATTTTCATGGATTGTTTACATGTATCTAATTTGATAACAATTTATCAAGTGGTTTTTGAGATATCGTTAAATACAGAAACTCATTGGCCTAAGTTTTTGAGCAGCTTCGCGAAAAATTCGGGAAAGTCTCTGTCAAGGACCCAAATACAGGTGGAAATCAACTGTGCGACCAAAGTTTCATTTCTACAAGGTAGAAAAGCCCATCTGTAAAATAAACAAAATACGGTGGTAAAGTCGTGCGCAAAATATTTGAATAACAAGCAAAGAGATATTTTGAAAAAAAAACCTAGTGGACAGCAAAACGAACTCTTTAGCAAGAGCCTGGTTTCCAGTCTGAAACTTTTTGTTGATAAATCTCATCTGGATGTTCCGGAGATAAACAAGGAGACAAATTTTAAGTCTAGGACTTCAGGTGGCTGATGATCTGTGAAAGCTGCAAATCAGTCAGTGTTACATAACGATCGACACGATGAATGGCTAAATATACAAAGAAGACTGCCTTCAAACACGACCGTTTTCCTGCATAGCACTTCCATACGTCCTACAAAGTTGAAACTCTGTTTGGGTTGGATGTGGAATTGTGGAATTACGCGAGAACTGAGATGGAGTGATAAAAAGTCGAACAAGTTATTTGGTGTCGAAGAAGGACACTCTGCTAAACATAAAAATAACTTAGATAAAATTAAAAGTTTTCAGTTACTTTGAAGGTCAAGCTGCAGGAAACAGAAAAAGCAATTAAAAATAGCCTTGATTTGGCAAAAGGGGTGGTTCATAGTATGCATTGTAGATGGCGCACGTGGTGCAAAAAAAAGTCGATGAACTTCTTCATTGAACGCTATCTCGAAAACAACTTGACAGAACGTCACAAAAATTTGCACATGTAAACATTACATTACTAGGCAGAATCAATTTACATTCATGCATTCAAAAGTTGTTCACAAAACAAAGTGTTGCAATTTTTTCGAGTACATTCTTCAGTAGCCGAATAACGTTCTTATAAGATGTTTCACCTTTTATTTACATTTAAATTCTGAATTATTTCCAAATGCGTGATCTTCTTGAATTTGTTTAAGTTGCCTTAAGGTTCACCAATATTTAAAAAACTAAGACATTTCACTGCCAAAGATCATCACACCTTACAATGACCCACTCAGAGGTTCATTTCTTTTTTTACCCTTCTCAAACGATCGTGTTGTACTTCAGCAACGGCTCAGCCATTCCTGAACCGCTAATGGAATTATCCAATCAGCACTTATGAATTACCGTGCGCTCGGGCCAGTGATACAAATATCTACCCTCGCCGCCACCAGAGGGCGCTATCCTATTAGAGGCAGTCTGTAGTATGGATTCGGATAATCCTGGGCAAAGTGAAAGTGAAATCTGACTGAACCTCTGACGATGTCACTAGTACTAACATTTTGAACTACACTCAAGAAATTTGGATCAACCGTGATGATGAGATGTTACTTTTTTCATGATGCTAGTCGAAAAGACTGATGATTGTATTTCATTTTTAAATGAAATTCCAATTAATAACTGTAAAATCGCATTTATTTCGTATTTTCAATTTAGTTCTGGTATAAACAATGCTTATCAAAGCTTACTAAATTAGAAATTATCCAAACAAATATCTGAGTGTACGCATGCATACAGATGCATATTGTCAATTGATGTTTCCTGTCTACGGGAAGACATCACTAGAGTGTCGCTATTTGGGGATTTCTGATTTATTTACGCAGGTTATGTATACTTTGCTAAGATACCTAATTATATATCGGGACATACCGTTCACTTTTCTACAGCGCTCCACATTTTTGGATCGGGACGCATTGTCTCGATGCCATTGTGAGATATTAATTTTGTTTCAATTAAATCAATTTTTACGGCCTTATCAGTGAATGTTATGTTCTCATAGTGAGAACATTTCAAGATTTGAAAATTATAGATGGATAGAAGAAGATTAGTGCGAACGAACTGCAAGTTTTGCGGTGCGAACCACGCTAGACCAACTGCTATACTTGTGTTAGACTCAACCCTGTCCGATTCTAACATATCTACCGCTCATTTTCAACACCTGTAATTTTCTTCTAATCTTCTTCTATCCATCTATAATTTCCAATTCTTGAAATGCTCTCACTATGAGAACATAACATTCATCGATAAGGCCGTGAAAATTAATTTCAAAACAAAATTCACTGTGATCAATCTTAATTAATAAACAATAGAAAATTTTCTTTGATTTTGGGATAAACAAAAATTTTTCTGATTTAAATGCATTTTCTTTTGTTTTAAAGAAATGTTTCCCTTTGAAACAAAGCTTTTTTTGTTTTAAATAATAAAATGCTTTCAATTCAAAAGCCTTTTCATTTAATTTATGAAATGTTCCTTTACTCCAACGGTATTTGGGTTACAATTCAAAAGCATTTGATCTTTTAAATTATGTTTTGGTCCTAGATAATTTAGTCCAACCAAAAATAAACTTTCATCTTATTGGAAATTAAAATAAATCGATCATGGTTTAAAACATTTTATTTCTCTGTATGCACAATGTACATGCCCATCTACCTTCCACAACGTCGATTTTTGGAAAATTATGAGAACAAAATGTACAACGCCGGTTCTGGCCACACCGGCCACACTCATTGATCAGTTGTAAGCAGAGTTGCCAATGTGCCTGATTTTCACTTATATTGAATCAAAACAATTTTCTATCCTTTCGATAAAAAAAGTTTTTAAATTAAAGCAATAAAATTTAGATTTAAAAATCTTTAAAAATCTGATTTTCGAGAGACCGTCCTGATTTTTCAAAAACGCTTGAATCGTCCTAATTTTTGAAAAATGGCCCTTGAAATGTCCTGATTTGTCCTGATTTCTAAAAAATATCCAAATCATAACTAAATTTATTGTTAAATGATGAGAACATAAAAAAAACCCTAAATAAAATGGTTTAACCAGTTGAACCAATGAGATTCTTTGATTCAAATGACATTTAAATGAGGTTTTTCGATATTAAATGCAGCCAAGGTTATTCTCGCTTCGGTTGCATAATTCTAGGCGTCTTCAGCACCTATATTTCGCCTTTAGTTATGCAATCTAAGCAGAACTGCATTTTGTTTTCATCAATTCGGTAGTGTCCTGAAAAATCCTGATTTTTTCTTCGCGGTATCCTGTTTTTTGACAAAACCACCGAATCGTTTGTTCAGCCATGTTGAAAAAATTTTGACAGCTCCAGGGATGCCAGATATTTGAGAAAAGAAATCATCAGAGAAAATAGGAAAATAAGTCTGTGTATGTCTGTTCCAGCGGTGTTAATATACAGATTTTTCTGCATTATACAGATTTTCAAAACTCGATACAGATTTATACAGATTTTTTAGAAATTTTAAAATACTTGATGAACCAGGCCTCTACATCCAGTTTGCCCTTGCTCTGGTGTACCTGAAGTTTTTTTTTTTTTAAATAATTTCTTCAGGCCTTAAACTTCTACAAGTCTGCTAGCTTTTGTGTCTATCCATGATCCATACAAGGTTAAAAGGAATGGCCATGGAGCTTTAATAGTCGCTGTTACTCAAAAGTAAGCATAATTTAAATATAGTGATCTTCTTAATTATGAATGATAGCCACCCTTAAACAGAGTTAAAGAATCCTTATATTGCAAAAAAAAAAAATTAAATCATTTTATGCTAAATCTTTTGCTCGCGAGTTTTTTAACTAAATAGAGCAGCGTGGTGTTTTAAAATTTCACTTATTAGAAGATTTGAAATGAAAAAATAAGTTAAAAATAAAATAGGTTTGCGTCGTCAGGTTCTTAATTTAAAACTCGTTGAGGCAACAAGGTTATAAACGAAAGTAGATTTCTAATTGCATGATTTTTCAACTACTCAACGTGTCGTGTCTTATATTGAAGAATATTATTTAATTGTTATATTTATAATTTTGAGTTATCTTCCTAAATTTAACAATCAAGCCTAAAATTCAAGATGAGTTCTTTAGTATTCATCATCAATGTGCTAAGAACTAAAAATCAGAATCAGAGAAATTCATATCAATAATCTGAATTCGAAATTCATATACAATTTCGTACTATGATTACACAAAGTAACAGCAATTTGGTGCTTATGTGCTTGATTTTAGTAAATTTTGACGTCCTGTTTTTAAATTAAGGTTACCAGATTGCCCGATTTTATCCAGGTTTGCCCTTATATTTAATATAAAATTTGGAAAAATCCGGTCCGGTCCGGTTGCCCGGTTTTCATTGGAAAAACCAGGATTTTGCCCGGGTTTATTCTTATTTGAATTTTCAAATCACACTTTAAAAAACAAATTGTACCATTATTTTTTTTTACTTATGCGTCCAGAACAAAATTTTCTTAGCAAGTTTCATAAAAATAATCATGAAAGGTGTTTTGAAAGCCTAAAATCCGTTTTAAAATCTGTTGATAAATTTTGATGAAAACAATTTTTTTCAACTTTTTTTTCTTGAATTTTGATGAGTAATTTCTAGGTTTTGACCAAATTTGCCCGAATATTGCCAGGATTTTGGTCAACCATTTTGAAATCAAATGCCCGGATTTTTCCAGCGCTTTGGAAAATTTAATTGTCACAAGTTTTGTTATTTATTTAGATAAGATTACAACTATTTTGGACATAATTCAAGGAAGTCTTTGAGTATTTGATCTTGAGGGTTTTAACGCACCTAATAACTTTGTAGAAGGCTGCAAAAAACTTCGAATTATGCTTTAAGAAACATCAAAGATTAAATTATATAAGAAAATATTGGCAAAATAAAACTTGTATAAATTTTTTCTCAAAAATCAAATACCGTCAACTGGGGCAACATGCAACAATTTCCAACTTCAATGGCTTCTAAAAAACTTATGTTCACAGTTAATCCAACCCCTTATGTATCAAAAGTTTTAAGGGTGATGGGACATCAAATTGGCGTAGTTAGAAAAATCATTGGTTTCTTTAGTTATTTTTTAACTTTCTAAAAACATGCGATTTTCACCCTCCTTAGAAAATGGGGTAACTTGCATCAAACTTTGTTTTTAATGAAAAATCTTATGAACACGTAAGAAAATTTATAGTTTTTAATATATTTGCGATGTATTAAAGACCATTAGGCATGAAAATACCAATTTCAGTAATTTTTTGGTCTGAAAATACTAATTTTCACATTTTTTCTGAAACTAAGGATGCTGCATACTGATTTGCATTTTGTTGCATTTTACCCCTGACACCTAGCTGAATTATAAAAATGTTTATTTAAAAAAATGAGCGATTGTCCGAAAAATATTTTTACACCAACAGTGTTGGTATAGCATGAGGAAAACGGTAAAAAGTTTGTAGGTTATATTATCATGCTAATCCTTCATACTGGGTAATGTTTTTTACGGCATCGAAAAATGTTAAAATTTGTTCATTTATTTATTGCTCGATTTTTCAAATTTTATACAAAAACAAAAAACTTTGAAAAAAAATTAGCTTCAGATGCGAGAAGTTATGTCATCATTATTTTGTAATCATCAAAAGATAACTTTATTACAATACATACATTAAATAAAAAATTGATTCAGTATAGTGTTGAATAAATGATACATCCAATCCCGCGCTGTTGAGTGATGCCCCGTTTGACGGTACTTTGTAATGTTTCATACTTTTACCAAAAAAAATTTCACAAATTTCATCAATGAACAATGAAAATAGAATATTTTCATAAGTTATCTAAAAATAAAGAGCTTATAGAAAATTTGCTCTAAAAATTGTTGTGCCTTAGATTTTTTTTATTTTATTGCCATGTGTTATATATGTATTTTTACTCTTACTTTGCCTTTACTAAAACTAAAATACTAGATATGCGAATCACATTCAAATTTCGCAATTATAATTTTATTTTGATTCAGTTGTTCCATTCATAACTTATATTTAGGTTTCGTGCTTACAAGAATCCAATGATTGGTCATTTAAATTTTAATCATTGAGAGCCAAATACGATATCGCTCGTATGTCGCTTTTGTTTTTGGGTTGCAAATTATTTTAGGTTCAATTTTAGAATATTTCGATTGAATTCCACATGTATCAGAATAGTTTTATAATTTTGACTCAGTTAAGTAATCCATTTGAAGCACATTTAAATTCAAAATTTGGAAATGATACGTTGATTACTAATCGAAATAATACAATGATTTTATATTTTGTATTTCGATTTAGAATTTTTATGGAGAGAGTTTCTGTCTTTCAATTCGATTGAATAAAATTCTCGTACATCTGGACATTGAAAAAGGAGGACATTTTTCTTTATTCTGCCTTCTATTCTGTAGGTACCAACTGCAAATCTTCTTTTTAAAACTGATGATGACTGTTTTTTTTCAAATTTTAACAAAGCAATGAGAAAGTTTATCCAGCCGGCGTAGCAGTCGTTTTTTTCATGAGAAGAAAAAATGTCCATATCCTAAAATATATTCTGTATTCAAAAGCGATGTGCTATATATCGTTGAAAATTTGTGTTATATATCGTTGATAATTTAACCGATTTAAACGCTGTTAAATTAAAATTTGCGTTGTTTTTCCCCAGTTTCTTCTTAGATACCATTGCCACTCGTTAATCCGGCCTTGTCGAAGACCGCAAATAATTTTGCTTCTTCGAAAAAGGTCATAGCATTTTTGGATGTTTAGATGTTTTCAAAAGCCAAAAATCAAATCGTTTTGCAGTCTTCAACAAATCTGTTAAATGAAATAAAAAATTCATTTTTAAACTTACTTTAGCAATTACAGAAATATATCTTTTAACATTTTTAAAAATAGTAGAAATAATCTTTTCCTCTGGAAAAGAATATTATTGTTTTAATGAATGAAGGATCCAGAATCAGTTTTTGTCTTTATGTAGATTTGTTGTTTTATCAGTAATCCACGATTGATTTCAATTAAATGTGATTCATTTTTGAAAAAACACCATATCACCAAAACTAGACGGGAGAGACAAAACCTGACAAAACTTTCGAGTTCAGGATGCGAAAATTTTGCAAATCATTCATATACAGACACCAAAAATGCTGTGTTCTCTTCAGTTATTTCCTTCTTAAATGTTCATTTTTTCATTTGCATTATTGGTATCGAGTTTCAAACAAATTTAACGAATTATGTAGTGCTTCTGTTTACTTTTTGTTAAAAGTTTTTAAATAAGTGTTTCTTTGTTTATCAATTCTGATTTTTTTTTTTGTTCTGAAAACATAATCTTCATAGAACCTGTTAACCTAAATTTTTGATAAGAACAAAATTTCATTTGACGGGGACAAAACACTCAGAGCTTAAACTTTATTTTAAGCTATAAACCTGCGCTTGGTAATTCCTGAACGTTTCCCTTTTTTTATTATTTTAAATCTTCTTGTTTTATCCGATCTTTAAAATAATCTTTGAAAAGTTAGAAAAATTATTCGAAGTAGCAGCTTTAAAGCTAAATTTGATTTGATTTGTGCTTTCAATGTTTACAACAAAACTGGGGAATCCCTACTTTAAATTCGTATTGATTATTCTAGAAATTAAATTCAGTCAGTATAAGCTTTAAACAATGAATTGAAAATATTTTTTTTCAAATACTCAAATTTATTGTTGGGAACTTCGAAAATGAATTTTTTAAGCCTTTGATTTTAACAACTGGGAGAATTTGACTGAAGATTTCACCTCTAACTTTTTTCAATCATCAATCGTGTGTTCTGAATAAATTCTATTTGGGTGCATATTTTTTCCTAATCGACAATTCACATTCAAAATCATGATTAATATTTTTGAAATTCAATATATTACCGCGGAATCTTCCAATCAACCATTCAATTGAAAATATAAAAAAAAAATGTAAATATAGACAAATTAATTTAATTATGCTTAACAATTTTTAATCATGGATTATTTCTGACCTGATCTGAAATTAATTTGGATCTCATTTATTTTTAAATCTGGTGTTCTTTTATATAGATATTCTATTTCTGTGCACTAATTCTCATGTCCAAAGTTTTATATTCTAATTTCATTTGGAATTTTAATTCGTTTATAATGTTCCGAAAATATTGATTAAAAATTTGTAAACTAGACTGCCTGAAATGACTTACCACAAAAAAAATCATTGATTTGAAACTTTGATTCTTATTTGTTTTGAATCGTAGCTGTAAAGTTTTTTTTTCAGTTTGTGTGATAGTAATAAGTAGGAAAATGGTTTAAAAATTCAATTTCCTTATTTATTATGCGTTTTCGGTATTTTTATTTTTTCTAATTAAATTTGAATATCGAAACAAGCCCCCTCCCATTCCACGTATTTCGCAACTCATTAAACCACTTATGGTACCTAGAACCACAATTCTGTAATGTTCAATCAAAAAAGATTGAAAAACTTGTATTTTGATGAGTTGTTTTTCTCGAACTTCTTAATTGTTCCAGCAATTGAATGAAAGCCCGAGTCCCTTTTTTTTTTTCAAATTGCGTTACTAGGGAAACAGACTTATTTTGGACCAGGTACTTATTTTGGATCACCGTGCAACACCCTATTACTTGAAAAAACAGTTTTCTGAAACCGGATCATTTAGGAAAAACACAAGTAGTTGTAAGGAAAATTGTTTATTCTGGAGTTCTAAAATGTTTGAGTTTTCATTCCACTTGAACGACAAATTCGGGAAGTGAAATGAAGTAGATCTCTGTACAAAAATGTCCAAAGAAAATTCCAGACTATTCCATCTGAATCATCGGCAATCATAAGCTCGATATATTTACGTGCAACTTCAGAACTACCCTACCGATGATCGCTTGGTACCGCGGTCAAATATTCTCAAAACAAATAAATTAGACCTAATAGAGTACACAGACTGGTGTGCGTTCCATTTCTCCGGTATGCCAGACAACTCAATAAAGTAATGCTTTTAGTGCAAACTGGACGGCTATTCCCAGTATATCGTGATAATTCGGCGCAGCGTTAGTTTTTCTTGCACTCGGGAATACTGTTTCCTTGGAATGGCCACATCACCTGTCTAATTTGACCTCGAAAACAGTTTTAAACCAAGTGAATCAGTAGATTTAGCGTGTGACGCAGATTTTCATTCAAATTAGGCTATAGAAAACTAATCATATGCAGGTTGGGTTCTGAAATGTGTGCTTAAAATGAATGTGGTAAACCGGAGATAGAACCGGAAGTGATCTATCGTGAATTGGTCCGGAAGAAGAAGAAAAAACATGGAGATCGAAACTCAAGGATCCTCGAGGGAGTGTTCATTTGAAATTACTAAACGTGTTCTGTTCAATACATGAGTGGATGGTTGTTCATTGAGCTATAAAGTTTTGCCAGATAGTGTTGTGAGATGTGAATCAGTATTCCTTACTCATTGGGCGGAAGATAAGAAAACGAAACTTACTCACAGCCCAATTGATATCAGTTGATGTACGAAGGCATCACGAGTATACGGAATTATCTGTTTGAAAGTAAGTAAGTTATGAAATTATAATACATATTTGTTTTCGTTTACAAAGCTTCATGTTTACTCCAAGTGAGCTTTTAAGGTTCCATTTTGGATGAATAAAGGTTTCAAAGGGGGAGTTGATATTCATTCCTCTCGAGGTGAATGTACCTTGCATATATTTTTAGCTAATCAAACCAATAATTATTTCCAAAAAATAATCAAAGCTAGGGGAGATAGGGGCATAATGGCCACCTTAAGGAAAACGGTTATTTAACCATAGAAAATAGCTATAATATGGAGGTTACATTATTGTTTCGTTTTCAGACACTTGAAAAGCCTATTCCCTAACGGGCTGAAATGTGAAAAACTAGATGAAAACGTTACAAAATGCATTTTAAAAATTTTTGCCAAAAGCTGAAAACCAGCCACTGTGGAGGCATAATGAGAACCCCCCCTGAGGCAGTATGAGCACCATTAATCAGAGCAAGATGTGCGTTTTTGTCGGGGAATCTAGCAGGGAATTCAATTCGATGAAGTCAGGTGAGTCGTAGATTCATCAAACAAAGCAATAACAAAATAATCTAGGTCTGTTTGTAGAATACAAACAATTCACGCACGCTCATACATTAAGTGCTTTGTTCGGAGGATGATGCTACTAGCCGTATAATCTATTATATAAAATTCTCTTGTAACGGTGTTTGTAGTACTACTCCTCCGAAATTACCAAAACGATTTGAATGAAATTATTTTTAGAATATTCTGTAGCCATGCGAATCGGTTTATATCGAATAAAATTAACAAAAAGTCACCTCAGTTGTCCGTAAAAATTAAATTTGTAGTTTTTTCAATCAAATAAAAGTCATGACATCCATTTTTTATCAAGATTTTCTTTACGTTGGGCGCCGGGTGGGCGGTTTGTTTTTCGTCTCTATGGTCGAGGCGTCGTGAGAGGATAGTAACAGGGCATAGCATACTGATTAGTATAGGAATATTTGGGCGCCTATTTCTCAACCAAGCATACTTTCAACGCACGTGGCGGCGATATGAAGCCTAGATGCGTATTTTTTCTTCTTGATTCCTAGCTTATTTGTACAGCACATATGAATAAATGAAGCCTAGATGTGACCCAGATTGATATTTTACCAATCAAATCAAAACCATTTGAACGGTTTTAAATATTAAAACTGTTTTTATTTCATGTTAATTGAATCAGCAATGGTTGTCTACAAAACATTAATTTGATACTGATGCATATGAAAAAATGGTATGACTCTTTGCGGACGTTTGAAAAAAAAAGAAAGTGGGAAGATTTACGTACGATTGAATAATCCAATACGAAGAAACATTTTTCGAGCATGTACAAATGTGCTTAAATAAATCAAGCGCCTTCAAATTTACAGAACAACAACTAAATACGTTGAAAATGAACAGACATATGTACTGAACAAGAGCCTGTCCTTTAAGAAAGATTAAATAGGATTGACGTTTATTTAAAGACCGAATGCAAAGATTTTTTTGCAACCATATGTGTAAGTTATCAATAATCTAAGAAGAATTTTCAGTTAAAAGGTACACTAGAGCGAATGAAAACGTTAAAAATTTACAAAAAATGTATACATTATTTCTCCATTTATAAATGGTTGGGCCCAAATAAACTATCTAACTAAACAAACTCAACTTTTTCTAAAATTATTTACCGAAAAACTGTTTACAGGTTCACTGTTATCATACCCGGTGTTCCTTTATTGAGAGTTTCGATTTACAAAAAAAAAACACTTCTTTTTTTAAGGTTTTGAGTTATTTCAGCATGAAATTTTCCATAAAATGATATGAACTCATGAAACCATCGTAGCATGAACAGATTATTTCTTTCCGAACTATTCAGTTTTATTTTAGATCTGCTTTTCAATTAAATGTTATTGAATCTTGAAAATATTACATAGTCTTAAATCAAATCGCAGATCCCCACCAACAATGTTCAGGAAATTTTGAAATCAGAACATCATTTCGATCTTCAATTAAAAACATATTCTTTTCTTTTTTTAATACCAATCGTTTCCTTGATTCATTGGGTTAAAGTTCATAGGAGTGTAATTTGCTTTTTTCATTAATCAATATAAAAAAGTAGATTGCAGTATACAAGATCGCCAGATTTTTTGCCATGGCAAATGCTGTTTGGGAACACTTCAAGTTGAAATGTGTCATATCTATAAGTTCGGTATCTAGAAAAACTTTTTGAGCATGATTTTGGTGAAAATATGTATATTAATTCAAACTACTTCGAGGGGTGAGGATGGTGAACAAAAAGCTGTCCCAAAACTAATTGGAAGCTAAAAGCGCTGCGTTAGGAATATTAATCCAAACCCAGCGCTTTTAGCTCCCAAATATTCCGAAAATTGTCCCAATATTCAAAATTTTATTTTCATAAAGTTCCATATGCAATAAATTACAATAAATGAGAAACTTTTGATTTCGATTCAAACCTTAATGTCATTTCGAACAAAGCGGAATAAATCAACTAAATGGTATACAATAAATGAAACATACATACATTTTTTTTATAATTCGTTTATTTGAAACGGCTCATACCGAAGGTTTTAAGGAGCCAAAGTCAGTTTTTTTTGTATTTACAATTCATTGTTAAAAACTAGAATAGATATAGGGAAAATAATAAAGGATTGGTTAGAGACGGAGGTGTAACATCCGGCACTACACAATATCACCATAAACTGTTTTTACAATAACTCCGTAAAATACATACCTCACATTTTTGCTCTTTTTTTACACACTCAACTTGGAGTCCCCTGATGACGCTTAGAGGTTACTCAATCCGGGATACCACATCCTCCCCTGCTGGCAAAATCATGGTTGTCTGCAAAACCAGCTCAGTCATCATTGGATATCGTTCTAATCAACGGTATCTAATAGCTGACTTGTTAATCGCACTTTTTTTTTACATGATGTTTATTATTAGTAGTTTTTATTGGCTCTTTGCAATCCTGTGCAACACTTTAATGAAAATCAAGGTCCGGTTCAACACGCCTTAGAAGAACTAATGGAGGGATTCCACATTTCCTTAATTTTCAAAAATCATCCATCTCTAGAAAGCCTCTATCATATGATTTGCTCTTTGTCTCCTCGGCCCATGTAGTTATGACAAACCCTATTAGCTACATTACACCCTCGCTCCTCCGATCGGTAAAATTTTAGTTAAAAAAATATTTTTAACTTAAAACGACTAAACCTGCTAACTGGAATGTAAGGATTGTAGAATGATATTTTTAATCTCGTGAACATCTCTCATGGTCAAAATCTAATTATTTTCGATTCTCATTCTCAGTCATTCTTTTCTAATAGATTGGATTGAAAATTGTTGTATAACCATTCGAATATTACTTGGTAATGAGAACTTTAACCACTGCTTTAACATTCTTGGAAAATATCTTTATTCTGCTAAAGATTATTTATTAATTCATTTATTTTTATTCCAGATAATTATCCTTGGCAATGAGCTTCTGACTCTACTCAAGGTTTTATGTATTTTTCTCGGCAAGGAGCTTAACTTTACTCAAGAAATTTAAATTTTCGCTTTAACATCTCTTCAATTGATGGTACAAATAAACTTGGTAATGAGCTAAACTCTACTCAAGATGTTCCGCTTTTCATTTTGATTGAGATCAGTTGTAAAATATGCTTGGCAATGAGCTAAACTCTACTCAAGCTGTCGAACATCCTTGGCAAGGAGCTAAACTCTACTCAAGTTGTTCAACATTCGTTATTTACACAAAAAAAACCCAATATGCTTGGCAATGAGCTAAACTCTACTCAATCTGTCGAACACTCTTGGCAAGGAGCTGAACTCTACTCAAGTTGTTCAACATTCGTTACCCAATATGCTTGGCAATGAGCTAAACTCTACTCAAGCTATCGAACATCCTTGGCAAGGAGCTAAACTCTACTCAAGTTGTTCAACATTCGTTATTTACGCATAAACCCAATATGCTTGGCAATGAGCTAAACTCTACTCAAGCTGTTGAAAACTCTTGGCAAGGAGCTAAACTCTACTCAAGATGTTCAACATTTGATATCTACTCAAAAATCAATTATCATGACCTTGGCAAGGAGCTTTACTCTACTCAAGGTTTCATTTTCTTTTTTTTTTCAATAAATGTGTAATATATTTCGAACTCCACTCAAGATAT
Source organism: Uranotaenia lowii (assembly GCF_029784155.1). Classification (NCBI taxonomy): domain Eukaryota; kingdom Metazoa; phylum Arthropoda; class Insecta; order Diptera; family Culicidae; genus Uranotaenia; species Uranotaenia lowii. The sequence continues at coordinate 166,169,990 of NC_073693.1, forward strand.
TTTTTTCCATTGTTTTTTCGTTCACTATTACGTTCTTAATTCATGTAAATTTACCTGGTGATTTTTTTTCAGTGTCATGGTGGAACTGGCAAAACATTCAATTTTTTGAAAATTGAATTAATATATAATTTCGCAACTATTGAAACGTACACACCGTATTTTCGATACCAATTCTCCTGGCAGGATCGCCAATGTAACATCCGGCACTACACAATATCACCATAAACTGTTTTTACAATAACTCCGTAAAATACATACCTCACATTTTTGCTCTTTTTTTACACACTCAACTTGGAGTCCCCTGATGACGCTTAGAGGTTACTCAATCCGGGATACCACAGGAGGTTGATAGCTTTTAAGAAGAGATAGATTTCAAACATGTAATCAAGGTCTATCGCAGCTAATACATCTCTTACTGGGGTGTAGGGTGGTTTCCCTCGGGCCCGAAGGGAGTCCAATAAATTCGCTCTGGCGGCTAGATGGACCTCACATGACCAAACGATATGCTCGATGTCGTGGTAACCTTAAACATACATACATATTATCAACATACAATTATTTATGGAAAAAGTTACAAAAAGTGTTTTTTTAGCAATAGGCTTGCAAGTTGGACGATAACATCGAACTGAAAAAATAAAACCGTTTTGCGACAAAAACCTGAAACCTGACCATTCGTTGATATACAATAAATCTGAATGGAAGAAAAGTTAATAAAAAAGTATTGATGAAAGTTGAATGTAAGATTTATTGAAGGTTATTTTTTGATTATTTAAGAAAAGACCCGTAGAACTGAATTAAAATTGTTAGGTTTTATTTCGATAGAATTAAGCGGGACAATTCGAGTTAACGGAAATGGGGGAAATTTAAAAAAAAAAACTAGAACATGTTCACAAAAGCGAGACGATTAACAACTCAATATTTAATAAATTTTAAAAGTTAATCAGCGAAGATAAAATGGAAAATGGACGCCAAATTTAACAGGGTAAGACGAAGTTTACCGGGTCTGCTAGTGTAACAATAAAAAAATCGATCATGAATTGTGAATGGAAAAAAAATCACCTCGAACAGAAATCTAACTCTAGTCTTTTGATTACCTCTCCGACACCTGACCAATAGGCTAAATTGTCGGATGAAAACAGTCAAGGTGTGGCGATATAAATCAATTTTAATTCGCTGCTAGATTCTACGGAAGAAAATGCTCATTATGCCTCGATAATATGGTGCTCTATATGCCCCTAGTCAACAAATTTAAGTAAAAACGTGTTTTAAAATTGATAAAAGTGAAAAATCAAAAATTTTATGATGGTAAAAATTGAGAAACAATGTGTACATCATGTTGCAGTGCGTAAATTATAGATCAAGGTTATTTTAAGATCATAAGAGCTTATTTCGTGGTGCTCAAAAATTATAATATTTTCGTAACTTGAAAACCAAGCTAGTTTTTTTAAATATCTCTGTAAAGATGATAAGGAGATTCCTTTTTTTGTGAAAAATTAATACTATAGGAAGTACGAAACAAATCCTCATGAAAATTTATTTAAGAAAATACGCACTTTCGTAGAAAAGCGTAGTTCTCATTATGCCTCGGGTGCTCGTTATGCCCTCATCTCCCCTACCAATTTTTTAATGTGGCCTGTTGTGGTTTTAGATTCAAATATTTTCAAAATCAAAGGAAAATCATGAAGTCAAATTTAAAATATTGCTACACAACATTCATTTAATTTTAATCTTAAATGAAAGTTTTGGTACAAGTAATATATGAATTTGGAAAAAATAGAATTTGGATTTTATGTCATAACCCAGATTTTGTATTCATATCAGCCATCATTAAAAAATAAGTTATAAAACTCAATAATGAATTATAGAATAAAATTCATAAATGTGTTCGTGTTAAATTCAAAAATCATATTTTAAATTTTGTTTCGCACTCGGCTGGGTTTCATGATTCACACAAATCATATCGTCAATATTGTTTCCAGATCATTTATACAATGAAAATATAAATTCATAATCGAATTTTTGATTGGCAAAAAAGCTGATTATTTCAATTGCAATTGATAACGACACAAGAATCAAAGATAAGGTTAGTTGTCCTACTTTGGACCCTTTAAGCAGTGGTTTATATAAACCTATCTTTTTCTCATACATGGACGGGTGTTATGTGGTTTTTAGAAAACTCATTCGTAGTTAATGGTCTCATCTGCAAGTTTCAACGAGAATTTTTACCCTTGGTTATGTCGCTTTTGATAGATGGATGATCTAGATTTCCTACTTTGAACCTACTGTTCCTGTGTAGTTTTCCTATAAAATTCGGCTTGGTCTATGAAATCATGTGATTTATTCTTAATCTCTCTGATTATTCGAAATGCTTCCCACAAATTGAGCTGTATGTTTTACCACCAAAAGGAAAGCACTTTTTTTAAAGCGTCCAAAAATGATAAATGGTATGACAGAATAAGGGAAGAAAAAGAGTTCATTAGAGGAGAGTGGGGATACTTGATTCCCTTTTCTTATTTTCACCATATCTTTTTGGAAAAAAGTAGCAACTCGCCGTCTTTGACATTTTCTGACAGCGTGTAACTTCAAGTTTCTATGCTCCAAAAATTAGAACGATACTTGAACCCGTTGATGAACTAGAAGCGTTTTCGTGGGAGTTAAAAAAATGCGATCTTTCTGAAGTTAGGGGAGACTTGATCCCCTATTGAAGGAGACTTGATCTTTTATTCAGGAAGCCCTAATCCTAGTATACAAATCAAACAAAACCCCAAGATAGGATGTTAATTGACTATTTTGGTCATGTTTGTTCTCATTTCACAATTTATAGCAGACATAAGAAGAAAATTCTATAACTTTGTCTCAACGCTATTAACATTGCATACTTAAAGGCGCTTTTTTATAATTTAGAGAAAATTAATTATTTTTGCTCTTTTCTTCAGACAATTGTTTGATAAATATTAGTTTTTGGATAAATATTAGTAATTTCGTAATCAGCAATCATAATGATCAATTCAGAAGAAGAATATGCCGTTTTGAAGGGGGATCAATTGTACCCAACTCTAGGGGATCAATTGTACCCATAAACAACATTTTAGAAAACTTTTTCTGAAAAAAGTTGAGAGTTTTCCATTGCTTTGAAAATATGGCATTATGAAGTTCATTTTACGGTCGAACGATTGATGCATTGGAACAAATATTTTTTTCATAATTTTCCCATGTAAGGAACATTTTAAAGTGATGAAAAAAGATCTTCAAGTTACATTTTGTGAAATTTTTCAAACAAAGTTCAATTACTTAAACAATTATTTTGTTTAAAAATTTTAAACTTCAAGCATTGTTATTTTGCTTATTTTGGCACATTTTTCTAGAACATTTGATCTTTGTAAGACATTCCAGTTTCGAGATATAGCTACGATTTACGATTTTCTGCATTTTAGGACTAAAGTAAGCGCTAGGTCCAGAGAAGGAGCACTCACCTTTTTAAATACACAAGGTGACAGCATTTTTATACATGTGTTTCAATAACTGATTCTGAAATATTTTGGTATCATAAATTCGAATATTTTGTCAGATTTTGTTTATCATCTTTAGTTTTGGTGCTATGGATCGTGGAAATTCGAAAAATTTACCTATTTTTCCTGAAATAATTTATTAATTGATGATAAACTATACAGCTTGATTAACTATTTACTTCCACCTTTAGTCATTGAACCCAAAATGTTGCTTAAAAATAAACTACATAAAAACCAATTTCAAAACTTTTTACTATCCTCTATTTACTATCCTATATTTTATGAAGGATCGAGATTTTCTTAGATATTCTAGTTTCAGAGATGCAATGCTTTAGAAAAAAATGTAATGTAATGTTAAGAAACTTTAAGCGAAAAGAAAATAAATTTATCCGATATCACTAAAGGGCTTTTTAAGTTTTTAATATTGATGATTTGATTGACGTTTCGCTTTCAAAACTGTTTAAATTATATTTTGGTTTTTGGTTCGTCAAATTCCTAGATTTTCGAAGAACTGGAAAAATTTAAAAATTAAACTTGTGTAACTTTTTCTTAAAAGTCAAAATTACTCTCAGTCATCGAGGAAGTTGTTGATTGATTCAAAACCTTTATTTTCAATATCTTTGCAACATTTTATTGTTCAAAAAAGTGCACAGATTTACTAAACTCTCTTTTTTTGCATTTCAAAAAAATGGGATTTTGTTGCCTTGTACTATCAGTAATTGATTTCTAATAGTTTCTTAAAAATTGTACTAAAAAGTTGGGAATAATTGTGACCTTAAAAAAAATTAAAACAATTTTTTTTGCTTCATTTATCCATTTTTTATTGAAAAGTGGTTGCTATTCGAAACGAAGGGGTTAAATTTTATTTCATTCGTTTCAGATTAAATAAAGTTAGGATGAGAGCTTGAAATTCAAGAGCAAACCAATGAAAGTAGGGCTCCAATATCTCCACAGTTCAGAATCATATTTAACTTTTTTATATCAGAATTAAATGAAGATTTAGAGAAAAATTTCTTCGGTCACAATTCACAACGAGATAGATATTTCAGGATAAATTAAAACAACACGATTCCGATTTCCAAATTAAGGAAAAAAATAAGAGTTTTAAAAACAGGTTTCAATTTATAGCTATTGTTATCATTTCTAGAGTTTTTTTTGATTAGGTCGCATGAGCCACTCAACGACTTTCGAGAAAATCGATGTGGAAGTTTTGGAACAGATTTTAAATTCGTTTTTAAAAAATATAAGTCGGAATTGTTTGGAAATTCGTTCTTATATGCTTTAAATAGACGACAAATATGTTTGAACATGTGATACGGGCATTAGTAAGTTTTAATTGATTCAAATGTACTTACGTCCTATTGCATTGATTACCTTGCTCATACGTCGTCTTGCAAAATGTTAGGTTTTTATCATAAAACTTGTTCCAATATGATCGTAACTTCGATATTGTGTGCGCCATTTGTTCCATTCCGTTCCGTATCTTGCATGAAATGAAGGTCAAAAAAAATTCGAGCTCAAATTATAGAAGGATCTGTCTGTTCAAATTTTCCTAATTGCTGTTGCCCGGGACTATCCATCAGGAATGTTTCAACTGGACTGTCGTGCACTTCTTGTTGACACTCTCACGACACGGGCATTAACTCCGTTAACCGGTGCGGAAACTTTTAATGCTAGATACATCTGTTGTAGGATAAACAAGTAATGCAATTATCAACCAATCAAATATAATACTAATTTTACTTACCCAGCAATCAATTTAACTCAGCTGTTCTATTAAAATTGCTCAAATCACCCTCACAAATAATGCTCTTATAAATTAATCATATTTTTCAATTATTGCCACTAATTTCATAAGCATTTGCTGCGAAGATGCAAAAAGACCTATAAACCGTACTTGCCGAAATGTTTTTAACGTCCTTTTGCATCACGGCAATCCAGGGCTGCGCAAAACGTCGTTAAAACCAAATTGCACTCGAAAATAAAAAAGTCAATATACGCCCTAAATTCAATTCATGTTTTTGAAGTAATTAATTGATCAAATGAAACCAAGTTTTTACCTAACATAGAATTCATGTTTATCGATCGTTTGTAGTTAAAAGCTTGATTTTGTTTATATTGGTTCATTCGACTTAATCAAAACTAACTCTAGATTTATTCAATGACATTTATAGAGAGAGATTCTTTAACGAGCTCATAAATCGATTTTTTTTACTCGCTGATACGAAAATCATCCTTTTATCAACAATTTCTCGCGTGAAAGGTTATAGATATGCAGATTGAATTGGTATCAAAGGATATCGAAAGAGTTTTTGTAGAAAATGGATTAAAAAAGTTTAAATTTCTTCACAAATTATGAAATTTTTCAAAACTCTTTCAAAATGATCGTTTTTACATTAGATATTAAAGTTTTTTTTTATTGTCAATATACAAACAAAAGTTTTAAAATGAACACCGTGAAGTTTATTGTATCCATACTAATTGGATACGGAACCAAAAGCTGTGCCAAATGCCATTACCACCGAAAATGTATTCTAACCTGTGTAAGGTAATTTTTTTAATGTTCAGGTATCAGGTATCAGAATGGGGGTAGGCTTAATAGCGGCACGTTATCCAAACATACGGGAAAATTGTGCCTAGCCTTTTTTTATCCAAGATTTCATCATTTACCTGAGAAACCTGAAAAACCTATAAAAGGATGAAATAAATTCAATCTATTTAAGATGGCATAAAGCCTTTCCACTAGGGATTATTAGCATTAAAGCTCTTTTCTACATTCGGTAAGGAATGATAGAATGTTTTTTAAGTTTAATTTCTTAAACTCAGATTCGCTTAAAGCGTAAGATCCCAGAGTACGAAAACGTAGTCTGGCAAATGAGGGACAGTTACATATAAGATGGAAGGGATCTTCCACATCTGATTCACAACTACCACATACTGGAGATTCAGCACGCTGAATGTTGTGCATGTGATAGTTGAGTTTACAATGACCGGAGAGTGCTCTGATCAGGATACTGCAATGAGATTTACTTAAAGTTAACAAGTAACTCGATATGATTGAAGATGGTTTTTCTAAAAATAATTTAGTTTGGCGACACGTGTCCAACTCTTCCCAGTATCGTTTATGCTGGTTAGAGGACCAAGTTTGAATTTGGTTTCTGAACCAACATGGCGATATTGGGACAGCCGGCTCTGGTCCGTAAAATTCCTTTTCCGACCCAGCTCTAGCGAGTTCGTCGGCGCATTCGTTTCCAAAAATTCCCTTATGTCCGGGTAACCATAGAAGGTTTAATCCATTGCCTTCAGCAAGTTCTTCGATTGCTTTCCGGCATGCGATTACCAGTTTTGATCTAGAACTGGAAGCACTGAGTGATTTGATAGCTGCTTGGCTATCTGAACAGAAATAAATTGTTCTGAACATAATCTTCTTTTGAAGTGCAATTTGCAATCCATACATAATAGCATATAGCTCAGCCTGAAAGACTGTACAATATTGTTACGGAATTTGAGGATAAAACGTAAGTCAAAGGCAAACCGATCAGAAACCGGTAAATTAAACCGATTGGAAAAATGTCATCGTGACGGAATAAATAAAGACAGTAGGGGAACATGCCCTATTATGCGCCACCTAAGCGAATCGCTGATTTTCTATGTATTCCACATAAAAATTGTGTTAAAAATGGGTGTAATCGTTGAAGAAAAGTGTTTTCTACAAATTCCTATGATTTTTTATTACTCAAATTGCTATAGTTTCTTCAAAAACTTGATTTTTAAAAACCATATTCAAAGCCACAGAACAAAACTGTGTTGCGAATACGCGCCACTGTGTATTCAATACGCGCCTAGCAGCCGAACACACCCGAGAGCAGCCGAAGACCGAAAACACACCAATACTTACAGACACTTTGACTGAAAAGAAAATCAAAATGGACTAATAGAAATTAAACAAAAAATGAAAAATAGATTTTTTGGGCTGAATTAACGCTCAAAATATGGTTTTAGACTTTTTGTTCATTTTCAATGAAAATTGGCCTTTTTGAAAAATTAATGCTATTTTCAGCCTACTACGATTGGCGCGTTATAAAGAGCGCATGGGCCGTGATAGAACATACCCATGAAAAGCATACCTTAGCGAGTTCAGTATGATTTTTTAGCATAAAATCAAAATTTAGACTCTCCTCTATCGATGTGTCAGAAAATATTGTCTTATTCGTTTTTCTCTGCTTGGTGACACCTTATTAAAAGTGTTTTAAAATTTAGATCAAAATGAAGAAAAACCTAAACTGTGAAATTATCACGATACAGGGGCATTTTGAGGAAAAATTCATACTTGCCATGACCAATCACAGCATTTAAAACAAATTGGTAATATTTTGCAGGCTTAAAATGTTTCAGATTCTTCAAAACAAGAGTGGCGCGTATTAGCAACATGGGGCGTTATATGAACTTTTCCCCTAATGATTGAAAAGCTAAGCGACTAACACGCGTTTTATTTGTTCGCTTCCGCGTTTTTGCTACCCGAAATACCCGGCTTTCGAGTATCTACTTCCGGGAGAGTCCTCTCATGTATCGCGTTGGTTCAAGCGTAAATAAAAGTACGTCCTTCCCCCGGATGAATCGTCACACTGGTGTCAGAAGTGGGGTTGAGGTTATGGACGAAGCACCCGGGAATAGACGTTCCGAAACTCCCGCGTCGGATATGTTTGCTGGGTCCAAACGATCCGAGAACCAACACCAGCGACCGGGTAAAGATGAACTTGCCGAGAAATTCACGGACCTTACTGCAATGCTGTCCAGGAAGATGGACAAATTAAGTATGACATTTACTCAAAACGTGCAAGAGCTGCGTACAGGGATTCGTGACATTGGCCTTGAACTCGAAAATGTTAAAATTCAAGTCAGCCTTTGGGAAAATCAACGAGAATTCAACGCCGCGTTAAATGCTCTTCAATTCTCGGATAACCCTGTGGCTGGAAGCTCCCCAGCTCCAGAAAATCGTCGGGTAACCATCGGAGGTAACTCCGAAACTGTCGAAATTACGAACGATGAAACGATGACCAGAAATAGTGTGATCCAGCACCCTAGTGATATCGGAACACGTGCAAAACTAACTCCTGAAGTTTTTGATGGAACAAAGAATTGGAGTGATTATTTGTTAACGTTTGAACTTGTTGCTGATGTTAACCAATGGGACGATGCTATGAAGTGCAAGTATTTGGCTGCTATGTTGCGAGACTCTGCCTTAGAAGTTTATCGCATATTGCCAGCAACGCAAAAGAATGACTTCCAAGCTCTGAAAGTCGCACTTGACAAGCGTTTTGGAGTGAAGTTTCATCAAGCATTGCACCACGCTCAATTGCGATCACGACAACAGCAGAAAGGTGAAGACCTTACCCGTTTCGCTGACGACATCCGTCGTCTGGTCGCATCTGCTTACTACGATTGTAGCTCCGAGGCACAAGATAAAATCGCATTGAACCATTTTCTCGATGGACTCAATGACGCGGCCCTGCAAGACCTTGTTCGTTTCAGTCTACCCAATACGCTGGAAACCGCACTGCAGTCGTCTTTGCAATTCCATCTCTCTCGCACAGCAACGCGAGCTATATCACGGCCTGTTCGCATGCTGCAAGGCACCGAAGAGGATTCTTATTCGGAATCTGACGAAGATTCTCACTGTAGTGAAGAGCCTGTTTATGGTGTGCGTACTACTGCCACGCAAACGAGAGAGCGGCGTCGGAGCGATAAAAATAAGTGGCGTCGTAAAAAGAAACCGGCGGGAAACGAGAACACACCAGTTTAGAGGAGCATAAACTGGTTGAAAGTTTGAGTGACGCTCCCCCCAAAATTCTGTTTGTGCACACTTTAAACCGACATCGTGGTAGTTATCTGGCTCGTGTTAGTGTAAATGGTATACCGTGTGAAGCAGTTGTCGATTGTGGTGCTGGGAAGACTATAGTTAGTCGAAAGTTTTGGTCCCTCTTTGATCTCCAACCCACACCATCTCGCCATAAATTCATAAAAACTGTCTCGGGTGAACTACTACCTGTGTATACCGAAACAAGTGTTGTTTTCAATTTCGACAAATTCCGAGTGAAACATGACGTTTGGGTCGTTGACATCGCAGAAGACTGCATTATAGGAAGTGATTTCTTGACCCAACAAGGTTGTGTTGTTGACTTTATAAGAAACACTTTACATATCTCGGACGAAAGATTAGTGAAATTAAAAACTGAACAAACAGTGGAACAAGATGTTGATGTGTATAAAGTGAGTGTTATAGAAGATGTTGAGATACCGGCATGGAGCGAAGCTGTTATTAGTGGTCACTGTTCGAGTGAATCATCATCACCAATAGTCGTCGAGGGAGCGCTAGAACAAAATAACTTGCTTGTTGCCCGAGCTGTGACAAATGTTAACAACCAATGCATCCCTCTGCGAATCATGAATGTTTCTGAAACAGCGCAAACGATTGCGTCGGGAACTCTAGTTGCCAACGGCTGGACAGCAGAGGTAATTACCAATCCTGGTCTGATACCGAGTAAGCCCCCTCAATTGCAAGCTATATTTCAGGAATCTTCCAAGAACCTTGACGCCACAGAACAACAAAAATTCGCTCAGTTCCTTTCTAAAAATTGCGATGTATTTAGTACCGGACCACTAGATGTCGGAAAAACCACTCTAGTTAAACATCGAATCAACACTGGTAGCCACTCACCAATTAAGGTACCACCGAGAAAAATTCCATTGGCGAAACGAGAATGCGTGGACAAAATGATTGACGAAATGAAGGAGAATGACATTATCAAACCATCACAAAGTCCCTGGTGTTCACCGGTGGTACTTGTCAGGAAAAAGGATGGAACTCAAAGGTTTTGTGTTGATTATAGGAAGCTAAACGAATTAACTAAAAAAGATTCTTATCCACTTCCCAGGATTGATCTGACGTTAGACGCACTTAGTGGCTCAAGATGGTTTTCTACAGTCGATCTTCAAAGTGGTTTCTGGCAAGTTGCGATGGATGAGAAAGATCGGGAGAAAACGGCTTTTTCGGCAGGAAAAGATTTATGGGAATTTTCAGTCTTACCCTTTGGTCTGTGCAACAGCCCTGCAACATTCCAGAGACTGGTCGAACTAGTTCTGCACGGATTGTCATGGAGGTTTTGCTTAATCTACATGGACGATATCATCGTCCACTCGAAAGACTTCGACGAACACTTATGCCATCTTTCAGAAGTGTTCCAAAGACTGCGTGAAGCAAACCTGAAAGTTAACCCCAAGAAATGTAAGTTCATGCAGAAAAGGGTCCGCTACCTCGGACACATCGTATCAGCCGAAGGTGTTGAAACCGACCCCGAAAAAACGAAGGCAATAGAAGAATGGAGTGTCCCTTCAAATAAGTCGCAGCTTCGAAGTTTCCTGGGTATTTGTGCGTACTACAGGAAGTTCATCAAGAATTTCTCGACGATAGCCAGACCACTGCATAAATTGACAGAGCTCAACACGCCTTTTGTGTGGAATCGCGAATGTGATGAAGCCTTTAAATTTTTGAAAGCCATGTTAATTAGAACACCTGTGCTTGCCTACCCTCAGATAAACGTTGAGTTTATATTGGATACCGATGCTTCTTACTGTGGAACAGGCGCTGTACTGTCCCAGGTTCAAGACGGACAAGAACGCGTAATAGCTTTTTACAGCAAAACCCTGTCCAAAGCCGAGCGTAACTATTGCGTAACGAGGAAGGAACTGGTAGCCGTTACCAAAGCAGTACAACACTTTCACCATTATCTTTACGGACGACGGTTCAAACTTCGCACAGACCACGCCGCACTAACGTGGTTGAGAAGTTTCAAGGATCCAGAAGGACAAGTTGCGAGGTGGATTGAAAGACTCTCCCAATACGACTATACGAGTGAACACCGCCCTGGAAATAAACACAGCAATGCGGACGGATTGTCTAGGCGACCTTGTCGGGAGCTAGGATGTAAACACTGTGATAAGTTGGAGAAAAGTGAAGAACAGTTGCGAACTTCCGAAGATGTTGTAGTTTGCAAACTGGCCATCGCTGAAAATGATTCGATGAGGGATGCTCAAAAACGCGATTCCTGTTTAAAACACGTGAGTGAATGGATTTCCCATGGCTTACGGCCAAAATTAGAAGAAATTTCTCATCTTCCGCCTCCTTGCAAAGCTTACTGGACGATGTTTGATTGTTTGACTATTCAAAACGAGGTCGTCTGCCGCAAGTTTATGGAGAATGCTGGTCACCGTGTACAAGCTATTGTTCCGAAAGACGAAGTGAAGAATGTTTTACAACAAATACATGGTGGCCTTACTGGTGGACATTACGGTATAGCGAAAACTTTAATGAAAGTGAAACAACGTTTCTATTGGGCTGGAATGACTAGAGACGTTAAAATTTTTTGTATGACCTGTGAAATATGTGGAGCTCGGAAAGGTCCAACAAGAAGATCACGGGGTGAACTGCAACCAACATTAGTAGGAGAACCCTTCGAAAAATTAGGAATTGACGTTTTGGGGCCCTTTCCTATCACCGAAAAAGGAAATAAATGGATTTTGGTAATGACGGATTATTTTACCAAATGGCCGGAAGCTTCTGCTATCCCTTCTCAAACCGCCGATGTAGTCGCTGAAGAACTTTTAGAATCGGTCGTCTGCCGTTACGGTGTGCCTAAGCAAATCCACTCCGATCAAGGGCGTAACTTCGAGAGTGACGTCTTCAAAAGCTTGTTGGATAAACTGGGTTCCCGAAAAACAAGAACGACTCCGTTACACCCCCAATCTGATGGCCAAGCAGAAAGATTCAACCGCACCCTTCTAGACTATCTTGCTAAGTTCGTAGACCATGACCAGAAGAATTGGGACAAACTGCTACCATTAGCTCTTCTAAGCTACCGTTCAGCCATTCACGATGTGACTAAATTCAGTCCTGCTCTTCTGAACCTCGGTCGTGAGCTGCAATTACCAGTTGACCTTTGGAGGAGTCCTTCTCCTGATCAAATTCGACCAGTTGCAAACTTTGTACAGGAGAAATTAGAAGCCATGCAAACGGTGTGCGAAATGGCTCGGAACAACATTTGTGTTGCAGCTGAATCGATGAAAAAGCGCTATGATTTGCGATCTAACCAACCAAAATTCGTCGAAGGAGACTTAGTCTGGTTTTACAACCCTCAGAGGAAAGTTGGAAGATGTCCAAAACTACAACGAGATTGGGAAGGCCCTTACTTAGTTCTTCGTCGCATAAGTGATTTGGTGTACGAAATACGCCGCGAAAAATCAGTTGGCAGGAAGAAGATTGTGCACATCGACCGATTAGCAGCTTTCAACGCAACCCAGGTCGGGACGACTGGGTACTTAGAGGGGGATAGTGTTACGGAATTTGAGGATAAAACGTAAGTCAAAGGCAAACCGATCAGAAACCGGTAAATTAAACCGATTGGAAAAATGTCATCGTGACGGAATAAATAAAGACAGTAATGATTGAAAAGCTAAGCGACTAACACGCGTTTTATTTGTTCGCTTCCGCGTTTTTGCTACCCGAAATACCCGGCTTTCGAGTATCTACTTCCGGGAGAGTCCTCTCATGTATCGCGTTGGTTCAAGCGTAAATAAAAGTACGTCCTTCCCCCGGATGAATCGTCACAATATTTTCCTAGAGGTTGAGCATATTCTATGTTCAACTCGTGACAGTAAATTCCTGCACCTGCACGGCCGTTTGATAATGAACCGTCAGTATAGAATACAATATGAGAGGACATTTGGTCCTCTAAGAAACCTGATAACCATTCTTGAGGAGATGGAAATTTGACTTTAAACCCCATGTAGGGAAAACTACTCGAGAGTGTTAAATCGTTTGGCGCTAGATTAAACTTGTTTAATCTAACTAATTCAGGCCACACATTTGTATGACTCGATGATCTTTCGATATTTCCTGACAGCCAGAGACCAACTGCCTGTAGACGAAAAGCACATGAGAAGGCTTCCTGTTTTAGGAACAAGTGTAGAGGTTTGATAGAAAACAGAGCCTCTAGTGCTGCAGTAGGAGTTGTAGTGAACGATCCGGACATCCCCAAAAGACACATTCTTTGAAGGTGATTTAGTTTAGTCCGAACTGTTGCAACTTCTCCTTTCTGCCACCACACTAGACACCCATAGGCCAGAATTGGTCTTACTATTGTGGAGTAAATCCAGTGAATATGTTTGGGTTTGTGTCCCCAGTTTTTTCCGATTGCACGTCGGCATTGTCCGAAGGCCATGCATGCTTTTTTGATTCTGAATTCGATGTGATCAGACCAGTTTAATTTGGAGTCAAGAATGACACCCAAATATTTAACTTGATTAGACACGGTGATTTCGGAACCATAAAACAGCAGAGGGCGCACCCCGCGGGTGATACGTTTTTTAGTAAATAATATAATATTAGTTTTTAGAGGATTAACTGACAGTTCTACATGAGAACACCATCGTTCAACAGAGCGCAGAGCTTGTTGCATTATATTAAATAATGTGCTTATGCACAAACCTCTTACCAGCAGAAGATAATCATCTGCGAATCCCTAGAAATTGGTATTCCACGGTCATTGAGTTTTCTCAACAAGCCGTCTGCAACTAGGTTCCACAAAAGAGGTGATAGTACACCTCCCTGTGGGCAACCACGTGTGCTAACTTTTGTTATTGAAGCCTGTCTTAAAGACGAATGAAGATTCCTGTTACTTAGCATTGCGCTAATCCAGTTAGGAATATATCCATGAGCAAAACTGCTTATCATTATTTTTCTTAATATGTGTTTGAAATGATCGAAACCTTTTTGAAGCAAAACTGGAAATAAACCGTCACTTCCAGGAGATTTGTATTGAGCAAAACCATCGATTGGCCATTTGATCGATTCTGTAGTAACTATTTTCCGAGCAAAATGCAAGGAATCTAGACTTCCAGAAAAGAACTCAGGCTCTATCGATGAATCTTGATCAACACATCCTGGAAAGTGAGTATTGAATAGACAACTTAATGTTTCTTCGTCGTTTGATGTATAGTCACCACTAGGGGTTTTAAGGTATGAAACCTGATAATCTTTTGATTTGGCTAAGACTTTATTTAACCTACTTGCTTCGTGCAAGCTTGAAATGTTTGTGCAGTAGCTCTGCCAACTTGAGTGTTCGGCAAATCTTGTTGCTTTCCGGTAAGCTCTGCGAGCCAACTTGAAAGCATCAAAACTTTCCGTGCGCCTTCGGTTCCAAGAGTGTCTGCAGTTTTTTCGTAATTTACTGAGATTTGAGTTCCACCATGGTGTACTGTTTTTGTTGAATTTCAACGTTCGTAGGGGACACGCTTCTTCATAAGAATTCAAAATAATTTCGGTGGTTTTTGCAACCACTTCATCCAACTCAAGAGGAGTAGTAATTTCAGGTGTATATCCATGAAATTTAGTAGCAAGATGCTCCAAATATAGGTCCGAATTAGTTGTTCTTGGGTTTCTGAATGTAATTGTTTCTAAAAACTCACCTGAGTGTTCAAAATAGATAAATCTGTGGTCAGAAATCGATTCTTCGTTAGGCACATGCCAATTTGAAATTTCCTGAGAAATTGTTCTAGAACAAAGTGTGATGTCAATCACCTCTTCTCTGTCACACCTAACAAAAGTTGGTTTATTTCCTACATTAAGAATTTCTAAATCAGTGCTGCCTAAATATTCCATTAAATTTAAGCCTCTCAGATTGATATCTGAGCTACCCCATACAAAATGATGAGCATTGGCACCTTCATATCGACGCATGAAGCGGTATCCCATACAGGATGAAAATTTTAAAATCGTGTGTATAATCTGAATCCCACGAGTTGCCAGAAAAAATACGGCCCTTTGCACCAGTGCCTGGCTATAGTGCAGACCTTAACAACGTTCTGCTTAAGATAGGATTATTATACACCCTCCTACCCCCACTTTGGGGCCCGCAGGCACAGAACCACCTTGAAGCGGGTGTTTACAAAATTTAGGAGAATACAACTCGTGCATGCGCATTAATAGCAATAAGCACAATTGGTGAATCCTCCCTGAAGAAACTTGGCTTGAAACCAAGCCAAGGTTCCCCCCTCCCAATGTGATAGTCGCATTTGAAGAATGACTAACGCATATGGGAAGTACTGGATAAGTCGCCTTTTACGACGTGGACCAGTATCCCAGTGGTAGTATTCTATAAGCCGCCACCACACAGCCAATATACAAACAACAGTTTTAAAATGAACACCGTGAAGTTTATTGTATCCATACTAATTGGATACGGAACCAAAAGCTGTGCCAAATGCCATTACCACCAAAAATGTATTCTAACCTGTGTAAGGTAATTTTTCTAATGTTACACTTAACTTCGAAATGCAATATTCAGATACATATCGTCTACCATAACCCTTGCCCAGTGTTGCGTCAGTTAAAATTAAGCTAATAAAGTGGAGTGATTATCTTTCACAGTTGATTGCGGTGATTAAAGCCGATGAAGGGAAACTGAAACCTTTGATTAAAGCTGTCGAACGCTTAGGACAGTCACTGGACAGTGACCAGATGTCATGTAGCTGCTGCTGCTTCTAATCAGAATGAACCTAGCACCCATGAATGTGGGAATTGTACGACGGAAATTTTAACCATGGAGGAGAAAAACACGACGGAATAATACCAGTTTCACTAATCGATCAATTAACTGGTTTCATTACTCATTTGTTTTCAGGGGCTCGACTCCAATCATCTGCGATTGATGTGTGTCGCAATCTGCAGCTACGTGGCGTAAGAAAAACACCGTCTTCGGAAGAATTGCCATGAAGTCACACATTTTCCGTAAATATCGGAGAAATGCTGTCGAGTTGTTTTGTCTTTACGTAAACAACTTTATGAATAGTTAAATGCAAAGCTTCGCTTACATACATACGACTTGAACTTGATCCATTCGGGTCGTTTTTGATTGAAGTTTTCCTTGTTCGATTATGTTGTGCAATTTGTTCCGATTTGGTCCGAAAACTTGATGGGGTGGGTTTTTCCATCCATCGACATTTCCATCGCTAAGTGTTGTTTCAGTCTCTAAGCTACATATGTGTTTCGTTCGATATAACTAAGGAAAAGTTTGTATTTGATCTTTTCAATTTATTCTTAAGATATTCTTTTTAATTATAAGACAAGTAAAATCATGTTTAACAATGTTAATTATTAATGATTATGTTATTATTTATTGTTCTTGAATGTTGAATGTTTTTTTTGTCTTTATTATAGAGATTTTCAACTTTTTTTGGTTCGTCTCTTGGAAAAATGATGACAGTATTTAACAATTCGTTGAACAAATAACTCTCTTTCAGGAAACATAATATTTTTTCTTCTTCGACAGGATCGTTTGATAGGGCATTTCTTAATGATGTATCAATTTGGTAGGTGTATCTGGGTCCTTGAAACTCGGGACATTCGATAATTATATGTTCTACCGTGAGTCTTACTTGGCATACGTCGCATATCCTTGCTGATCCACCTGATATGTGATGTTGATGAGTGCTTCTGGTGTGCCCCACCCGAAGTCTTGATAACAACACCTGTTCTCTTCTGTTCTCCCTGTCGTTCCGTTTTCTGGGATCACCTTTAATTTTGGCCAAATTCAGGTTCCTATTAGACCTCCATTCGGTCATCCATGAATCCCAAATTTTTGATTTCACCCAGTGATACAGATCTTCCTTCGGTATTCCTACTTCGTATTGGTCTTCGTTGCGTTCAATGGCTGCCAATTTGTCTGCTTCGGTGTTGCCATGGATTCCAGAATGTCCGGGAATCCAACAAACGTGAAGTTATTTGCACATGTTTTTTGAAAATGTTGTATCCAGGGGTGCCGATTTCGTGGGTTTTCCATAGCAAGCAACACACTTGCCGAGTCAGAAAACACTGCAAAGTTTCCAGTGAAACTGTTGTGGTGTAGAGATAAAGCGATTGCAGCGGCTTCCGCTGAAAAAACCGAAATTTGTTCCAGAAGACTTCGTGCAATTTCCAAAGAATTACCATAAAGACCAGCGTCAACTTTGTCACCTAGTTTGGATCCGTCTGTGAAGAGTTTTTCGTAATTTCGAATTTTTTTTTCTAATATTGAATTGAAACAAGCAACTACTTTTCTTTGATTATCTTAAGCACGAACGCATTTCTTCATCTCCCAGTTAATTTTTAGCTTTTGACTGTTCCATCGTCGATATTTTAAGAATGTTTAATGTTATGTTATGTAATTTATGTTATGTAATTTCGATTGAAAGTTAAACTATCGGAAGTGATTTTAGAAATATTTCATGATAAGATAATAATAATTTGACTTTAGATCAAGATTTTATCTTATCCTTTAAGATTAATCTCAGTTTACTTTACTTTACTTATAATTCAGAACTGTTTATCTTTGATGCTACAACATCATTTACAAATGACGCTTAAGAGTTTATGATTTCCATTCTACATATATCTTAATACACATGATTTAGAGCATCAGCTTCGAACTTTGAATTATATTAGAAACAACTATTTATTAGAGATTTAAAGATGAAGATCGAGTTTATACGATTGATTTCAAATGTGTTTTAGCCATAGTTGCCTTTCAAAAATGTTGTTTCTTATCTGGCTAAGATTTTTTAATAAACAAAAAATTATATTTGAGGAAAAGTCTATCAGCATAACACAAGCCAAGAGTGTTCCTAATAATTTTCTTTGCTCCACATTCCTAACCAAATTTGTTTGCAAGGATGCAGAGGTGACCTGCCTCGGTCGCAAAGTCGTTGCCTAGCAAACATTTAAGAAGGTATGTTTATCACAGGAACAACAGAACAATCATACCAGATGAAAAGATTGTATAAAACTTACCAAAATAGTTTATAGCTAAAAAAGTGGAGGCGATATATCTACAATGGCAAGATTCCAACGATTCGATTTCCTCCTGAAATGAAATATAAACGATTTTAGGTAATTTGAGTAAAACGAAAAAAAATATCCTCGACCGAGATTTGAAATCCAGTTCTTCGTGTCGGCTGTCCGGTATCATACCACGATGCCAACTCATCAATTGATATGATCCACGCTGTAGCTCTATAGGTGAGATTTTCTTTTTACGGAACGGTCAAAGGAAGAAAGGGAGAGATCGGATAGAGTTTCAATTGATGGACTGCCCATTTGTCGTAAATCAGTTCACTCAAATCGTAAATGTTGAATAAGTATATTTCCAACTTTTTGGAGACATATTTACGAATTGACTAAACTGCTATCCGACTCAACTATTTTTGGGCAAAGTTTGTCGTAAATGAATGATAGAAAATCACTCAATACCAACTTGTTTACGATGGTTATTGAACATGTGATTATTTAGACATTTGATTTGGATTATCATTTCTATTACGATTTCATGTTAGCTGGGTCCTTTATCTTTTTCTCATTTTTCCTAACCTACCTATTGACTACTAGGACGTGGCCGGCGCCATTATTGATGTTTAAAGAGAGAACATCAGTTTTGTGCATAGTGAATGCGCTGCCATATCGCGCAATGCTAAAAAGAGTACAGGTTAAAAATCCAGTAAAGAGTAAAGAAAACTTTATTAAATAAAAAACATCCAAAATCCAAGCAAAATCCAAACCAAAACTACATTTTTATCACATGGTTTGATTTGTTGAGTATGTTTTATCGAAATGCATGCAAACATTTTTTTGGTAAATTTAAAATTTGAATTGAACACCGCTAATATGACCCAAAAAAAATAATTTTGGAAGTGTCATTTTTTACTTTTTCTCTTAAATTTGGGAAAAGCCTGGATTTTTGTCTGATATTTCCAGGTTTGTCCAGATTTTTGGGTTAAAAATGACTGGATTTTATCGGCCCGAATATGCTCAGAAAATTTTCTGGGAGGTTACGTACCTATGTGATAATTTAAAATTTTTTCATACTTTTTTTTCAACTAATTAAAAGAGAAAAATCAGGGACTGAATAATCCTTTTTGGATTATTCGAAGGAAAATTAGTGTTTGATGATATGCTGACAAACCACGCCAAAACTGATAAAATACTTGATTAAAAAAAATTCACAAATAGAAGAGTACGCCCATTTCTCGATCCAGTACATGTACTCTTAAAAGAGTACGTATGGTAACCCTACTATTTCTATACTAAGCTAAATTAAGAAATTTTAAAGCTGCTATTAATTGAACCATTTTCCATTTATTTCAATAGGAAGAAATATTTCCTGTTGTTTCGAAGTTTTTACTAAGAATTTCAAACAATAGAAAGAAATAACTTAAAATCTAAAATTAATTTTTTCTCACAAACCCATTAAAAACTGGTTCACTACAATCGAATCATCCGGTCCTAATTTTTGTTGATAAAGTTTGTCATTGTCTATGTGGTTTCGCAGTTGGCCTTGGATGAGTTCGGTCGTATTTTTTTCCACTTGCGCGTTCCGTCTTCGTTCTCATACTTTTGGTTTTTAAATTATCGAAAACTACGACGAGGCTCGAAAGCAGTGAATAAGTTTCTGAAATAGGTTGTAAATTAACATTAGGAATTCTTGGAATTCTACAACCACGTCTTATAAAAGAGAGGTCATGAAGAAAGTGAATATTGAGAATTTGGTAAGGTAAACTAGCGGTTCCTTGGGGGAGATCGAGAAACAAGTTTTGATGCGTTCAATCTACTGGAGAGATGCAGTTTTCAGATAAGTGGTTTCGTTTATTTTTTCCAAAGCAAAATAATATTATAGAAATCAATTAATAAGACTCAAGAATGTTTGGTTGTCAGTTGTTTGGAAAACAAAAACTTTAATATTGTTGACGTTGACTTTTTGAACAGTGGAGAAAGCGATTGCTTAGATTGAAATTAAATTTTTACTATAACAAAAAAAAAGGTTCGATTTTCTGGCCAAAAAGTAATTCATTCAGGCATTTTTTAGTGTTTCAATTTCAATTAAACATTCAATTTGCGAATTACAGCACAGTTTTTTTTAACTTTTTAAGAAGTATAGGTTATATTTATTTTATATTTATGGAAATTTGGGCATGTTGTTATATTATATGTATCGTAATCGTATTTTTATTTCAGGTGACGTATATTTGACCAAAATAATCAATAAAATCATCCATAAGAACTACGAGACATAAAAAAATGATGATCTGGAACTTTTAAAAAATTGAATTTTTTATCTTGGAATTTTTGGGATTAGGAATCTGTGAAATTCGAACCATACAAATTTGAAAATTTGGGATAGTTATCTACAGACCCGAAAAAATTAAATTTACAGACTTGAAAAAATTGAATTAAGAAAACTTGAAAATTCAAATATTAACATTTTATTTTTGAATTGAAAATATTTAGAATTTGTAATTACAAAAGGAACGAAGGAGAAAGGAAAATCAGATCTTTTTGAATATTTGAAATATTTGGAATGCAAAATGTAAGATTTAACAAGGTAAGATGTCATCAATACGTGTATGAATAGTTGTTTTGTTTTATCGTAAAATTTAAAAAATGTAAAATAGCTTAACTCTATTTAAGGAGATTTTGGGGGGGGTTGGATAGGTCACCAAACGATCGAAAGACTGATATACAATGGATTGTGGGTTCAAGCCAGCCGGAGTATCTCGGCAAATTTGGAATCATGAGAAGGATACTTTTGTACCTTTTCAGAATTCTTGATTTGATGCGAACAGTTGGAAGTGAGTTTGGTGAGTCAAACCTATCCCAAACCAGTGGTAACGGACCCCTCGTTTGCGCTGCAAATATTGTTGGTGAGTTAAGCATGGGTAATATTTGATTGTGCGATCAAGACTTCCAGTACCGCCTCGGGTCGAAAGACCTATCAGCCACTGGTGGGTTCTCATACATTCATACATACATACGTAAAGTGTGTCATTGTTTGTCATTGTTTGTGATTTGTGAAAAAATTTTGTGTTTTTGTGAAAAAAATCTGACTTTCTGTGATTTTACCCAAAAATTCTTTGAAGTTTTCTGTGATTGAAATAGCATGAATTTCATTGAAAAGTATTGAAAAATTGAGTCTTTTTTACATTTTACTTGAGAAAAATCAATAAACTTCACCAAAACCAAAATTTATGCTGACATAAAAATTATTATTTTAGAATACGTACAAAATTTAAAAAATCTGAAAATTCTGTGAAAAAATTTCCAAAATTCTATGTTCTGTGACACATAATCTGTGATGAAAATATACTCAAAGTTATGTGAAATTTACGGTTTTTCTGTGACTTCGGCAACCTTGGTGATTGGCACAGATGAGCAGACCAAACATACTGTCAACATATTTCATCCTGAATCCTCTATGGAATGCCTCCTGTGGATTTTTTTCATGTGGTAATTTCAGCAGATAAAATAACTATCCTGAAGCGAAAAAAAAATTACGGAAGAAATTCACTTGAATATTGACAAAAAGCTTCACAAAAAGAAAACTACGTTTTGTTCCCAAGGCATCACCAGTGATTGACTTTACTTATTGGAAAATTTATCTGTTTTATTTGAAATCTTAGTAATTCAACAATTGATTCTGCTTGCATAGGCAACATTCTAAACGTCAGTATTTTTATTTGAGGATAATTATGAAAATCAAATGACGACTTGATTAAAATTCGAAAAAATACGACTTATGTACAGCTTTTGATCTTACGAGCATAAACTAGTGAATCGATTTTCTTCGAACTTTGCGCGATGATTCTTCACTCATGTCTGCACATTCGGTGAGAAAATGATGTTACGAGCTTTGCAAAGTTTTAGATCACATGTCCAACCATGGGAAGGAAAGAGTTAAAAAACCTAATTCTCTCTGCATGTATGTAGGTTTCTTATGCTACAGATTATTTACTCATGAACACAATCCATAGCGCCACCATGACCAGTTGATGTAGCATAACCAAAAAGGACTCACAGCTCACAGCCGGCTATAAATGGATCAATAAACTTTGATGAAATCCATATAGAACATAGTGCAATACAAATGCAACTTTATTGCTTTACAGATCGTTAAGTAATAAAAAACAAAAGTTTTATTGCCACTCTTTGCCACATAGCCTACCTACCTACATTTTACCGCAAATGTGGGCCCATCCGAAAAATCCGATGGTTATGCAGTAAAATCTCACATGGCAACGCGTCTTGGGATGAATGGAGAGGGAGAAAGTATATCGAAAGTGTATAGAATTCACATGCAACCAAATTCATGGTTTTGCATAAGAAAACAAATAGTTTCGTTCTAAATGAGCTGTAGGTAACAGTAGGTCAATGTAAAGGTACTGATAACATATTTGCTGCTTTGTTTTTCCATAAATATGTTAGTCTTATGACGCCAAAGTTTGTGTTTTTTTTTTAAATCATACTTCTGTCGATCTATTATTTATTTTCAAGACATGTTTGGCGTCAGACTCGATTATGCAATTCAATAAAATGTATGACTCATACGACGAAAGTAATATTAACACCTGATTCTCAAAAAATACAGGTCATCTATCATGAATGATGTAATTCACAAAAAAATGCCTTCATTCTATTTTCGCAAAGTTATTTGACACTGCACTGAACGACATTTTCCCCCGTCATGACACAATGGTACATGAACCATTTTTTGCGTAGGATTTAAGTATAAAATACGCTACGTAAAAAGCCGTAGAAAAAATCTGCATATTAAGCAAATAAAATACCCACCCAGCACCAAAGTTCCATATCTGATTCATGAACGCGCCCGTTTGTTAAACCGCATCGTCGTCGCGTCGTTTAGCTTGTATATAATGGTTTACAACTGATTAATCTTCTGTTTGTACTAGTTAATTATCGGTCCGTGGAGATTTATCGAATGATAATCGCTCGTAATAACAGCACAGCTTCTGGATGTGCTGCTGATCCATGGTGATTGGACGAAACGACTTAGCTAGAACTACTTACGAAGTCATGACGTATGGGGTTCAGCCGCGTCTAGTTCGATTGAGGAAAAATCCCCATTCATGGGAAAGGAAACGGCAAACGACTACTTGTCGACAAGTAATAGATATGATATTTTCTACAGGCACTTATAGTTAAAGCCATTATATTGAATTGACAAGCTCTAATTGTCTTAAGACAAGGCCCGTACAATTCCAATATTAAGATTTTAAAAAGGGATTTGTTCGATTTTTTACGTCTGTTATTATTATAAACCAATATAAAAATTAATTGTATCAATACATTTTAAGTTACAAAATGGTATGACTTTTTTAAACTCATTTAAATTCCATATTTCAAATAACAATATTTAATTACGGTCCACATAGCTTCTTGAAGGCTATAACATAGAACTAGGTATTCAAAAAATATGATCAAGGCGACTTTCTGAATGCCAAAATAGTTTAATGATGTGCTCTACAATGTTTCATTATACTGTGATCTTAAAAATGTTCGTACAGAACTAATTTTATCACCAAAAAAATAATAGAGGACACTTTTTAAGCTTAAATGCCAGCAAAATATCTATATTTTGTGTATCAGTCACCAGTGAATCCTTCATATTAAAATGGAAGGGTCCATAATATGTAATATTTAATCCCATATTTTTGATTTATTGCTCAATGAAAATTACCTTGGGTGTTTTCTGGCAAATTTTGTTGCATGTTTTCTTTATATTGAATGGAGATGCCCCTTCTTTGATGAGAGAGGCTTTTGCTGAATTTTCATTAAAGGCTTATCTTTCTATTGGGTTGCTCAAATTTTTCTATTTTTGCTCTCCCATTTTAGCATTTGTTGAATACCAAAATTCCTCTAAATAAGTTCTTTAATAGTAGCAAATCATTAATTTAAAAGTACTATTCTAAATCACCAGTTAAATTCAATGTCAGCGAACAAATAAGAATGATTTAGAATCATGAAAAACTAACCTTTTATTCGAATAGAAGAAAACATAAAAGGAATCAAGGGATGAATTAGGTTCCGAATAAAGTGTTTTCGGTAATTTAGTTTGCTAATAATTTATTTTTTCTATAATTTTTTTTTTGATTTAAGCTGTCGAAAACTATCCAATAATCTATTTTTCGACACCTATTTTCTTGTTTCCATGGTATTAAAGGCGCCGTGAAGTAGACGAGAAATTCCTATATGCAAATATTCACATTCCTTTACAAACAAGGGATGTGGAAATGTTCTTGTCGAAAACTAAAACTTTTGGTGTCGAAAACTTAAATTGAATGTCGAAAACTAGACCACACTAGACCATCAAGAGGTTTAAGTAAAAAGATAATGAAAACTTTTTTGAGACTAATCATATTAGAGATGAATAACTTTGTATGGTTTTCCTGACAAAACAAGCAAAAACTGTCAAAAACTAGGTATTTTCCCCTAGCCTTATAACTTCAAAACATACAAAAATTTTGGTAAACCGTTTTCCACAAAAGATGATAATTATCTAAAATCTTGCCGAACAAATATTTTTAATAAAATATCACTCTGAAAAGATAAAACGAAAACACTATTTTTTTGTAGGACCACCCTAACCTTATGAAAACAAATTGTTTATGCTTACACTGAACCCAAATTCACTTTTAAAATACACATGATTTTTCACTTAAAAACAAGGATCCAGTGATTTTCTTCCATTCAAGTGCGACATATACATTTCACTTGGCAGTCACTTAAATTTCAAGTGAATTCATCCACCTTCACTTCAGTCGTCACTTGAATTTGAAGTGAGAAAAAATATTCACTTCCCCATCACTTGAATTTCAAGTGAATGTCGAGTTGTAATTGTGTTTATTTTCAGAGTTCAAATGGCAAATTCTAATGAGCAGTTTGTGTTAAACGTGTTATCATGTTTCAGCTTGTGGGTTGAACTGGACAGATTTTCTAGTTTGCAGCAGAGAAGATTCAGAAGTCGCACTATCCGCAGTAACCTTGGGATTGCGATGGAATTTTCCAATCAATAAATTTATGGCGAAAGCGTAATGTAAGTATTTGAAATCGAAGTGGTGTTCTATAAATGTTCTTTTATTTAAAAACGCGAGAGACAATTAACTTGAAACTTACTTAGAGATTAAGATAAATTTCACTGAAACGTTATAGTGTAATTCACTTGACCGGTCACTTAAGGGGGGGGTAGGGTCTAACATTTTCAAAAAATCGATTTTTTTATTTTTTTATTTTCTTATTGTAAAACATTTCAAGAATGTTGTGTCAAATTTTCAAGTCAATTGAAGCAAAACTGTAGAAGTTATAGGCCTTTATCTCCCCCTATCTAATACTGCAAGAAAGCAAGAGCAGAAATTTCAAACGCGTTTTTCTCGAAAGCATATTTTTAAAGTCCGTGGACATCGTCATTTGAAAACTACTTATCCGATTCTTTTCAAATTTGGAACATATTTTCTATATATAAAATACTAGACCCCAACGTTTTTCTTTTTTGATTTTTTTATTTTGGGGAGATTTTACAGGTGAAAAATGGCGGATTTTTAAGTGAAAAATCGTAGTTTTGACTTCAAACAGCCACAAAAATTTCATAAAAATATTTTTAAGTTAAATAAAAACGTTGGGGTCCAGAAAAACATCTATTAAAAATATTTTGCTCTGATTTTTTGACTTCAGATGATTCTGTGCTGAGATACAGTGTCCACCGCAAATCCTGTTTTCTAAAAGGCATCCTCGAAAATGCTCCGTCACCGGCTCATTTTTCAATATTTTTCAACGAAAAAATTACTAAATGTTCTTTTAACAATGCTTTATATAATGCAAAAAATTTGAATACATTTGTTTGAACGATAGCTCCAGAAAAAAATCGTGAAAATGGTGTTTTTTTATACCCGTTAGACCCTACCCCCCCCTTAAGTGAATTCACTTACCCATCACTTAAAATTCAAATGAAATTACGTTTGGCGAGAATTTACTACAGATGTCACGTACTTTTTAGGTGAAAATGATTTTGCGTGTATGCTTATGCTTATGATACATACATACACAGTCAGATCTTGTCAGCATCCCTGGAGTAAATAGTAGAGTTACTACTCATCTTATCTCTTTGCAGTATTGGACGCAGAGACAATTGCAACCAAGGGAGGAAAAAACGTGGACAACAGTAACATAGGTTTCCAAGTTTATAAAGTATTTGAAATGTTCACGTTGGAAGCACATTTACTAAAATTTACTGTGCTTCTTGATGAGTGACCCTTGTGAGTTCGTCCTTCTGTGGATGAAAATGAAAACCTGTGGATGGCACAGAAAACCAAAACATTGGAATATAAATTGAATCAGTTGATAAATTGTAAAAGTAAAAGTTTTCAACATCGAGACTAGAGATGTACCGAATATTCGGCGCCGAATACCGCGAAAAAACCGTTAAGCCGAATATTCGGCTCACCGAATAGTTGAGCTGGGTATTCGGCCGAATACGCCGAATCCGCCGAATAGGCCGAATAGTTATTTTTTTATTGATTCAAGAACAGACTTGTCAAATTTTTCAACTGATGTTAGATAATTTTAAAAGTATGCAAAAGTAATTTTGAAAAAGCTCCAAAACAATCAAAAACATTTGGCTTCATTAAAACATTTTAGATGTTTTCGTGTTTTTTTCACTGTACGTAAATAACTTTATGCTTTGATTATCGTTTATTCCAAATTTTCTTAATATATCCTGGCTTGCTCATAAACCAAATAAAGAATTCGAAATAGTGAAGTCTGACCGGTATTGCCACATATTTTTTTAAACTTTCCTGATTTTACCAGGGATTATCCAGATTTTTAGCTAAATCAAATAAAAAAAAATCAAATGTCTCTTTGAAATTTTTTAAATTTTGTGTTACAAAACGATTTTTAAAGTAAATTTATTCATTAGATACGATTTGAAAACTGCTGTTGTGATTCGATGAAAACTTTAAATTTCATGAAATTTTATTTCTTTTTCCTCCTGTTTGTTTGAGAATAATGCCTAGTTTTTGTTCACACTTTCCCTTCTTTGAGAAATATTTAAAAAAAAAATCGTTCAAACCCGGCTATATGGATACGTGCCGTAGAAAGTATTATATGTTTAAGGTTAAAGATCATCGTTCTTTTTGGCAACATCTTGAAAAAATAAGACATTCATCGAATTTGATTAAAAAGTAATTTCAAATAGCTTGGCACCTCTTTTGACATGTTTTGTCCCAGATTTCACTGGAACTCAATTTTTTTTGTGATTAACGTCCTAGAAGCGACAAGTCATCTGATGTCCTTTCAATTAATGGTGACATTTTGAAAAGCAAAGAGACATCTACTTAAAAAATGATCTGATACATCTGGTTGGGAAAAATCGACTTAAAAATGTAAGGGTCATTAAGATGGCAGAAATAGGAGATTTCCATTAGAAATATAAGTAGGAATTGAAGTATTTCTATTGAAAACTCAACAGAATATTCAACCGAATATTCGGCCGAATATTCGTTTGGCCGAATAGTTGAAAAGGTCAATATTCGGTATTCGACCGTCCGCCGAATACCACTATTCGGTACATCTCTTATCGAGACTAAAATTTAAAGTTGGTGACTTTACATCCATGACTGACACAGAATCATAACGAAGAATATAATTTCATATTACTTAAAAACTTACCGCCGTATTAACTTCAGCTAAACATCTCAAATTTTAAATCAGGCACATGATTTATAAAACGAGCACATGAGAAAACTGTCGGGTTCCGAGGGGCAACATTATATGAAGAATCCCCTTATTTGTTCGACGTTTTCTGTCTTACAGGCATATCACTTCCTTTCCAGCCTCTTGTTTCAAAATCAAAATATGTAGCAATTTCAACACAACTTTATACATGAAACCTGGGGTGAAATTATGAATTCTATTCGATTCGAAATACTCGAATCAAACTAGAATCGGTATTACGTATCTCGTTCGAGTTCTAAATACTAGATTTCAAACTACTTAAACTTCTAAAACCTAATTTTCACCGCGGCGCACACAGAGGAAAACGATGTAAAAAGGTGATCAAAATTGTTTACGCCAAAACGGAGCGCTTTAGACCCATATAGTGTCTTCGGGACATTTTATCTACATTTCAAGCACTTTAAAATGAGCCTTTGAAAAAACTGATTCAATCACCTAACAGTGAGATAGAAAAATTATTGCTTGTAATTTTCATTTTAGAGCAATTATGTATTCGGCAAGTTTTTAGATTGTAAAAAATGAAGCAATTTTGTCCAGGACGTCAACTTCGTAGAAGCTAACCCAAAAAAGTAAGAAGGGTTCAAAATAAAAAAATATTTTTATTCAAAATTTTCAGTTTTTTAACTATATCTTTTCAGGCCGAGCTTATTCAACAAAGTATGTTTGAAAGAGTTTTGAGTCACCCAAAATCGAACAGTTTTGTTGAACACACTTTATAAAAATATTAAGACTGAAACGAGTTAGATTGGAAAAACTATGAAAAAATAGCTGTTTTCTCGAATAACATATTATGGAACAAACTCACAAAATCACTAGACAATGCCCACGTCTCCGGAAGTTGATGTTTCGATGTTGTTTCAAAATAGTCCATCCACTTCTCGGAACAGTGTCACTATTTATGATAACTTTCTATCCGACTATCCGACAGTTCAGTAGTTGAAAATTTCACAGTTTACAATCAAAACCACTGCTCAAACGACCTATCGTATCGTATCGTATAGGTATCGGAAGAATGCTAGAAAGCGCAAGATTTTGCTCTCAGCCTTCCATTGAGTAGATAGGACGAATGGAAGAAG
This sequence comes from Uranotaenia lowii, assembly GCF_029784155.1. NCBI lineage: Eukaryota > Metazoa > Arthropoda > Insecta > Diptera > Culicidae > Uranotaenia > Uranotaenia lowii. The sequence goes on from NC_073693.1 coordinate 166,199,242, forward strand.
GCTCACATACAGCGTTGTCAGATCTACGGATTTCTCTGTAGACCTAAGCATTTCTATGGAGCTACGGATCGAAACTCAAAATCTACGGACTTTCAGTATTTCCTACGGATTTTCTACGGATTATCGAAAATTAACGGGATTCTGTGGAAAAACGAAAATTCTATCTGACGACCAAAAAAAAAGGACTTGAGCAATCTAGCAACGCTGCATAGAAACTTTGTTATGTAGTTCAATAACTCATCAAGCGTATAGCATTGAATTTGGCAAGGGAGGGCTTTTGAGTACGAGAAACGTTTTTATAATTACTTGAGACCTCTGCCTCTTTCCAGCGTGGAAATCCGTTTTTTAGTACAAAACTAATCGCTGATTTTTTTTGCAGAGTTTTAAAATAATGTTTATGTGAGAAAATTGCAACTTTTAAGTTTGTATGAGAAAATTGAACATTGTGTTCTGAAAAACGAACATGATTTTTCTTTTATTAATTGTTATTTTTCATGTTATTTTTAACGTGTGATTAGAAGTTCAAAATCAACTAGATGAGTTAAATAGAAAAAATATGAATAAAAACGAATTTACATTTTTAAATATTTTAAACCTATTGCATATTTTGGAGTTTTTCTTGTTTTCCATTTTATTGAATTAATGTCGGGTCGATTACTTTAATTTATTGATCTTACTCCAGTTACCTTAGTTATTAATTCGCATGGCTAGATCGCTCTGAATGTCGAACTCCGTCTAGCAGGGAATTCACCAACATCTTTGGGGGACCGTCTCGAAAACACTAACGACACGAAATTTTGCGACATGCCTAGTTTTTTTTTTTGCAAACAACGAACAACGAATTCTGTTTTGTCGGTCATATTTATGCGACATTGTACGCTTTGCGTTTGTGATGAGCCAGAGTCAACGGCAACATGAATAACATAATCTATACCAGTGTCGCCGAGCTATCGCTGTGCGCCTTTAACGGCAGACGTATGTGCGCTCTCTCTTGGTGTACTTTACAATACAACTGAAGTGAAGTTGGGCCACTTCTCTCTTTGCTTCGGGTGAGCAGCACTCTGACTCTCCTAAATTCTAGATCTCCGTCCTCCCGTGTCTGTGATAGGTATGCATCACGATCACGATGCATCTTGGCTACATGATCGGTCGGATGCTCGGATGGTGGCAAAACGCAATTCAGTTATGCTTCGTACGGCTTAGTCCTTAAGTACGGTGCAGTTGATGAAGACGCGAGTTACGTCTAGATCGAGCTCCGATCATACGATCGAGGTGATGAGAGTTGGCAACCTAGTTGGGATTTTGTGCAAAGTGCAATTGATTTTTTCTTGATCATTTGGTGGTGATTGACCATTCTGTGAAGGTGTTACGCAGTGTGGGGAGTAATTCTCGATTTATCGCATTGTGGGATTACCATTATCAAGTGTTTGAACAAAAAATGATATGATTAATAGGGTAATCTACTGAACGTGCGTATCAGTGAGAAAAAAAAACGAGTTAATTGATACGTTATTTTTATTTATGGTGATACTTTTTTTCCCATGTGTCGGGCCTCCACTTTGGTGGGAAAATTTTAAACGAGCATTTTGGTGCGCTGAGAGCGTACGTCAGGGCGAGAGTGAGCGACATTACATGGCAAGTTTGAATTGTGCTAAACTGAGCTGAAGCGGCTGTAGCTGAGCGTGATTGTTGGGTTGACGATGGGAGGAAGCTGTTTGGTGCTTTCATATATCTGCCGTTCGCACAATACAGCTGAAAAAGGCAACTTGTCAGGTCGGTTGTTTATGCGGCAAATGAGCAAAGAATCCAAGTGATACAGACAGCAGCTATCGAGCAAAAAAAAATCCTCAGCGGTCAATTGAATCGGAGGTAAACCGCTTAGCTTTTGGATCGGTCGAGAGACCGCCAATGGGGAAGAGAGAATCGAATCGAAAGCTGAAACGATAAAAAACGATATACGCTGGCTGGTTGCTTGCCGTCCGACCGACTGATGGGAAAACATCAACTCAATGGAGAATGGAGACGGTCGGAGAAGTGTGAATCAAATAAATGATCAAATGAGAAGAAAAGTATAAGTTGAGAAAAAGATAAAATTGCTGGCTCAGTTGTATCCGAGAAGTCTAGTGCAGCACAACATACAAAACCAGCGGCAATTCCGAGCCAATCAGGCAGTGTTAACTGGAGTGCAATACTTAACACTTAATCGTATAAGAAGGAATATATACGGTATATACGTATACGCATCACACTTTTCATAGAGCGGTCGTTTATCGTCTGAGAGTACACACATCATAAACATCAGAAGTTAATTGAAGTTTTCCATTTGAACAACGACCAAACAGCATACTATCAACAATAAAGTGCTGCTAATAAATAACTGGTTTAATTTCTGCTCTGCTTACCATTTTTTGCGCATATTGCTGAACAGCTCAAGTACTTAAGAGAGAAGCGTGACCGCGTACTGATGGACGTTACAGAAATTAATAAATTAAAAAAAGCAAATGGTCTCGATTGGTGTTGTTAGCGGTGCAATTCTACACCATCCAGCATAAAGTGCAAACTGAGAGGTGACTGTTGGAAGATTGCAGCAATCGATTTCCGATCGCACAGTGAGTTGCAGTGAGCAAGAGAGAGAGAGAGGAAAAACATTTATAAATTAAAGTTCATATCCGCCTGTGGATATAGTGTGCATCTGAGTCGGCAACCATCAATTGTAGTGAGAGAAAATAAACCCGGCCTCGTAAAATATCAAATTTATCGATATCGTCCCATGCGTACGGCCATAAAGGGGAAAAAAGTGCCCAACTAAAGAAGTAGATACAGAAAAGCGGTCCATTCATCAACCATACGCGAGAGAAGGAAAAGAGCAAGTGACGGAAATATTTTAAAAACCTGTGCAATACTATTCGAATACTCGCACAGGATAAGTTTTCGAAGAGACTACCATAAGTAGTTTCCAACTGTAGACAGGAAATTGAGTGTTACCTTCTGCAGTGTTTACAAGTTTGGATCGTTGATAGTTTTGTGCGATCGATCAGAATGACGGTGATCAAGTAGTGAAGAATATATTGATAACTGATAGAATTTTGCCACCTAAATTCGACTGGAAATAACAAAACTTGATTGTTGTTATATTGTTTGCTGAAAAATAATCACAAACTGTGCTAACCATTGGTCATCGGAAAACATAACTAGAGCGGCTAGTTACTTAACTCATCATCAGCTGTAAACCGGCAGCGTACTTAGAACTACTTTTAGTTCTTCCAACATTTTCGTTGAATATTTCTTCAGGGATAAAATAATCAAATGTAAGTATATTACTTTTCATATCTTAAGCTAGACTATTGACATAAACTAGTTTGAAACTTAAGCCACTTATTTCAATTCAAATTTTCCACTACAATACAATAAATCAGACTCAGGGAAACCATAGTTTAAAAAATCATAAGAAAAATATTATGGATAGTTAACCGAACACGACATATTGTGTTGATGTTTGATCGTTGAATGAGACGATAAATCGTCTCAGCAGATTACAAACACTAGAGTGACAGTAGTGCCTGCAAGTCTAGCTAGCACTTATGCGTTTTCTAGAAAGCTTCATACAGTCGAGCGTTGCACTGCGCTGACTTCATTAACGGCATTCCAGACTGACGGACTGATCAATAGACCGCGTCGCGGAAAATAACAAAAATATAATTACAGATAGGAGTTCACTCTCTGCCTTCGAGACGATCAGTCGCATTTTGAAGAGTGTGCTTGTTCCGAATCCAAAAGGCAACAGTTTTTTTTTTAATTCAATGCGTGAGCTAGTGAAGTTATGATGAGTCCTTCACCAGGTGACAATCCTGGTCGGACCATCCCCGAGTGGATGGACACAGAAAACCTGCGAGGACGGCTTTATTATATGTATTTACGTGCTAAACCAGGCCACACACTTCCCAAGAACCCTTTTGTTATTGGGAAGTCGGTTGAGGAGTATGCAGGAAAGGTGGAAGGAGGCTACTACGAGAGGAGAAAATCTTGGTATGTCATCAAAATTCGAAGCAAAGATCAAGGTAGGAAGCTATTTACCTTAAATGCTTTGAAAGATGGTACACCAGTTGAAATTGGTCGCCATCCGGAGCTGAATTCTCGAAAGTTTGTAGTGTTTTGCAATGAGGTGGACGATATGACAGAAAAAGAGTTAGAGGTTGAGCTTGCTCCCCAAAAAATCACAAATGTTCGTCGTATCACAAAGAAGAATGCAACTGGTATTGTTAACACACCAACTCTCGTGTTAACAATCAATTGTACCGTCGTTCCGGAATTCATAAATTTCGGTTTGTTGAGAGTCCGAACCAGACCCTACTATCCCCAACCGATGTTGTGTCGTCAGTACTTAACTTACGGCCACCCTAAAGTCAAATGCCAGAATAAAACAGCATGTATTATCTGCTCATGTAACCACGCAAGTGCGACTTGTACTGCCAAAGTTAAATACTGCCACAATTGCAAGCAAAATCACTCGCCAACAGATAGATCTTGCCCAATATGGATTTTTGAATCCGCAGCCCTAAAGCTCAAAACTGAACAGGGAATAACACTAACAGCCGCACGTAAAAAATTGGAAGAAAACAGCTCTAACTCGACGTATGCCGATGTCGTTAAGCGACAAATCCAGGCGCACAACATGTACCGTACCAAACAACCAGATCAGAAGCCGCATCAACAGGAAGAAACGAACCAAAAAGAAGACCACCAACAGCAGAAGGAAACAACTAAACAATTACCGAAAAGAGATCACGTCACCGCAGCCACCACAACGCCAAGCCCCGTGTTGGAATCTGATTCCCCCCCTAGGAAGAGAATTACTTCCCAGCCACCCCCTCCCGTGCCGATCGGAAATGTGGAAGATGAACATCTTCACACAGTTGGCAACAACTGTTCTATTCTGACCCGTTCACGGAGCGCAAATCGCAATAAAATGTATCCTCATTCCTCCTCCCTTCCTAAATCCTAACCTCCCATCCTTTCTCCCCCACTTCATTAAGTTTATATTATTGACCCCCGGCCCATTTAAACTTGTAAAAGTATAAGGCCTTAATAAAGATTCATTTGAATAAAAAAAAAAAAAATAATAATTACAGATAATTGAGTTATTTATCTTTCCATACGACAACCAACAGATCTATACGTGACATCTTCCACAGAAAAAAAAAAGCCGACGGATGTCGTGCGTCTAAGGGGAAAACCCTCACTTTTACCTGATTACTTGGGAATATTGCAAATTAAAAACACTTACCTCCTCGGTAAAAAATTTTTGTATAACAAATCTACGACGATATTTATTTCAACTTTTGCCGATAGATTTTTTAATTATTTTTTGAAAACCATAAATATCATGTTAATGGTTGAAAGATCAAGAAATGAGTCAAACAAATGTAAAAAAAAGACTGAATGTACAAGTTGTAATCTACAAAAATAAAGCAGTGATTCAATCGCACAGGTAAAAATAAACTCACTTTTTCCGCGAAAATTGTCCGATTTTTGCATTTGCATGACTTACTATGTTGCGCGGTTGCTGACAGGATGCTGACATGTTCTCGCTAAAGTCACACTTTGTTCATCGCCATCATCATCGCCGTCATCATCATGTCACGCTCCGTTGACGTTTCTTCGGTGACAAGTGCAGACAGTTCGTTTCCGTACAAATTACTCTAGTTTTTCGTGCGGCTTTATGTTGCTGTTAGGGTGGTTCCAAGGGGGGACATGTGCCAAAAGTGGTACAAAGTTCCGAGAGGTTCACCCTCCGTGCCACGGATTCTGTAAAATGTCAAATCGTCTGGTTTTTAAAGGACATTGGAGAGTTTAACTTTCAAAACGCTGTAGAAAGTTGGGTCAACTGTTGAAAGTTGCAGGGAAAAAAGTGAATTTTCAAACGACCCAAATGATTATCAACAAAAAATCGCGAATATGAGCGGGAGCCTCCAAGAACATTTCAACTGGAGTTATTTTTGCATAGGTTCAGTGGCATGTTTCCATTTCAACAGAAGTCAGTCCCCGTCCATTACTCTTGTTGCTATTGCTCCTCAGATGAGAGGGTCAGGAAGGCGACAAAAATGACGGATGATGAAATGCTTCCAAGAAATTGCCACCAAACTAATTTATGATGTTCTCACACAGCCATCGAGAGGCCGCGCAACATCAAAAGGTTTGCGCGTTTGCCATTTCTGTTGTTTTTTGTTGTTGTTTAATCTTGGCCGTTATTGCTGCGCTTCAAGCGTGTTGATTGATACTTAAAGGACAAGCGGGTTTTTTTTTGCACATTCTAAAGATACGAATTCCACGATTCGCGATAAAAATATATCAAACTTATTGGAGCATGTTGAGTTAGCCGGAAAACGGAGGGCGTCCAATATCGCGTGGGACCATTTTTTAGACAATACAACCATGTGCTGCATATTCATGAATGGTGCGATTTGCGTCAGAATAGACCGGAGTGATATAGAGATGCATCCAACTTGAATTTGCGTTTCAAGCTAAACAGGAAACGAAAACTGACTGGTGATTAGATAAACTGATATCATCACAGATAGCAGACGTGAAGGGGTAATTAACATGTTGCATCCATTTTTGCGACGTTTTCTGTCGATGCGGGTCCATCAATCACTATATGTCAAATCCATTGTTCAAGGAGGAATAACTGTTAGTCAATTTTTGCGAAAAGAAATTTAACTGTATAACTTTTGAAATGTTAAGCGGGAATAAGTAAAACAAACTTACGAAGTTCTTAGAAGTATTTACTTTGGGCATGATTGGCATGGTCCAACAGGAACAATTTTGAAATGTACTAGTTGTGTTCAATGTTCTTAAAAATAAAAATTTTTGTTAGACGTCTCTTTCCGTTAGCCTAACACGACATTGTGCACCTATTATTTAAACCCCTAGCTTTCTCCTATAGAAGAGGGACAGGCGCACAAAGCCACCGAGCCTTTTAAGGCAGGAGATTTCAACGGCCGCCAAGAAAGTAACCACGTTTGATTTTAGATGTTCAGTTTTATTAGGTACCTACACTTAGAAAATGAAAGCTATTTTGAAACCCAAAAACTTGTAGGCAAAAGCATGGGGTTTAAATTAATACTATCTTTCTTTAAATGTCATTTCATCAAGTCATTTCAAAAGTCTGCCCGATTTCATTCTAATAAATGTAAAGAGAACATTGATGGCAATTTAAAAGGCTTCTTGTGATAAAGCTCAGTTGGCAAGTCAGTTGCTGTCTGAGTCAATGTCCGCGAGTTCGAGCCCATTTCAATTTTGAAATCAAATGCCCGGAATTTTCCATGTTTTATACAAAATTGCTCGGATTTGTCCGGCCCGGATACGTGCTGAAAAATTCTGACCACCTTAGACTCCATACGGATTCACGGCTTTGGAAGTCAGATATAAAGAGCCTACTGTGAAGAGGCGCCGAGTGCCGATTTGAATTTTCGTTTATCTATCAGTGTCATTCCAATCGAGCAAAAGATGTGTCAAAGTCGTTTGTTTATAAATTATTGGAACAGATCTCGCGTAACATTTAAAAAGAGCGAAACTAGTAGTTAACTCGAAACGAGAAAAAAAAGTGAAATTTCGGAATAGCAAATCAAATTTTATTTAAAAAAATAACAGAAACATAGAATAGTAGTAGTAGCAATTTGAAATTGTTGATTTGATAACGAATTTTTAGTCGAAATTGATTCAAAATGGTTGTTAAGAAAAAACAATGATTCTAAACTTTAAGCTACCATACTTTCTATAACAATTCTGCCCGATTTGATTAAAAATTGAAAAAAAAAAACAGCGCAAATCTGAACAAAATCTAGACATTATTCAAAAACATGCAAGAGGAAAGTGCTATAAAATAACTTGAAATTTAAATTTTCATCAAATCACATTAGCAGCGCTCAAATCGTATCAAAGATTAATCTAAAATTGATGCTCATTTTTAAATTAACTCTAACATTCATTTTCGGACACAAAAACTAAAACTTTAAAGAGGAATTTGAGTTTTTTGTTGTATTAAGCCAATAATAATTTACGCAACTATAAACTCGATTTGTTTACATTTGACAGTTTCGTCCTTATGAAATGTTACACTAAAGATTTGGATCAAAAGTGACAGTGTTGCTTGCATCTGATCATTGCGTGCAAAGCTTCGGGTGTGTTCTTATACCAATGCACTAAATCGTTCATCTTGTGACAGGCAATCGTAATCGTAGGCAAGGTAGGCGAACAATTGGCTGTCAAAAAGCGCTCCGTCTCCACCCCCCGCCAATGAGAAACTTTTGGTACCCCTTGCCTACTTTTCCTCAATATGCATCCACCCGTAGCTAGAGGCACTCTGCATCTGATAGATCTGAACGCAGAGTTGTTTAGCACATTTTGAAAATTTTACCATGTAAAAACACTTTCAAGATCTGTGGCATTCAAGTTTTTATACAACACGTGTTCTATTTTCGCATGCTGTGATGCAAAAACAGCAATATTTCTATCATATACGGCTAAAATAGAAACAGTGCTGTAAAAAAATACAACGCCCAAAGATCTTGAAAACATTTTTACATGGTAAGATTTTCAAAATTTCAAAATTTCTACCACTTTTTAACAACACCAGTGAACTTGCTCTTAGGTTGTGAACCAACTGAATCAAAAATTTAAAAAAACTGCTTTCGTATCCGGTAAATAACCACTTCAATGGTTTCCTTTAAAGCTACTGTCAATAGAAAACATTATATTGGTGTGTCAAATTAGACACGCTGGTGTCTGCGTCATCGTAGGCGCCACATAAATTTTGCAAATATGCGGAAGTTTGTTTTCGGACTTAATCATTCAATTTGCACCTCGTTTGGACGTAAATGGTTGACTCCAATTCAGCATCCTTTGGGGCTACTACCTCAAAAGCATTACCTGTCTCCGCAAACAATTGCTCACGCGCCTACATCATTCTGCGCAAATAATTGAGTTTGCTGATTTTCATTTGCGATTTGTACCTACACAGCAAGAAAAAATCGTGTAATTTTAGACCGAAAACGATGCACGAAAACGGAACATCGATTTTGATGTAAAATTCTATCACGATGTATTTTTTTCAAGAATGTAATTTTTGAGGCGTGTAAATTTAGATCGAAAACAATGCACGAAATCGGACGACGAAAGCCGTCGTGTAAAAATAGACGGTGATGTAAATTTTAAGATTTATTATCGTAAATATTAGAAATCTTTGCTAAATATTCAGGTTTTGCTGTTGTCTATGAATGAATATGCTGCTTTTTAAATTTTAATTTCGCATATATTTCCAAAAAAATCTAAAAGATACACCATCACGCACAGCGTCAGCCTGGAATTTTTATTTCATCCGACGATTCCCAGCACGGTGATGTTGAACAGATGGCCGTCATCAGGATCCTCGATTCGTCCCAGAACACCATTATTTTTCGGTCCGCGTCACCTCCGCCTGACAAATATTTCTGCGAAAAATCACTGCCACTGCGAAAAATCTGATCTTGCTGCAATGGAGAGAAAACTGATTAATTTCAACAGCATTCTTTTTTCAATATGACATTATTATGAACCTACCAGCTTTTGAAGGATTATGGAAATGCTAGAGCTACGCCTACGACTCGTTTTCGAATAATTTTCTTACTTGTTTACTTTGTATCCGACGCGCGCCACACAAGTTGCACATTTCCATTTAATTTTAAATCAAACATACAATTTTACACTGTTTGTGATATAAAATTCATTGATCGCTTGATTTTTACATCACGGAATGTAAAATTATAGCAAAACAATGTATTTCTATTCACTTTTTGAAAAAAGACTAAAATTACATCAAAAGGAGTTGAAAATTACATCGTCTTCGATTTATACTTGTAAAAAATTAGACTACTCGTGTTTTAGATTCCGTATACTTTTAGAAATTTTTTGCTGTGTACTTATTAACACCTCATGGCAACCGAGCGCTCGATGCCGGATCCATTTTTGGGTGTCAATTTGGCAAGAGGTTTGCCAAAATTAGCACTAACTTGACAAGTTGAATCGACCACAGATGAGTTAGTCTATTTTTATGTCTCAAACGGTATATTTTTGTTTAGTTTTGTATAAGTTAAATTTTAAAAATAAAAAAAATAAAAATAAAAAAATCAACGTTTGGTGATAAAATTTTCAATGTTGATTAACATTTTACAGTTTGATCACAAACTGTATTTCGGCTCGGCGCTTGCGATCTTCGCAGATTATTCTGTGGAAATAATTGGTCACCAAGACAATTGCCACAATGTATAATTACAGTCACTCGGTCATAAAAAGTACCGAACTGATTAACGCTTTCCGCATGTTGGAAATTCGATTAAAACTACCGATTTTGCTGTGCATTTCTCCTATTTTTTATTTGACTTCAATCATTTGACATTACCCATTAATGGATAATACTATGCATGAACCAGATTAACTGGAATCTTGTTATGTTACTCGGAAACTGGTCGAAATTTTGTGTCATATATTCTCAAATGTAAGGCTTTCCCAAAATTTTTGTTTTTTGTCTTAATTATTATGTCTAAAGATTAAATCAGAAACATCCTCCTGCATTCAATGAAGAAAGTTTGTTAACGCTTAAATCGTATTGATAAGAATGAATGAGAGGCTCGAGTAGGCGTTGACTTGAAAGGAGCGTCAAAAATTTTCGCTTGATGAAAAAAAATGTTTCTTGTTTAAGTGAGAAAAAAGTGTTATCGATATCCAATTCAAGTGAAAATAAACGCGAAGGTGGATACAATCGTGGGAAATGCTTAGGCAGATTGAAAGTTTACCAAGAAAACTCATATACTGTAAAATGTGTGACGAGAAAAGCGAACGGGTTTCAGAAAATTGGACTACAACTGGTTCCGGTATCAAATTAGCCCCAGCTTTTGCCCTGTCAATCTTAGCTCACGGATCCGAACTCGAGGAAGAGGTTTGCGGTCGATGACAATGATGATTTCTCGCGAGAGCTTTCATTACGTCGTACGAAACAAATTGTAAACAAACAGTTTTATTACGAAAAAATACAAAAACTGACATAAACTAGCCGCAACTTCTTTCCATTTAGAATATTTGTAGCCTGGACAACATATTCTATATGTGAAATACAAATTTTGAAGTTGTTTTGATAACTTTTGCAGCAGTTTTCTATGAATTCTTAAGATGTTTCATATGACGTAATGAAAGCTGATGCCAGATTTATTGGCGAGATCCAACCATTATTAACTGTTAAAACTTCACATTATTCAAAACATTAAAAGTTTTAGTTCCAATCCTAAAATCATGTATGTACATATGTATATAAATATGAAGCGTTTGGCAGGTAACTTCACGCTTTATATCTCCCTTTGTTCTAGTATCTTTTGAGGTATTTACCACATGGTTGGCCTAGCCGTAGTAATATCTGCAATGCAGTTTATAATGTATAAAATACTAGCAGACCCGGTAAACTTCGTCTCACCATTTTAAACTTGGCGTCTATTTCATTTTTTTTTTTCGCTGTTTGACTTAAAAAACATCAAATCTTGAGTTGTTAATCGTCTCGCTTTCTTGAACATGTTTTTAAACATATCCATCTTTTCCGTTTGCTCGAATTTGCCCGCTCAATTATATCGGAATCAAATCTAGGAATTTTAACTCAATTCTTCGGGTCTTTTAACTGATTATTCAAAAAATATTTCCAATAAATTTTACATACATCTTACATGAATCCTTTTCATTTACATTTCTTTGATTCGGATGCTTTGAATATTGCCGAATGATATCAGGTATCAGCTTCCCGTTGCAAATTCGATTTTTTCAGCACTCAACGTTACCATCAAACTTGGCAAACCTCATGCTAAAAAAAAGATCCACTCTTTATAACTTGTTCCATAAATTTCATATGTTGATTATATCTATGTTTCATTTATTGTATACCATTTAGTTGATTGACTCCGCTTTGCTCGAGTTCACTTTAAGGTTTAAATCGAAATCAAAAATTTTTCATTTATTGGAATTTATTGCATATGAAACTTTATGGAAGAAGAATTTTGAATATCGGGACAATTTTTGGAGTGTTTGCTCAATATTCTGCCTAAATAGCACAGCACTTTTAGCTCCCGAGTAGCTTTTGATGGTATATTTTTTAGAACTGAAGAAATAAAAACATTAGAGATGATTTTCTACAAACCATTTTCAAGCAGCTTCACTTTTCTCACATTTGGAAGCAGTGGTTATTTATATCCATATTTTCATCAAAATCATGTCAAAAAAAAGTTCACCCTTTTTTTTTTTAGCAAAAAATGCAAATTAAATCAAGAAGTCTTGATTTAATGGGTTAATGTTCAAAGAAATTTAATTTGGTTTTGAAAGGAGAAAAGATATGTTTATTTTTTTTGTTATTCAACCGAATTAAAGCATTTTTATCTTCTTTTTATCCTTAAATACATACCTGCCAATTTAAACCATTGTTGTCCGATTTAAAATTTTCTTAAACAGTGTTGGAGGTGATTTGCGATTCTTTTTAAGATTATGTGATATTTTCAAGATTCAATAAGTTTTAATTGGAACGCAGGTTTAAAAAAATTAAATACATAAAAAATAACTAATCTTTCAAGGCTACGATGATTTCATGAGTTCATTCTTTTTTCTGGAAATTTTCATGTAAATTTACCTCGACATTTAAAAATTTTAAATATCCGCTTCAGATTTAACACTCGGGATACCCTATCTGACTATTTTAGAGAAAAATTGGAATATGTTTCATGACTTAAAGGCGCATTGCCACTTGTTTCACCGTGTGAAATGACAGGAGTTAGAATTATTTTCAACACTTTTAGGTCATAACAAAAACTTATAAAAAAAAAATTCAGCTTCTGCTATCAAAAAAATTATGCTTCTGGAATATCAATCACAAAAAAAAATGTCAACCAAAAATCGGATCTAAAGTCTCATCTACGTAGTCAAAATATGTTAAACAAAAACACACATTTATGTTAAGTACTTACTTGAATTCTGTGTAAACAAACAGGGAACCTGTAAACAGTTTTTTGGTGAACGATTTATAAAAAGTTGAGTTTATTTAGTCAGATTTTTTATTTGGGCCCAACCATTTATAAATTTAGAAATCATGTATACATTTTTTGTAAATGTTGAACGTTTGCACTTCTTTGTATTCGGCCTTCAAATGACATCAATCCTATATAATCCATTTTAAAGGACAGGCTCTTGTTCAATTCATGTGTCTGTTCATTTGCAACGGATTTTGTGGTTGCTCTATAAATTTTATGGCGCATGACACAACTTCTGTGAAGCACATTTGTACATGTTTGAAAAATATTTCTAGCGTTTTGGATAGAGATGTACCGAATATTCGGCCGGCCGAATATTCGGCCGGCCGAATATTCGGCGCCGAATACCGCCGAAAAACCGTTAAGCCGAATATTCGGCTCACCGAATAGTTGAGCTAAGTATTCGGCCGAATATTTACTACAGACTTGTAAAATTTGTCAAATGACTTTGGATAATTTATAGAATATTCAAAAGTAACGTTGTAAAAGCTACATAATCATTAAAAAGTGATGGTTTCAGCAAATATCTAAGGTGTATTCGCTTATCTTTCACTGTAGATCGCATTGGAATAATCGCTACAGTTTTTTTTCATCAAAAACTCAGTAGAATATTCGGCCGAATATTCGGCCGAATATTCGTTTGGCCGAATAGTTGAAAAGGTCAATATTCGGTATTCGGCCGTTCGCCGATTACCACTATTTGGTACATCTCTAGTTTTAGATTATAAACCAAGTCTTTCCACTTTTCTTTTTTCAAATGTCCGCAAAGAGTCATACCATTATTTCATACGCATCAGTACTAAATTTATATTATTTAGACAACAATTCCTTCTTGAAATAACACGAATTGAAGTTTAATTTTTACAAATCGTTTGAATGGTTTTGATTTGATCGGCAAAATATTAATCTGGGTCACATCTGGGCGTCATTCATTACTATGTGCTGTACAAATGATCTAGGAATCAAGAAGAAAAAACACATCTGGGCTTCATATGGCCACCACATGCATTGAAATAATGCTTGGTTGAAAAATGCGCGCCCAAATATTCCCACTAAACAGTATGCTATGCCATAGTTACCAACCTCCTACGACGTTTGCTTGCGACGCCTTGACCATAGAGACGAAAAACAAACCGCCCGCCCGGCGCCCAAAGTAAAGAAAATCTCGAAAAAATTGAAGGCCATGACTTTAATTTGATTCAATTTATTACATTTTTAATGATTACGGACAATTAATGCGACTTTTTGTTGTTTTTATTCGATATAAACCGATTCGCATGCCCACAGAATATTCTAAAAATAATTTCATTTGAATCGGTTGGGTCATTTCGGAGGAGTAGTACTTCAAACATCGTTACAAGAGAATTTTATATAATAGATTATGCTGAAAGGAAAAATGAAGGGTGCAATTCCTATTTTTTCAGTATGCTTACATGTTTTAGCTATGTTGGTATTAGAAGCAGAAGAAGAATAAGATGATGAAGAAGAAAATCGTATTGATAAGAATGGACAATATTCAAATAGTTGTATATGCAACAAGTAGCAAATTGTAGATTTTTTCAGCACGAGTCGTACATTTATTGAACAAGGCTTGCCGAGTTGGATATTAACGGTTAGCAAAACCTCTAAATAGCCTTCAGAATCCAGTTTTAGAACTTTTTTTTTTTAGAATCATTTTGGCACTATTTTTCGGTAGGAAAAGCAAGCTTTATCAAACAAAAAAAGGTTTGAAAAGTTTATATTCTAGTGTGGAGTTGCAACACTTTTTAGCCGCCGGTCGTGGCCTAGAGGATAGCGTTTCAGTCTTCTAAGCCAGAGTCCATGAGATCGAATCCCGATCACGGCATATATAGTACTCGTTCCGTGGTCTGGTGGTTCTAGCATTTGTAAGATGCTAGCCATAATATCCTTGAAAGATGTACGCCTTAGAGTTAAGTAAATTAGATCTCTTCAAAGAAACATGAAGTTTCACTGAGATCCTATATGTGTGTTCGTTTTTAAAAAACTTGTTGCATAGATAATTATTCTACCATAGCCAAGTGATAACTATTATAAGACAGAAAATAATGTCTTTTTTATTCGAGTTTAAAAAAGAGATTTTTTTTCTGCATCCGCTGTTGCTGTACCCACTTAAAAAAACATAGATTAAAGGGTTCAACTTGTGTAACGTGACGGTTTGCCAAAGCATGCATGTACGTACATAACTACCAAGCGTATGTTTGATGTCGACGGTGTATACTTTCATATTACACATGCTCCCAAAATAGAAGCATTCTCATACTTAATGAACTGCAAGTGCTAACCCGCGTGATTGTTAATAAGCTTGTCAAACAAACTGCCCATTCATCTTACTCAGCTGTGCCGATTTGTGCTAATCGTTGATCATAAATTTATTTTGATTTGTTTTCGAAAAAGGGTAAATGTAGCATTTTTCAAATCAACTCTATCGATGGATTAATCGTACGTTATTGGCATATAAAAGGTGCCTTAAGTATTTGCCATATTACTGCGAAAGCTATAAAAATCTCACATCATAGCCTTAACAGATCTATAAAGTACAAATTTAACTTAAATCAACAAACCCTAAACTTGAAAAAAATATTTTCATGGAAAACGTTCAATTTGTTTCTAAAATGCTGTTGCATTATTACCAATGTTTTTATCAATTGAAAAAAATAGATGGTTTTATCGAGTAATGTTTTTGTTATTTAAAAAAAAATAAATTTCAGAACTGTAATAACAAAAGTATGAAAGAACGATCGTTAAAACTAGACGCGAATAAACATTTAGCGCGCTAGGTAGGTCCTTGTTCTGTACATACCTACTTGCTCAGATTGAATGTATAAAGCAATTCATCAAATCCGAAGATCCCTCAGTTTTGTACAATCAATCAAACAAGTGATACCGTCTGTGTTTTTCTTGAAATGTGCTCCTGAGTGGAATAGAACACACATCAGTTATATCACGTTGATCGGAAACTGTGTGAAAAGTGAAATTATTGTCGAAACGAAAGTAAGTTTTTAAGTGCCACTATTCAGGTTGTTGGTTTTTTTTCTATCGGATCAGGGATGATTCATAAGGACGTCGACTTCTAAATACATGAAAAAAAACCGCCAATTCCAATTGCCGTAAAGCGACAGTTAAACGGTCAAATCTTACGCTAAACGTTGAATATCGTGTTGCGTGAAATATGAGCGCGCATTCATTCGTATCCGCCTCACGGATCGTATGTCTTTCCGTTGCATGGTGTAGTTATAGCTGAATACACTTTTTTCAACGTTTCACGCGCCAAACTTGTAAATAAGTGCGCTCGTGAAGTCATCGTCACGACTATTACAATCGCGGTTTAGTGTTGTATTAATGTACTGGCTGTGGTGGCTGATGATTCTCGTCTCGACAGTCTCTCTGACCGACTAGCTACATAGTACATATTGAACTGGTACCATACTGTCTGACGAGATCAGATCATGGTCGCTCGGCTTTTCTCCACGCTCGCGATCAAGCCACTTGTATATAGAAATAAAATCGACTGGCTGTTTGGCTGAGCTGGCCCGACCTAGTCGTACATAATACCCCAGAAAAAAAATGTAAATGATCGTTAATGTCGATTACATTTTTGTGTGTTGGAATGGACGGAGTTGACTTGACTTTGTCGCGGGGTTACCGATGATGGCAGCGCATCTAGCGAAGATGACCGATGTGACACTGCCGATAGGAAGCCTCGAATGCTTTGTACTTTTTTTTAGATTCGAATGTATGTAGGTAATTAATATTTTTGTTCGAAGGTTTTGTATATGGAAATGCAAACGAAAGTACCATTAAGTTTAAAATAAAAAAATCTTGACTTGACGCAAGAGCAATGTCTTGCCAGATTCTAGAACAATTTTTGAGAGAAAAGAGTTTTATTAAACTGGTGAACAGTAGTAAATCATCTTTACTTGGCCGTGCCCACTGTGCAGTGTAGGTCGCTAAGACAACTAGAACACAAGGAAAAAGAAACGTGGACATCAGTACTATACGTTCCCAAGACTGAATATGTTTTGCGTTGGGTGCACATATGCTAGAAAGTAGGGTGCTCCTGGTCTGCGATCCCCGATCAATCTTCTTAATATGGATGGAATTGGAGCTTTTTTTTACAAAAATAAATCAAAATTTAAGAATGCAGAAATTTTGTATTTCTTTGCTCCCCATCTCTGTTCATCGACCATGGATCATTGCTTGCCCTTGAAAAAAAAACAGAAGAGAAAGATCATTATTGAAAAATCCATGAAATCTTTGAAAACTTTACCCTTTCCAAAGATTTCACTGAAAATATAAAAGAATTTTTTAGACATACTTTTGTACTTACCATATCTAGCTTTTAAAAAGGAAACTGCATGGCTTTCTATTATGGTGTGGTAGCTTTGATTTTTTTAATCGCATAGATCCAGACCCAACTTAAACAGAGTACAGTAGTTTTTAGATTTTATCATGCTTAATTCACCGTGATAATGGTAAAACCGTGAATTTGGCGAAAATTGAAACTAAAATAGAAAAACGGCAAATGATTTCTGAATAATTTTCAAAAACAAGGTGATAAAATCGAGACAATAACCGTGATAAAATGGAGCGTGAGTTTAGCGAGTATTGGAAAATCGAACAGTGATAAAATCGAAAAACTACTGTAGATATAAACTTTGTGGAACCTATTGAAGTACTTTGCAGAGAAAATGGTCGCATTTGGAGGCAGTCTTCTTTGTATTTTTAGCCATTCATCGTGTTAATCGTTCCGAAAGACTGAGTAATTTGCAGTTTCCACAGATCGTTAGCCTCCTCAAATACTAGGCATTACATTTTTCAATTTTACTCTCCTTGACAGGCGAGACTTGTCAACGAAAAGTTTCTGGTTGGAAACCTGCCAGGTAACCGCTAATGAGTTCGTTTTGCTGTCCTTTACAAAAATTTTCAAAATATCTCCCCGCAAGCAGCCTAAATATTTTGCGCACGATTTTACCTCCGTATTTTGCTTATTCTACCAGTGGGCAGCTTTTTTAATATGTAGAAGTGAAGTCAGGCCTATTTATAAGTCAGCTAGATTAACCAGTCAGAAAATTTTGACTTTTTTATCATATCCTCTATTGATATTTTTGGATTAAGCTTAAAAACCCTCTCACATTGCTCTAACTTCATTGACTCGATAATCTTCACTTTTACTCAAATTTTAGCTCACTGTTGTGTCCTCTAGAACTTTTTGAACGATTTACCACGTGAACTTTGGTCGAATAGTTGATTTCCAGCTGTTTTTTAGGCCTCCCGCTGGGGCTTTTCTGGCTTTCTCTCGATCCTGCCGAAAAATCTCAATGAACTTCAGTATTCGATGCTATCTCAAAAACCACTCGACAGATTGTCACCAAATTTTGCGCACGTGCACATTACATTACAAAGTAGCTTCATTGAAAATTCATCAACTTCCAACCATGCATTCAAAAGTTATTCGCAAAACAAAGTGTTGCATTTTATTTTTTCGAATACACTTCTTGAAAAACCGATGTTCATAACAAGTTTTCGAACCGAATTTTATGTTACCTACACTATATTTTTAAGACAATTGATTCATAAAACTATTGATCTTAAGTTATGTGGTAGAAATATCAAATGAATCTATCATACTCAACAATTAAAGCTATTGAAATTACTTTTCTAAATACCAACTTGATTGATTTTTCTTATGAAAACACAAGTCATTTTTATTAACAAGTTGCGGACCAAATCCGAGAATTCTCATTTTTTCGCTTACCGCAAGTGTGCTTAGAAGCATAAGAAGCATACAACTATGATCGATGTTTACTCTTGAGCTCGAACGCACGGACATCGGCTCAGAAATCAACTGAGTTGCCAACTGAGCTATATCACAACACACAACACAACAGTTTACAAAATATTTATCACTTAAATCACTAAAATCACTTTATTTCAAACATGAGATTTTATTGCTCAGAACAAAGGTCGGAGCAAACAAAAAACGTGGGTTCTTAGTTTGACAGCCGCCTACTCTTTCAAATACAAAAAAAAAAAATACAAAAACTAACATAAACTAGTCGCAACTTCTTTCAATTTAGAATATTTGTAGCCTGGCCAATATATTCTATAAGTGAAATATAAATTTAAATTTGTTTTGATAACTTTTTCAGTAAAGGGTGATGCGGTCGAAATTTGGTCAAGGGAATACGCGTGTAAATCGGTTAAATCGTTTATTTAAAAAATCATTCAAATTTCATTTTCAAGTTTAATTAGTATAAAATTCAGGAAAAATATTCAGTTAGGCTTCCGCTTTTCCAAATCTGAATTGCCGGGCCTTACGCTTAACCCCTGCCATCAGATTTTGTACAGCCACCTTGTCCACCTTCTTCGCCGTAGAAAGCCAGTTTGCCTTGAACTGCTGCTCGTCCTTAGCAGTTTTTTTGGTCTTCTTTAGGTTCCGCTTGACAATAGCCCAGTATTTCTCAATTGGGCGGAGCTCTGGCGTGTTGGGAGGGTTCTTGTCCTTGGGAACCACCTGCACGTTGTTGGCGGCGTACCACTCCATGGCCTTTTTACCGTAATGGCAAGATGCCAAATCCGGCCAAAACAGTACGAAAAAACCGTGTTTCTTCAGGCAAGGCAGCAGACGTTTATTTAAACACTCTTTCACGCAAATTTCTTGTTTAACAGTCCTGGAAGCTATTAAAATGCTGCTTTTCAAGTCACAGGTACAGATGGCTTGCCAAACCAAATATTTCTTCACGAACTTTGACATTTTCATGTACTTGCAAATATCTGCTACCTTTCCCCTTACTTTTGCCTTTTCTTTTTTTCCTTTTTTCCTCCTGTCCCGGAAGCTGCTTGTAGTCGGCTTTGACGTAGGTTTCGTCGTCCATTACCACGCAGTCAATCTTCGTCAGCATCGTCGTGTACAGCCTCCGGGATCGCACTTTGGCCGTCGTATTTTGTTTATCATCGCGATTTGGAGTCACTACCTTCTTGTAAGTCGATAGTCCGGCTCGTTTTTTGGCTCGATGCACGGTTGTAGACGATACACCCAGCTTATTTGCGGCATCTCGGAGAGAAAGGTTAGGGTTTCGCTTGAAACTACCGGCAACTCTCTTTGTCGTCTCAGCGGCTTCCGGTTTTCGATTTCCCCCCGATCCAGACTTCCTGGCTGTCGACAAACGTTCCCCAAACACTTTAATTACATTTGTAACGGCAACTTTTAGCGATTTTGCCAGCTTTGCGTGCGAGTAGCTCGGATTTTCGCGATGCGCGAGCAAAATTTTGATACGCTGCTTTTCTTCCTTGGACGGCATTTTGACAACTGAAGAGTGAATTCCAAAATCAAAATAGGAGCAACATTCTACACACACACACCTTCAAAATAAGGGGTGTTCAGGTTTTTTAAATGCAAAATTGAAAGCAGTGTTCCGAAAATCACTCGGAAGAAACGCTCATGATAGGTTTCTAGTTGGAAAAATGCTGCTGCCTGTAGTTCCCTAGAGAGTCGACAGAGCGACAATGCCAAGTCAACGTAAACAAGATTCAAAAGCGAGAGCAGATTCGCATCAAAGTCAATCTCTAAAGCTCACTACCTGGTGTATCAGAAGTGATTGAGACACTTACTTATACTAGATTCAAATCGAAAATCCACTCACTCACTCAAACTCAATCAATGCGGCCTTGCATCGGTTCATACTGCCTGCGTACTTTCTGCCAAAGCAGCAGATACATATGAACAAACATACTACCTGCGTGTTTGAATGGCTATTTTGGTCCGCCCCAACAACAGCAACAACAAAGCAAGATGTATCAGACAGCATTCGATCATCGATCAGTAAACGAGTGAGTGAGTGAGTGATTGAGCAAGAAAAGTTATTGGGGGCCGTTCAAATATTACGTAACGCAATTTTCGGTAATTTTCAACCCCCCCCCCCCCCCCTACATAACACATTTTTATCAGATTTTCTACCAAAAATTCCTTAACCGTAACAAACTGCTATACCCACTCCTCCCCCCTAAATGCGTTACGTAATATTTGAATGGCCCCTTGACTGAAAGAAGAATCTGAAAATCAGGTAGCTCCTCACTCAGTTGAGAATTCCAACTGGAGAAGGAACGTCTCTCTTTCAAATTTTATTTCTTTGATTCTCGGAGCAGCGCTGTCGAACACAATCTTTGCCCCGCTGGGAGATAAACCAACCGACAATTTAGGTTTTGCTTTCGCTGTTGAAAACGTTTCAGTGTCTCTCATGAGAATTGAGTGATTTTCGGAACACTGATTGAAAGAAATACGTCAAGTTGATATTGATCAAATTTTGACCGTATCACCCTTTATACCGATTTAAAATATTTTGATATCCATATTACGAAAATCCTTAGATGGACAATATTGTCGATGTGAGAAACTCGATTCTCATAAATTCTTTCTTATAGATAAGATTTTGCTTTCTTCTACAGTCCACTGTTCTTAAGTTCGATTTCTTATGCAAGTGTCTGTCTTGATCATCAATTAAGATTCCCTACTGTGATTAGCCTACAATCATTGCGTCAATTCCCGACCACGGCCAATCACATTGTGGGGGCGCTCTCTGATTGACTTGAATCAATTTATTGCTACGATGCATAGTCCGCATTCCGAATCGCATCAATCAATATTATTAAAGCAGAAATATCCATCTCGGTACGCGGGACTTTCGATAAACCCGCCATTCAAGTCGGAAAAACGCAAAGAAACCGACGCGCGCGGGACCATAACGACATTTGATAGGAATCATAAAACGAATCAGGCTGACAACGGCGGTTTAAAAATAGTTCGGCGTCATTCTATACCTTTACGTTATATATATTCTGGTATCCATACTCCTTCCTAGTAAGCACGCCGATAAGTCTATCAGTTGGTCTCAGAGACGTGTAGCGATTTTCACAGTTTGCCATCTACCGCCAAACAACGACGGCGACTACGACGCACGACTACATCCCGTGACGGCAATAATGTCACATGTGCGCGTCTGCTGCTGCCGCCAAATACATTTGGCCAATACCGTACCCTTGTCAGGGGGAGGACTGCCAGCCAGCACTCGGAATCAGAGATTTTTTATGGCTAGATAATTGGCTTCCAATTACAAATATTATAGAATTACAATTCGCGTGCAATTTCTCCAATCGATGTGACCTTGTGACTACCATTTCCTACTTAGAAGGCATAGCTTCTGAACTTGTGTAGGTCGTACACACAAAATTTCTGAGGCCGAAATTTAGCAAAATTTTGCTCAAATTTGACCAGCTAAAAACTTAGCAATCAATTTAGCAAAAAAAAATTACTGAAATTTTAGCAAAATAGTCGAAAGTGTCCAGACTAAATTTTTACTAATTTTTCAGCAATAAAAATTATTATTTGCTAAAATTTAAGCAAAAATTTATTTACCCTCAAAAATAACTAGAATTCTAGTAATTTTCAATTTTTGAAATCACCGTTGTTTTTCTTCTGATATTGATTTATTAAATAAAAAATCGTTATATTCAATTGCTTTGAATTTATTCAAAAAAAAAAACTGCATGCGGAAGCAGTAGCATTTTTATTACTTACACTCTACGTCGGTTATTTTGTCATCGGTAGTTTAGCGGTTTTAACAGTCTCGCATGTCGCATGTCAACACTTTGGCATCCGGAGTTTCCATTCTATAATTAAAAAAAAGTTAGAATGAAATTTATTAAATCATTAACGAATTTTTAACTTACAACAATTAGCTAGATCTTATTTCGCCATAATACAATGGTGGTTTGCGGAGATTTGTCTTAACGTCATCAAGACAACCAAAAGAACAGCTTTCCTGAACGCGCAAATCAAATGAGCGCAGTGGACCGTGCTGAGTAACCTATCAAAGAGGCGAGATACAGGGTTGATAGCTGAAATTCTATAATAGGAAAATTTTTCAGTACATAATTAGAATTGAAGTAATTGTATCGTTAAGCGATTTTATAAAAAAGTAGCTCCTTGCTTGAATTAAATGTTAAACTTAGCCCCTCTATAACTACATCATACTACGGGATGAAAATCCCGGGAAAAAATTCAAACTCATCAGGTTTTTAAATATTTGCCTACAACGAACGGATCGAAAAGATTGTACGGTTCAAATGGATCTTTCGGTTCAAGCGGATCGAGCAAATCAAACGAACGATCAGATCAAACGCTTTGAATGTATCGTATGGCATGGTTCAAAGGGATCGAACAAGTCGAAATGATCAAACGGATCGAACAGTTCGTACGGTTCAAACTGATCATACGACTCGAAAGATTTAAACGAATCGAAATGATCCAACGTATCCACTTTGAATATTTTTAATTCACATGAACACTTGAATTAAGATTTTTCAGTGTGAGTTAATAAAAATAAATTTCTAACTTCAAAAATGAGAGCTCAATGGAGGCTTTTGAAAGCATAAGGAAATAACATGAAGTTAAACTTACCTTGCCTGTAAATGGGAGATAATTTAAAAACTGCAGCGCCATGTCCAGCTTCCCGCGCATCCACAGCAGCATGATTGAAGGTGTCTTAACAAGTCCTGAAAAAAAAACACTTTTATGGTTTCTTTCGAATTATATCTGTTGCTTCTGGAACAGCTAGTAGTTCGAATTCGGAACTCAGATTTTCAATTGACTGCATTCGGAAACAGATGATACGGAACATCGAAAACCGCTCGCAGTATTTTATACGAGTTTGGAAACCTATTTACAATGTCCATTGATTACAAAGCCTTAGAAATCTCATCATTATCTGAAAGCTGGAACAAAATTTGGAAGTCCGAACTCAGAAGCAGCTTTGCAAACGATATTTCTGCTGTACCGGACCAGCTGTTCCAGAAGGCAGTCAATTGAAAAGTCGATTTTCAAACTAGAACGGAGCACTGTGAACAGTTTTTGCATGTTCAGGTAACTATTTGAACAATTATTAATTTACCTTGTTTCCAATTTTGCCGCTCCGATTGTTTTCGGCCCTGAAACCACAGAAACCTGAAATAAAGAAGCATAATTAAGTTTCTTTCAAGATCAAATTCAATCGTTAATCTTACTTACCAATCGAAATTCCGTTTCAAACAGGATAATTTCAACCCGGAAAAACATCCACCGGAGGTTCTTCCGAACGGCCACCATAGTATCCGAAGGATAAGCCTTCGGAAATCTGCCAACAGCCGCAGCGGCATTACGAAAACGGAATCGAAACATTCCGAAATCGACCGAAAACAAAAATGAAATTCCTGTCAACACAAAACGTTGACCGCGGTTCAAGTACAGACTAAAAGTTCGAGTCCAAGCTACTTGAAATGCTAAAACTAGTAGCAAATGGGTGATTTTTACTCAAATTGAGCTAATTGCAAGGAAAAATTAGAAAGTACTAACTCAACAGTAAAATTTTTTTTTTGCTAACGGAAAGTAACAGCCATTTTTTGCTAAGTGGAGCCTCGAAAATTTTGTGTGTAGGTCTCGTGAAATGCTCTCACGATTCAATTTTGGCATTTTTTTAGAGCTTTAAAACTTTCGATACAGCGAAATGGCTATATGTTTGACGATAACAATTCCAACGAGCTGATCGGGAAAGATCTATTGTAGGTCAGTTCAGACGAGGCGGGTACACATAGTTGTAATACATACTAGTGGCCTGGACCATTTGTCACTCTAATAGACTGGTACTACACAATCATTTCATTCGATTGCATTAAAGTGCATTGTACCGTGCACTATATAGGCAGCGGTACTTTTATGCATACGATGGCTTGCTCAGGGTTTGCTCCAGTCTTCATACATATGTACCTACATACATACTTTCATGAATCTGCAGAACGATGATGCATCACCGTTCTGGGAGAAAATGCAGATAGTTTGACATCCGTTCATCTAATATTTTTAAGCATCACTGAGAATGTTACCTGGTGACAATGAATCAAATATTTTTCCCAGGCTTTTTCAAAGGTTTTTGGGAAGCTGTTCTTTAATGCGTGCTGAAAAAAGTGAGAATATATCATTTGGTTTTGTATGTGGCATATAAAAGAATTTTCCAATTCAAAAAAATAGTGCACTAAATTAAAAAAAATGGTTCCTTTAAGTCGGCCTATAGTTTTGTCGGTAAAAACATTTTAGCATCTTTCAGCAGAATTTGAAAAATTAATCATTCAAATACCGGCGGATGAACTGATCTGCTTTCTGTCTGGTTGTATCTAACGCAATCCTACTAAATTTAGATTCTTTGTTCCGCTGCACTTTCCCCTGGGGGAAGGAAACCCGTTTATCGAGATTGCCTCACTGACTTATCATAGAAAGAATAACATGTGTAGGGTACTCATGTAACAGTCCGACAACGTTCTAAGTTTTCAGAATGCCTCATCGCATAACCAGTTTGTGCTATTTTAAGCTCGCAAGTAAAAACTTGGAGCTCAAAGTTTACCCCTTCTTGAAGCGTAAGGATCGTCCCTGACATAAAGCGGGTAGATGGGCATCTGGCCCTAGGCAACTGTGATCCTCTCCAAAGTCTGAGTCGACCCGATACAGATATGATGATTACAACCTGTACTATGTGCAACTGTCTGAACGTCCATACTTGTCACCATTAACCGTGTTCCGTGACGTAAGTAAGTTGATCTCTTTGTAGATCCCCTTTCTTGATCGTTCACGCGGATAGACATATGTACCTGGCTCTCGGGTTTTAATCGATCGTTAGGTCTTTCCTGTTGTTGGCTCC
The DNA here is from genome assembly GCF_029784155.1 of Uranotaenia lowii. Taxonomy (NCBI): domain Eukaryota; kingdom Metazoa; phylum Arthropoda; class Insecta; order Diptera; family Culicidae; genus Uranotaenia; species Uranotaenia lowii. The sequence goes on from NC_073693.1 coordinate 166,225,076, forward strand.
ACTTGCGTCTCCATATTCGCGGTTAAAAATATTGGGTGGCCGAGATGAGGTAGAGCAGTGTTACAAAAAGGTGTTCTTTGGCCGCGTTTGCTGATGCCGTCGTTCGCCATCACAACAACGTGCTTCACGCCAATTGACGTCAATTGAAGGGGAGGTTCGAGCAAAACAGTCGGACGGGGTCGTCGATGTGGTTACCTGGAGGTGTGGACCTCTGAATGACCAACAAGGCACGCAAACCGCCAGTCTGCAGGCGGCAGCGGCGGCGGCGCTAAAAATAAACTGCCCGTTAATGGGAGTAATTGTCGCTATAAAAGCAAACGAGGGAATACAGCACTCCGAGAACTCGTTAAAAGCTGGCAAAATACTTTTACCTTCTGGAATGCTGGAAGGGGAATGATCAGTACCAAGACAAATGGGAAAAAATAGACGAAATTTGTAAAACAAAATATCAACGAATCTCTCTCTACCTTTTAAGAGGTCCTGACTTAAATAACATGACCAAAACAGCTGATTTTAGATATGGAAAGTTTAGTAAGAAGTATTTCAAAAATATGCAATTAAATAGATTAAACCTATTTAAAAATTGAATTTTCTCACCATACCTGAAGAGACGATAGCAAACCGAAAGGCGCCATCTGATTCCTTTCAAAATAATACAATCAGCACCCATGGGGCAGTGTTGCCCCAAGCTTGCCATTAATAAAACTTCTCGTAACTGTTGTTCTGGATAAACGGACAAAGGTCAACAATATTCTTCTATCACTTCAGGATTTAGTTACATTTACTTTGTTTGAGATTGATAAGAAATTATAAAGCAATGAGTTGCTTAGCTGTTTGTTAACATTAGCTTAAAAATCTATAAAAAAAATTACCTAACTGGCGCAGAAAATTTTCAAATTTTTCAGTTTGATAAGTCTTTTAATCGATTGGAATGATACTGACAGAAAATCGAAAATTCCAATCGGAACATTAAGTCCCTTTCCTTGAAATCTCTTCAACCATACCAACTAAAGGGTGTCCACGATGAAACTGCCACACACAAAATTGATTCGCAAAATTCGAGTTTTCATCCGATTGCCATTAAATTTTCAGGGATAAAGTTCATTTTACCTTTTTACTCGTATTTTATTTACATTCCATACGCGAATGCCCGCACCTTGGCCTTAACTCCGGCCATAAGATTCTGCACAACCTGTGAATCAACCGTTTTTGCATGTAAACGCATACTTTCTTCAGTTCCTCGACTGTCTTCACTACCTTAGGTCGTTTAAGAAGGTGCTGCTTCATAATCGCCCAGTACTTATCGATGGGGCGGAGCTCCGGAGTGTTGGGAGGATTGAACATTTTCGGCACGAAATTAACCTTATTGTCCGCATACCACTTCAGCACGTCCTTGGAGTAGTGGCATGAGGCCAAATCCGACCAGAAGATTGTTGGGACTTTGTGGGCCTTCAGGAGAGGACGCAGACGCTTCTGGGGCACTCTTTCATGAACTCCGCTTCCCGAACGTGCAGATGGTTTGCCAAACCAGGAATTTATTCGCAAATTTGACATCTTCTGAGTGCGGACATGCTCCGGAATGCTGTTTGAAGTCGGCCTTCACATATGTTTCGTCGTCCATGATGCAGCATTCAACTTTCGTCAACATGTTGAGGTACAACTTCCTGGCACGGGTTTTAGCGGACTTGTTCTGCTTCTCGTCGCGATAAGGGGCCTTTTTTACCTTGAACGTTCGTTCTTGGTTTTGGCCTTCTGGCAAAACTTCGGCTTAGGTGCAGCTTCTTAGCCACCTCCCGAACGGAGGCGTTCGGGTTTCGGTTGAAGGCCCCAACTACGCGGTTGTGATTTTTGGTGCTGTACAGAATACTTTTTCCTTCACTTCTGGGCTTCCGATCGGTGGTCAATCGTTCCTCGAACCGCTTAATCACTCGCGACAGCATGGAATTCGCGATTCTCAACGTTTTGGCGATGGAACGATGCGAGAGATCCTTGTTCTCGTGATGAATGCGCAAGATTTTATCAGGCACGAGCTTTTCTTTCGACTTCAGCTAGTTTTAACTTGCAGGATGTAAACAATGCACTATGAACTAAATCCACCAAAATTTCCATTTCATTCTACCCAACGGTTTAAAAATTAGATCAATTTCATAGTGTGGCAATTTCATCGTGGACACCCTTTACAGCTAGAACCAGTTCACCAAAATGCGGTCTGCTTGAACGAAAACCAGCAACATAATTCGGTGATCGCAGTGTGATCTTCTAACATCAACTCTTCGTATTGATTAATGTCCAGAAGTCTATCCTCCAAAAATCACCGATAAATAGGTAAAACACGTAACTAAACTATAAAAAGAGAAACGATTGGATTAGAGAGCTAAACACTTGACGTGCATAGGTATTTTTGCTGACTGCTTGGATCCTTAATTAAAGGAATAAATCTGATAAATCTTGCCTTGGTTACTTCGATTCCACTATATTTTACTAAAACGGAAATTGGATAGTCTTATAACTCCAGTTTCTGAAAGTTGACTTGAGTCGTCCAGTTACCATAAGAAGCTATCTGCGGGAATACATACTTTGTTGTCACACTTCCTCCAATCCGGTCTCAAATCACAACTTCAGGCTACTGCTCCGAATTAATTCGAATGAATATTCAGATCAGAGATCGAACAAAGAACAGCGTTAGCGAAAAACGCTCAAAAGTGGTGACCGACCGGCCGCCGCAAGAAAACCAGCACCTGTTGGACATATTTCATTCATGAGAATAACTGCGCGTTTCGCTTTGAAGTGTATTTTCGCAAAGGTTTGTCGCGTGTGGTGTGTGTCGCTGTTGTTGATATTTGTCTCTTCTGCCGTGGTAGACGAGAAAGAAGGACGAACCGATCGAACGAGTAAATGTATGTAGGTGGTAGGTGTGACAAGCTCCGCCCACCCCACCGCCCTATCTACGCTCCCCTCCCCGGGCAGTCAGTAAAGGTGCGACTGCGACTGTTGAGTTTTGCCAATTTGATGCTGCGGGAGATGTTGCGGGATGCTAGCTGGGAAACACAAAGCGGGTGGCAGTGCGAAAAATTATCTCCGTTTAGGTAGATATGGCATATGTCCTACCAAAACAACTTTGTGAAAATTAATGAACATGCTTAATCCGCCGGCGAAATATTCACAGCTCGCGATGGGTGTTTGGTTGTTGTTGTTTTTTTTTGTTGTTGCTCTTTTCAGTGCCGCGCGGCCACTTGGGAATCGGTGTCCACTTTGAAATTGAAATCATCGGCCAAGAGACTAACTCCGGCTGGTTTCTTGTGAACCAACGGGAGGTCCCACATGAATGAAAGCTCAATTCGAACGTTTCGATTAACATGGTGCTGCTTTGGTACCTTTTAATTAAACATTTTTTAATTATTATTTTTTCAATTTATTATCAAAATCTATGTAAGTTGAGGAGTTGGAAAACAAGAGCAATGAAGTGGTACTCTAAAAAAGTTATTAGCATAAAAAATAGCTATCTTTTTAAGGGAGATATTCATCACTACTAATGAAAGACACCGCTTCGAACATTTTGACGCAGCATTAACAGTGATGAATATCACCCTGAAAATTACCCCGTTTTTGGAGTCTAATCACTTTTTTATCTTAAATCGAATTGAAATGCAGTCTAGGGATGAAATATTTGTCATAGTTAAGGCTTTAAGAAAACCCATTTTTGAAAGAAATCGGCCAAAGGAGATCAAAGTTATTCATGAAAAACTGGATTTTCATGTTCCTCCCGAACGAAATGTCTCAAAATCGCATACAAACTTCAGGCTCGTTGAGCGATCCCTTCCCGTGATCCGATCTGGCCCAAATTTGGCATGAGACCTTGTACTAGGCCTAGGATCAATTTAAGCCTGCAGCGCATAACATTTCACAAGCTTGAAATTCCCAGACAAATTTGGGGCAGTCTAGTAACCATGGTTTAAAAAACTGATTTTGGCACTTAAAAACTCGAAGGATTGAACCTATATGAATAAGTGCAATTAAAAATAAAAAGTTCTTTGAATTGAGAGTTAAAGTAAGAGTTTTACAAACTAAAACAAGAAACTTGAGGCAATTCAACAAGATAAATCGGTGGTCTCGATCGCACATTCAAATATTGCTCACGCTTATCTCATCAACAATAATTGCAGCACAACCAAGGCGTTCGTTACCACTGGCTTGGAATAGGTTTGACTCATCTTTTTTTTCCAACCGTTTGAAACAAACATAGAATCCTAAGTAACCTACTCATGACTCCAAATTTGCCGAGATACTCCGGCTGGCTTGAACCCACAATCCATTGTACATCAGTTTTCGGATCGTTCAATGCCCTGTCCAACCCCCCACCGATCCCCTTGAAGTTAAGCTATTTTGATTGTATGAATTTAGTACAAAAAAGTTGCACATTTTAAACATCTTACCTCGTACCATTTTTAAAGGATACTCATTGCTAATTTTCAAACAGAACTAGCTTGAGATGAAGAAAATCCCGCGGGAGTGTAATTCTTTCTGAGTTCCTGCTTCCGTAGACTTTAGGCTCGAATAATGCATAGGGTATCCATCGTCTATTCGACCTATGCTGTAATTATATAGCTCCCATGTACCGCTGCACTACAATCTGCTGAGAGGGAACTTCCTACTATCCACTGCTACATTCGCATACACTCGATGACCTTCTGCTAGACTGACCGACGTACACTCTTGGAGCGGAAGTATGTTCCTGATGCCTCGGAACAGCCCTTGGACAGACATTGCTTGCTCCATTTAAAGTATTCTACACCGACATGAATAGGATTCATCTTGATCTTGATATTTCTATATGAAGAATTTCACTTTTGATTTTAACTAAAGTTAAGAGCGTGAAAAAACACGTCATTCTGCAGTCTATGACTACTTCGATCGCCACCAAATTTTGATCAATCGGTTAATAAAAGTTTTCTTAGCAGGAATGTTTGTACGATTCAACGGTTTAATTTTAATCGCCCTTTTGCCCTTTCTCAGATTTCTTTATTCAAGAAACGTTTGACAAGTCACTTAAAAGGCGCCTAAAGCTCCCCTTTGAACGCGTTCAACGCCCAATTTCTCATTACCCTCTAAAAGGGTGTTTGTAAATCATAGGTTCATTTGTTTCAAAAATACATTTTGTTTTGTTGTCCTTCGACAAATTATTTGAATTGTCAGAGACCTCATAAGTAGTTCCGTGGTGTAATAAGTTCAAAGTTGAGCTTCACCCCACAGTACGGTTACGGTTACCCGCAGTGGATTCAACATTTCCATATCTCCGTATTCTTGCATCTTTATTCATTTTGGGGGGTACCACGGCATGTTTTGCGAACCGTTGTCGGCAATTTCCTTTTGAAATAAGAGCTCTGCGTCATCCATTTGCTGCCTGTGGGAGCACAGTTTGCGACTTTTTTTTCGCTCGCTCTCTGTCTCCCAATGTGAGGTGCAGCGAATGCGATTCCCACAAGGTGTAACGCATTCATTTTGTGGTTTATTTATAATTTTCCTGATTTCGCGACGTGGGGTAAGGTACTAAACTCTATACTTGATTGAACCCGAAAGGTTGTTTAATTCTATCTACGGAGTGGTGCCGAATGCAGGATCCAAGAATATATACCTATTTGTATAGATTTTCAGCTTTTGCATAAATCCGAGATCACCCAAATTTTGGCAATTTTCGAAACAGTCCACATTTGCAACATTCACCCCATTCGTCGGTTTTTCTTATTTTCGAATCGCACCGGGATCGTTTGAAGTGTCATGTTTTGACCACTCTGCTTCGCACTTTGGGTCCCATCTCGGTCGAAATCTTACTTCTCACGCGGCAGGTCAGCCAGCCCATTTGTCTCATACTTACGCGAATCCTCTCAGATTAAGATATTAAATAACGTCCGCCCGCAGTCCATTCATTTAAATTTTTCTCACACGGACCCAGCTTAAGCCAGGGAAGACTGGTCGTATTCATTGGCCCACTAAATAGGCGAATGACGCTTCTGGTAATATTCCATGAATTATTTTGATTTTTTTTGGTGGGTTGTTGATATTTATGTCTTGAATGCATTTGGATGCAAATTTTCACAGTTCTTCAATCTCGATAAGTTATGTAGGTATATTTTCTTTTATGAAATTAGATATCTTTCGGCCACGTTCGTGGAGGGCCTGGATTTGGATGACAAAAAGTAGATTCGCTGGATATTTTTTTTTGCGAAAACTCTCATTGGTCATTTCAGCTGTCGGTTTTTGTTTTGGATATCGTTTCCCATTCCCGTCGTATATACAACCTACCTGTGGTAGTCCCAAGTGAGTCGCATGTTGATTAACTTGTTGGGACGAAGGTGTTTTATTGGTTTTGCGGGCCGCTTTTATGTGACCGGAGGGTAAATTTATTGCTTCTGTTGCAAAAAGATACGATCTTAAAAAGTCAAGGACTAACTGCTTTTAATTTCGTTTCTTTGTAGATAAGTTCAGTTTGTGTTGTTTCTTTCATCCGAGTAAGACGATCATGTTCATGCCAATTCGAATGAAACTTATTATATATAACTTATTATTATCTTAATTTCAAGTAACAGTATTTGCCCATCTGTTGATGTTATTTTGCGTTAAATAAATATACCTTTTTCGCTCAGGTCAATCTATGAGTGAATATCATATTAATGAATACTGATTGACAGCCGTTCTAATCGATCATTTTCATTATCTTCTCCCCATTGCAGATGTGTTCCCGCAATCTAGCGATTTCGTTGGCGCTGATTATCGCACTGGTCCCACTGGCAGCCGTCGCGTTACCGCATCACAACGTCTCGAAGCGGAGCCTATTCTTCGAACTAGAGTGTAAGGGTACCTTCAACAAGCAAATCTTTTACCGGCTGGATCGGATATGCGAAGATTGCTACTCCTTGTTCCGGGAACCACAGATTCTGTCCTTCTGCAAGTGAGTAGATTCGATTGTTTGATTTAACCTAACAAATCTAACAATTACGTTAATGACCACTTCACAGTTCTTGGGATTGTTTCAGCCTGAAATATGTATTTTTTAAATAAAAAAAAGACATCTCAAGTGAATAATGAAAAGTTCTAGTTAATGATGCGTTCAGGCGCTCAAGAGTTTTAGAGTGGTAAGCATCGCCTCAGATACGCCAGGATCCTCACAACGGTGTTAAGTGGCCAAACAGGAGAAAAATGGACTTCGTATGGCTTTCGGACCACATTCATGTGTATGCAAAGCTCTATCAAGTACCAAACCTGCTCTGTGAAATACGGTGTTGACTTCAAGACTTCAGGTATTGTTCCATAAAATGTGAAGTGAGCTCCGAGGACATCGGTTTAGGTACCCCGAGTCAAGCGCCGCTGTCGACAAAAGCACTTAATAGATTGTTTTCCAGCGGGGGTTTAAGACAGATGCCCTACTCCTCTTATTTGGCAATTCATGATTTGTTGACATTTTCAACGATCAGCATGTTTGAGCATCGGGATGTTCAACTGTTAATTACATATTGTTGAACAAAATTGATATTGCAGTTATTTAAAAGATAGTCTATGAATTTAAAAAACTGGTACTAAATGGTACTGGTACGGGTACTAAATGGTACTCCAGAAGTCTTAGTGAAATGAAAAGGCAAAGAGACAAACTGTATAAACTCTTTTTAAGAACGAAATGTGAAAGAAGTTGGCGTAAATACACGGTAGTGAGAAATGAATACTCTCGTAAAATTAAGGAAGCAAAAAATCAATCTTTTCAAGAAGAATTAGAGAGAAACAAATCCAATGGAAAACTTATCTGGAAAACGATAAAACGACTAATAAGTTCAAACAGTGCCAAAGCTGATTCGATCTTGTTCGACGGAGCTGAAATCACTGATGAATCTGATATTGCCCAGAAGTTCAATGACTTCTTCATCGATAGCGTTATGGAAATTCATGACAGTATTCCGGCAAGTTATAATTGCTGCTTGAATCAAATTAGTCACAATGGTGGAAACTTTCACACATTCGAAACGATAAGCAGTCAAGAGTTTGATGAAATAGTGAACAATATGAAACCCACGGCGGGTATCGACAATGTTTCTCTCAAAGTTTTTAAAGATTCATTACCTGTACTAGCAATTCCATTGAGAGATGTCATAAACAGAAGTCTTCAAACAGGGATAGTACCCGACACCTGGAAATGTTCAACAGTGATTCCTATTGAAAAACAGAAGAATGCACGAGAGGCTTCATCATATCGACCTATAAACATGTTGGAAATCCAAGAAAAGGTCCTAGAATTAGCAGTCAAAAAGCAATTCTTACGCTTTATTGAGCGTGAAGACATTTTGATTGCTGAGCAGCAGGCTTCGGACGGCTCCTGTGGTGTCGCTCATAAGTGCAAGAGCAAAGCTTCACAAAGAGGTGTGGAACCCACACTCTTGTGAGCGGCAAACCGCACACACTTTGCTCAAGCTTCCCGGAAAATAAATGTTCGACACTCACTTACATGAGTGATGTGTGCTCCGTAAGTGTCGCTCTCAGAGTGTACTCTTAGTGTTTACACTGAGGGAAGTTAAGTGTGTTTTAGGCAACCACCCTTCCTTTCGTAACAGAAATAAAAACGCACAGAAAGCACAGCTCGCAAGCAGTCGTGCAGAGGTTCATATGCCAAGGGTTTTATGAAATTATTATAATGTAAAGTAATTGGTCGTTTACATCTTAACATAATTCAGGGTTGCGAGGTTGGTTCGTTAAAAATCAGGATTATTCACAGCAAAAAATCAGAATTTTTCATTAGATCTCTTGATTCATGGAAATCATAAGCAGCTCTGCTTATATTGCATAAACAAAGGCGGAATTCAGGTGCTGAAAACGCCTTTATTTATGCAATAACAGTAACCAGTTTCTTGGCTGGCTTGCAGTTCAAATCGAACCACCTTATTCGTTTTTCTCAAAATTTAAGTGATTTTAAGTTGAAGTTTAATTTCAAGACTTTTTTCATTATTTAATTTGAATGGAATTCATAATATGATGTTTTGCAACGCACACAGAAGTACCTATATAAACAAATTTAAAATTGAAGCAGGTCTTCCCGCAATGAAATTAACGAAATCAAAAATGAAAAAAAATCGAAATTTGGCGTTTTTGAAAGTTACAAATTCGGACCTAATCGTGAAGAGATTGCTGCTGGTCTGGATAGTCAATATGGATTTTAGAAGAATAAAAAACTTGTAGTTTAATGCCAGTTTGTTAACTAAAGTGTATTAGATTCATTAATCCCGATTGGACATTATTATCTATTTGATTTATCTTCGGAAAACACAGCAAAAAAACAAACCAAAGCGAACAATACTATCAATTCATTACTTGGACGCACTAAGTGTACACTTTCAGAGTGCTATTTGGGAGACACACTTATAGAGTACTCATTTCAATTTTGAGTGTTGTTTGAGTGACGAAAAGCGCTCCCTGTGTGTATCGTCACTCTGATCCTATTGACCACTCTTGCTCCGCTCACAACATCATTTAAAGAGCGGAGCAGAAAGTTACACCGCTCTTGTAGGGCTCTGAGGAGCGTCCGAAGCCTGCTGAGCAGTCAGGATTTAGGAAGCAGCATTCTACTGAATCTGCTGTAAACCTATTACTTCGTAATTGGAAAATTAATATTGAGGACGGTAAATACACAGTGGCTGTGTTTCTAGACTTCAAAAGAGCATTCGAGACAATTGATCGAATAGAACTTGTAAAAGTGCTGATGAAATATGGCATAAATGGTACGGTTTTAAACTGGTTTAAGAATTACTTGAATTGCAGAATGCAACGAACAAAATATGGGTCATCTTACTCTCAATTCAGAGAAAACAGTCTAGGGGTTCCCCAAGGAAGTGTATTGGGTCCCTTGTTATTTATACTCTACATCAATGACATGAAAAATTGCTTACGTCATGGTAGCCTTAAACTGTTCGCAGATGATTCCGTTTCCTACTGGATTGGTAAAGACTTAGAGCTCGTGGTGTCAAAGGCAAATTCAGATTTGAGAAACAATGCAGAGTTTTTAAAGCATAGAAAACTGTGCCTTAATTTAAATAAAACCAGCTGGATGATTATTGGAAATCGACAGATTGGAGTTTGTCCAGAATTGTTAATTGATGGTTGTGTCGTCGAAAAAGTACGTCAGGTTAAATACTTAGGAGTACAAGTCGACGAAAAACTAAATTTCATAGCTCACATCGACTACATCATAAAGAAAATTGCCATTAAATATGGTGTACTTTGTCGAATAAATAGATATATGACTTTTTGGTCAAAAATAACTTACGTGAAATCTGTTATTATGCCACACTTTGATTATTGTGCTACGATATTGCTTCATGCATCAGAAACACAAACAAAGCGGCTGCAAAGAATACTAAACAAAATAATGCGAGTAGTTATACGATGCAACAGATACACTCCTAGTGCTTTAATGCTTGATATGCTGCAATGGTTGTCAGTTAAGCAGAGGATTGCGTATAACAGTTTGATTTTTATCTACAAAATGATTAGAGGATTGCTTCCAGCTTATCTATCAGACGGTCTGCAGTACGGAATTGATGTACACGGATACAATACAAGAAGAGCACATGATTTTAGATTACCAAACTCGAAAAAAGAGATGACAAAACGTTCTGTGTTCTATAACGGACTGAAAATGTATAACAACCTACCAAGAAGCATCAAAGACAGCCCAAACTTAAACACTTTTAAGAACCTGGCAATAAATTACGTGAAACAGATAATTTGAGAAAAGGACTAATCCTAAAAAGGATAATACAATAGTGATGAAGATCTGACGAAGCATCAGATAGAAATTGTACGGTGATGGACATACGCGGGAGTAAGACGAATAAGTCGTACAGAAATTGATAAAATAAAGTAAACAATATGAATTATCCTAAGGATAAACTGTCCCTCCCACTTCTAAAGATGCGTATGGGGTGGAGGAAGGACCCAAATGGGCCTGTGGGACCATCACAATATGAATTTCTTTCAATTCAGCTTCAGTATTTTGTGGCTGAATTCAAAGGAATTCATCGAATTTCTGTGAAATCATATTATCATTCAGCAAAGAGGTTCTTCAAAATATTCTTTTTGAATATAAGATATTGCAGTCCCCCAATAAAAAAGTGTGAAAAAAATTGCTCAGGGCGATTGTTCCTAATTTTGCCATACCGTGTGATTTCAACCAATCGCGACATTGTTTTACATTCATCACAAAAACAAGAACGTCTTATGTAACGAAACATGTGAACTTGAATTAAATATTCAGTTTAGTGATTATCTCAGTATTTACAAGCTCAACATCAACTGTTTTCTTCAAAACTAGCATGAACTTAATCTAAACTTCGTTTAGATTTATTTAAGCTCTACTGTGTTGTTTGTTTTCTGAAGATGCTGTAAAAGTTTTTAAAATTTAAGTTTTGCGATTTTACTCATCGAACAAAATTAGGAACTCTTAGGCAAAATTAGGAACACGTAGTGCAATATAAGGCAAATTTTAAACCTCTAGTGCCCAAAACACTTACACAGTAAACGAAAATTACCGAATTCGGTCATTTTTTTTACCGATGTCCAAACATGTGCAAATCGTTAAACTGTTCGGTAATTTTTTCGGTAAAAAATAAACGAACATCGGTAAATGAAGAATCGATTTACCGATGTTCGTTTATTTTTTACCGAAAAAATTACCGAACAGTTTAACGATTTACACATGTTAGGATTTCGATAAAAAAAAATTACCGAACTTTGTAATTTTCGTTTACTGTATATAAAACCGCAAAGAATAGTTTGTTTTATTTTTTTTTCGCTTAGTGATTAAATTTTTTTTTAATCTATCAATCATTGTTACTGAAAACTGTTTTACGAGCAGTTGTCAAAAGTTACAGCTAGGTGAATCTTAAAACCCTGAGAAATCTATAAATGGATCTATTTTACGAAAAATGATCAACTTGGTAGCCTCAGAAATCCTTGGTCAATATGTTTTTCTATCTAAAAAATGATTGGCATTTTGGTCTAAAAAACCAACAATCTGGATTAATTTTAAGAGAAAAAAAAACAATTCGAAAATATGCACTACTTTTACTTTTCATATAAGGTTTAAATACCTCAGTCATTTGTAGGTTAATTTCAATTTCAAAATTGTTAAACTGAGTTAAATCTTCAATCCAAAAAGTACTGCGAGTCAAGTTCCTTAGTCCCTGAAGTTATGCAATTTTTGTATCAAATTGTCAAAAAAAAATCTCATCTATAAAGTTTTTCGTAGAACAAAAGTTATTTGTAATCATGATAAACTACCTTCTCTTTAAAAAAATCTGGACATTTTTTCTATTTTTTTAGATTCTAATAGAAATAAAACTCTGTGTTGCCGGAAGTGGAAATGACAAAAATGCGTTTCACTAAAATGAACTGGAAGAGACCTTAGAGGGAAAGATAAAAAGCACGTTATGGCCAAGAAAATTTGTGCAGACTATTTTTCAGTTTGCTCGGTTTTTCAATTGGAAACTGCTCTTCGGTGCGATAAGAACTAAATGCAGATTAATTTAAAGATGAATGACGCCTTCGTGGTCAAAAATTCCATGTTGCGGATCGTCAGCATTTGTGTTAAATTTCGTTCAGCCAGACCGAACCGAGAAGCTTTATTGTTTTTTAATATCGTTCAGAACACCGCCCGTAAGTTAAAATCTAAAATATTTCTCATTTAGAGGAGAAATTTGTATGACTCATGCAGTTCACTCTGGCTCAAAGAAAAAAGCGTTTTTTTAAGCTTCAGTCATACTAATTAAACAGCGTAGAAAGTGCCTATTAGCAAATATAGTAAAATCAATATACCTCACTCTTCAAAAAACAAGGCGACACATCAAGCACGCCATCCTATGGAGAAAGTTCTAACTACCATGTATAAACATCGACAATCTGAACTACTTCTAGCAAATTTTTGACTCTTAGATGGCGCTGTTGCTGCTAAAGGTGGTGATGGCGGTACGATCAGTGGCTTTAGTAGGAACTTTCGTCAGTAGGTGGTGCTGACATGCCTGTCCTTGATGGGATGTATGGAGAAGGCTGACAGTGAAGTATATTTGTTTTAATATATTTGCTATTAGTATGCTCCTATATTTAGATAAATTGCCCAGGCAAATGATATCTACTGCTTGGCAGTTTTTTTTAACATTTTGGAACGACTCGAGGGAACTGAGTGCAAATATATCGTTACTAAAATACAATTTTCTACGAAATGTGCAATCATAGCTGGACCTGTATAGCTTTAATACCTTGATAAGAGTCTAAATTTGACAATAAAATGACCAAACAAGGTATCTTATAAAATGGTTTTAATTGTTAGGGCTGTAGCTTAGAACTCAATAATCTAGAAATCAAATTTATGGCGTTCAGTTCGGTCTTGACCCCGACCAAATATGGTATTTTTCGTAAGTACAGCTAAAAATCTCGCGTGAGCTTTCATTACGTCGTATAAAACAAAATGTAAACAAAGAGTTTTATTAAGAAAAAAAAATACAAAAACTGACATAAACTAGTCGCAACTTCTTTTCATTTAGAACATTTGTAGCCTTGACAACATATTCTATATGTGAAATACAAATTTTAAAGTTGTTTTGATAACTTTTGCAGCAGTTTTCTGTGAATTCTTAAGATGTTTGATATTACGTAATGAAAGCTCATGCGTTCGAAGAAGAGAATTTTGAACCAAGCTACCAAAAAATGGTATGCCCAATCCCCAGTTCATCAACTTATTTTTGAGCCTGCAAATATAATATATTAAAAATACATGACAAAATATAGCGAAATATGGTTCACTCACCCAAATTATTTTCGCTCTATACTATACGATTTGGATGAAAAATGCGTCAGCAACACTTCCTGGTTGGCTTTGTAAAAAGATTAACTCATATCTCGTCGGTCGATCTGCTTTCGTGTGACTGAGTAACGTGATCTTGACACCTTTTACCAAACTATTTCTGGAGTTCCTCAGGGAAGTAAATTGACTAAATCCTCGGTTGCAATTATTGCAATATTACATCAGTTACCTGTGCATAACTTGAGTCGCAAATGATACTTAATATTGCATCGTCTTGATGTATCCGGCTGTTTGAAACCATTTAATATTTTTTGAACCGCTGATGCAAATGGGCCGAATTTCCTAAAAATGACGAAATTATATTCGAAGCTCTATACCTATGTTTACTATTTTATTAAATTTTTATTTAATTTTGGTAGGCTTGTAATCAAACCAATACAGTTGAGGTCCGTAATAAATTTCTTATTTTTTAAAATGAAATAAATTTGAACGTCAATTGAGGAAAACATTGACTACTTGATGGGATAACTTTTTTGCCGTTTGAAATGAGTTCAATTGAACGTTTATTTTTTTTCCTATAGAACCTGGCTGATGAGAGTAACTGCAAGACAACCATGTCAATCCAGAGTATTTGAATCATAGGGTACCGTAATCATGCGTGAACGTACCCCCACGCCGGGCATGATGACGTAGATGTTATGAGATTCTTCATACATTCCATAGGAATAAAAAATAAATCTACGTTTTTCGTCATTTGCATACAAAAGTTCAGTAATTAGTGTTAAAGAACTAAAGTAAGTGTTAAAACAAATGATTACAGTATGAAATGTATTGAATAAAGAGCTTGGAATCATTCCAAAACTCGAATAAGAAAATAGTTACGATAAAAGATGATTTATCGATTTAATATTTTACTGTTAACGAACTCAAAAAAATTGCGTTTTAAATGATTCATTAGAACTATTAAATGTGTCCTCATGCGATATTTCCAATTTTTAAGCTAAGAATTTGCTTAGAAATAATTCCGAGTAATAACAATTTCCCCGAATAATTAGACGTTTCTGCAGTTAATTTGCATTTTATGCAGAACCGCAAACCAAACCGTGTTTTTTAAAGAAGCTCATAAATCAGAGAAGTTGAATTTATGAATTTGAGGACAATGGCATACAAGTTACTGTCATAAATAATAATTTTTATGGAAAAACTGAAGAATTCGGTGCAATGCTTGCTACTTTTCATAACAACTACGTCATCATTCTGGAAATCTACCAACCAATATGGCGGATGAGGTAACCTGTTATTTCGAAGAACTTTGATGTCAATCTACCGTGAACCCATGCAGACATGGCTTAGCATTATTTTAACTCTTCGTTTCATAAAGTAACAATTTTGCAACAATTAATGTATGGAAAAAGTGAAAAATCGTATTTTATTTTCATTTTTTTTCTTAATGTATTCATCATTTCCAACCGTTTAGAATGATTTTTGAGGAAAAATAAAAAATCATGAAATAAAGGGTTAATATTTCCACAAAACATTTGTCAGCAAAAATAGTAAATGAAAATATCTAATATATTTTTAACCATTTTCAAAAGGAAAACGGAAGAGATTACAACAATTTTCCAACCTTATAGCTCTGTTCAACCCGTTTTATAACAAATACGTTGTTTTTTGGTTCAAAATTGAAACGTTCCTGTCGGAATTTTCATAGAATAATCACAAAAAAAAAACAACCACCCGTCCAATCAAAACCAAATTATAATGTCAATCAAAGAAAAGCGATAGGGCTTCGTAAACAATTCTGGCAGAGCTAGACTAATAA
This sequence comes from Uranotaenia lowii, assembly GCF_029784155.1. Lineage (NCBI taxonomy): Eukaryota > Metazoa > Arthropoda > Insecta > Diptera > Culicidae > Uranotaenia > Uranotaenia lowii. Next base: position 166,240,732 of record NC_073693.1, read on the forward strand.
AAATGCTGGCACCTAAACCCGAAACTACCCATTTCCCCACGCGCTTGCAGCACGAGAATCCAACACCCCCATGCGCAGAGGAGTCCCAACGTGGCCTATCTCTTTATTAGCATTTGCCGTTGCCGTCGGCTTTGAAAAACTGGCAGACATGATGGCGGCTTCCATCCAACATCGATTCCAACAAGTCTCTTTCAGCGCTGAACCCGCTGAAGTCTCATCAGCGCAACGCCAATACGGATACCGATACTTCGAGTCTCCAGGCAGAGGCCCACATCACATTAGTTACAGCAAACAGCATCAGCAACAGAGTTGGTCCGTTTTGCACATTTTGGCTATTCAGACTCAGAACACGCGGCTGCTGCTGGTTCCGTTTGTCCGGCTTGGCGGCGAGCGGACAAGATGCCTAGCTAGCTGGATCAGATCTGATATGATATGTCCGATGGCGACGGTTGCCTTAAATACCACCAGCCAGGCAGTCGACGGGCTGAAAACACCGTCAGTTTTGTTAGCGGCGAGCGGCGTAAAGTTAAGTATGTAGATCAGACATGGGTAGCGCGAAGGAATTTTCCACTCGACCGGCAACAGCGCACCGCGGCAAAAAATAAAGAGGAAAAGTAACGTGTGCGCAATCGGATGGTGTTGCGTGATGAATAAATTAAACACCCCTGAAATAGGAGCAAGAATCATTTCGAGAACAAGCGTTCGTCGCCATGTTGTGCCACCCGGAAAGCTGAAGGTACCTCCATGAATGGATCCAACAATTCAACGGTGTTGTGGCAATGGAACAATACCGTCTACGATCTTGGCAGTTTTTTTTTTGTATTCACTTCTATATTGCCAATCTTCAAATGTCTCATCTCCTTTCTAAAATGGGCTCTAGAAGTGGGTTTGAAAAAAAAAAGAAACGTTCACAGTTAAGGTCCGCTCGAGAGACTCGAAACCGTTATAAAGACAAGGCAATCGTTTAAGTGGATTGATTGATTTTAATGAATACTGATATATTCATTTCGGTTTGATCGTGACAGAAGACGCTTGTCTTAGCGCTTCCAAGTTACCGAAGCGAAAGTATTCGCGCCCCTTTCTTCGATTTCTCGGAAACGCACTTCTGTCATCACATCTCGCTGATCAGGACCAACTTGACTTGAGTTGAATCGATTTGATTCATACGGTGAAAAGTGTGTATACCATGTTATTTTTTATGAACAATAATCAATATTTCATAAAATATTTTAAAACAAAGTATTATTTGACACTATTGAGCGCAAACAAGTGGCTGTGACCTGCTGTGTGGTTTAAAATTAATAAAAATTTAAAAATGAAAAAAACTTTGAACTTCTGAATCAAGCAATACAGATTTGTTTTTTTTTAAATATCGAAGTCAATTCGATTGTGGAATATTATGTCAACTTGCTCGGGCTTGTTATCAATCATAATGTAGTTCACCAAAATTTTGGAATCTAGTTTTGTTTCTAAATTAAATGTTACTGTTTTCGGAATGCAAAATACATTTTACGGAAGCGCGATCTTTTGATGGGATAATACACTGTTAAGGTAGGTACTTACCTTTTATCAGAACATTTGAATTGCTTTTGAATCCTCAATTTTCCTGAGCCGCGAGTCCTTGTCATGATGCGTAAACTGCATATCTTGGGGTGGGGACTATCGCGAATCCAATTCTTGGTAAATTGCGTTTGCTTCTCGATCAGTTCGGTATATGGAATCTAATATAACTCCCTGTAAGGCAATTAAATGCAACTTTTAACTAAAGCATTGAAATTTTTCAATTTCGAATAAACAAAAATTACGACTTTCTCGCCACACGCCTGCTTGGAACATCAAATCAAGCATGTCAACTAAGAGCAAGTTCACTGGTGTTGGGAAAAAGTGGTAGAAATTTTGTCACTTTTTGCTCGTTTTGAAAATTTTGCCATGAAAAAAATATTTTCAAGATCTGTGGCCTTCAAGTTTTTAACAACACGTGTTGTAGTTTCGCATGCTGTGATGCAAAAATAGCAATATTTCTATCAGATACGGCTGAAATACAAACAGTGCGGTAAACAATACAACGCCCAAAGATCTTGAAAACATTTTTGCATGGTAAAATTTCCAAAATGACAATATTTCTACCATTTTTTCCCAACACCAGTGAATTTGCTCACAGATATGAACATATGTAAATGCACGGAATCACGTTTTGCGTTTGCCTTTGGGATACCCATAATAATTTAAAAATAAGTGTCAACTAGTTTTGACTATACAGCGAATTTTTGTCAAATTTAGACGAGGTATTTTAACTACACACACACAGAACCAAATTTGTTTCTATAAAGAAGTAGGGGAGAATGAGGATACTTGATCCCTGGAGGTACTTGATCCCTTCGCTATATCTCGAAACAGCAATGTCTTACAAATATCACATGTTTTAGAAAAATGTACCAAATAGAACAAAACAACAATGCTGTTATCTAAACAAATTTTAAAAATTTTATTTTTCGAGTTATTGAACTTTGTTTGAAAAATTAAACAAAATGTGATTTGAAGATTATTTTTTATCACTTTAGAGTGTTTCTAACATGAAAAAGTTATAATAAAAATATTTATTCTAATATGTCAATCGTTAGAGAATAATATGAACTTCATAATGCAATATTTTCAAAACAATAGTAAACTCTCATTTTTTTTTAAGAAAAAGTTTTCCAAAATGTATGTTATGTTTATCCGGTAATTATCTGTTAAAAATGACTAAAAATACTGTATTTATCTAAAAACTAGAAAATTTGGCCTTAAGGTATGCAATGACAACAGGGTCATATAAGAACTTTTAAAATTCTCTTTGTCTGATACTTATAAACTGTGAAATGAGAACTACTATGACAAAAAATAGTCAACGGGCCTTTTATCTCCGAATTTTATTAGATTTTTGCCTAGGGTCAGGGCACCCTGAATTAAGGATCAAGTCTCGTCTCCTGTAACTTAAAAAATATTTTTTTTGGTCTCAAGAAAATGCTTCTAGTTCATTTGTGAGTCCATATATCTAATTTTTGGAGCATAAGAACTTGAAATTAAACGCTGTCAGAAAATGCTGAAGACGGTGAGTTGCTAAATTTCCCCAAAAAGTTATGATGAAAATAAGAAAAGAGGATCAAGTGTCCCCATTCTCCCCTACATATCATATCACCTCAATCGAGTTGTTTTTAAATTTTTTATACATATTATCAAAAAGGAATACAATTTTCACGTTATTTTTACAGTTCTGTGTAACTCATATTTTTTTAAAGTATTCTTAACAACATGTGTCAAGACATGACATTTTTTGGAATAATTTATGCTTTTTTGTTTTGTTTCGATTATAGTCGTTTTACTATCTTTATGGCATTCGCGACTTTATCAACGTTACAGTTGGCGGATCGTTGAGCTTGAGCTTGTTACCAACTACGGTCCACCTACGGCCCCATGGCCAATGGCATAATGGTCGCACTCCGTGATTGGTTCGAGATAATCAACATTGCACAATGAACCAAATGAAAGTTTGCTGGAAACAAGCAACACAATCTCACTGTACAGTTCTGAGAACCTCCTACTTTAAATGAACCAATAACGACGCCGGCCAAGTCCGTGTAGTCGATAAGAGGAAAGGAAGAGCAGCACATGTGATGATTTGTTTTTCGGAGACCGGCTGTACGCCATCCCTCCACAAATCTCACGCTGAATGTATGGGGTAAGGAAATGTGGTATGGAAATCACCTTGGTAAGTGATGTGACCACTTGAAACCCATTCTCCTACTTTCTTGAAATGCCTAAGTTTCCTATTGAAACTCCTAAATAATTCTAAAGGCCTTAGAAGGTTAAAAGTGTCAAATTCTAAACTTAAAAGCATGTTTCAACAAACTGTTTTGCATTTGCTAAATTCAATATTACATTCTTTGGTTCCATCATTTCATATCTTTACCGGTTTTTTGAGTAAGTTTCAACTAAATCGATTACGGTATGGAAATTTTCAACGGTTGTTTCAAATAATTTCGCTGATTTACTTTTATAAACCTTTCAATATTTAAGCGTTCCAAAAAGTTTTAGGAAGTCTGCAATTAGATTAATAAAACATAAATTTCTTTTTTTTTGCATTTCTTCTTTGCTTTTATATATGGGTCATTCCATGTCAAGTGTGCACAGCGAGAAAAAAAATCTTATCGAAAATTCGCCAAACTTGGCCGAATGACTTTCTGAGGCCTACAAAACAAATCCTCAGTTTTTGAGAATGATCCGCCCACCTTTCGTTCCAGGACCCTCCCATCTTTTTTACAAGGTTTTGAAAAATTCATCATTTTCAAAATACAATATCTCTGGACTGAAAAATCATACAAAAATGACAAAATATGCGTTGTGTAGATTTTATTAAAACCTATCGATCGATGTTATTCATTTTTCAATTAAATGACGTTTTAAACGTCAAAACACAGCTCTAAAAATAAAACGTTAATTTTCTCAAGGAGAGTATATTTTTTTCTTGAATTTTATGATTTCATTGTTTTTTTGAGAAAATTTTACGTAAGAACCAACCAAAATCCCAATATAATATTTCGTGTTTTTGAGATATGAAAGATTCAAGTTGGATTGTCTTACAATTATTTATTCGCAGCACCAAGTGATTTCACTAAACTGCATAATTCGTCCAAATATTTAGCCATATCTTCCATGTTCGAACATGTTCGATTTTTATGATTTGTTTTATAGCTAAAAAAATTTCAAACTGCATTTGGAATGAAAGAAAAAAAAATCTTTTTATGAAATGTTATAATTCCAAAAATAACTATATTTTTCCTTATTTCTTTTCGTTCCAACACTACAGTGCAAATATCTTTAAATTGTCTTTTCATTTAGCATACATTTTATATTTTAAATTTCGTTTAGCTTGAAAGTATTTTCATTCCAATTTTGCCAGCATCTGAAGGGATTGCGGCATGAAACGAACGAATTCCTTTGATTTTTGATTTGAAAGCATTCATCTGATGTAATATATGTAACATTCATGCTGCACTCACACAGCTCCTGGGCAGTCTGAATTGAAGCTCCTTGCAAACATGCTCTCGTAGCAAGTCTTTTCAGAGTCCCTCCAAGCCTATCGATAGAATGGAATGCCGAAATCTTCTTCATGGTGTAACAGGTTTATCATGTTGAAACGGTTGTTGTATTGAGAAACTGCTCCATATGAAAAATAAATAAATCATTTTCTCCAATCCATTGAACTCGGTTTTGAGAAAATGTACACTGTAGAAGTAGTATGCTTCAAGCAATTTGAGATGATCACGAAGCTTTTGAATCATTGGAGTAGTACATCTGAAATGAGTATAGCGTTGCCTGGTTGTTGTTGTAGTTATTTATTCTTTTCCAATTGAACACGTTGCTTTTGCCATGCTCGAAAACTCAAGACTGTTCTCGACTATTTTGAAGCTCAACAATGCAAGTCACTCAAACAACTTCGTACTAATTTAGTTACAGAAAGCAACTGGATATTTCAACCGCAATCTTAGATTTAAGAAGTTGTATTCAAAACTACTATCTAATGTCAGCAAGCGAGTGCGTAGTAAGCTCATGCGGCAACAATTCGTACACAATGGTCAGTGAATCACTTTAAAAAAAATCGCTATTGTTCAGTGCTCCAATCGATATCAACAAAAGAATCTGCTGTGCTTAAGTTGTATAAATGAAGGCGATATACAATGAACAAATGCTGTATGTCAATAATCAATGTTGTTATAACAGTACCAAAAAAAAAACAAAAAAAAACATAATTTATGAAAGTTTAGTAATCAACATACGAGCAGATTTTCGAAATTTCCACATTATCTGTGAATAAGTACAACAGTTTTATGGGATAATGATCCAATTCCTCACATTAATTCATCCGCAGCATCCGCTGAGTAAGCACTTACTTATTGATTGAATACAGAGTTATAATGTATAGGATTGTTACCCAACAATAAAACGAATTGAAACACAAAAGCGTTATTTTAATTTTTTAAACATTTAATCTTTACAAAAGTTTGTTGCTTATAAAAAGGAGAATTCAATATGCTTATTTTAAATTTAATTCGTCCAGAACATTGTGAATGGGAGTATCTAAAAATAAAGGGGCTTCTGTAGGAAAATATTTGATTTACAATAAAACTTTAATCTTTCATATCTCAAAAACACGAAATATTATATTGGGATTTTGGTTGGTTCTTACGTAAAATTTTCTCAAGAAAACAATGAAATCATAAAATTCAAGAAAAAAATATACTCTCCTTGAGAAAATTAACGTTTTATTTTTAGAGCTGTGTTTTGACGTTTAAAACGTCACTTATTCGAAAAATGAATAACATCGATCGATAGATTTTAACAAAATCTACACAACGCATATTTTGTCATTTTTGTATGATTTTTCAGTCCAGAGATATTGTATTTTGAAAATGATGAATTTTTCAAAACCTTGTAAAAAAGATGGGAGGGTCCTGGAACGAAAGGTGGGCGGATCATTCTCAAAAATTGAGGATTTGTTTTGTAGGCCTCAGAAAGTCATTCGGCCAAGTTTGGCGAATTTTCGATAAGATTTTTTTTCTCGCTGTGCACACTTGACATGGAATGACCCATATAATAACACCTAAATTTTTCCCGGTTTTGCCCGGTTTTTGGATTTGAAAAATTGAAATCCATGCCCGGATTTCGCCAGATTTTTTTGAAAAAAGGCCCGGAATTTCTAGGCCCGGATGGGAGTGGAAAAAATTCTAACAACCTTAAGATATCATTTTTATACATATTTTTAAACACAAATTACTGACCAAAACTCAATACAAAATGTTATAATAAAACACAAACCCATGAAAAATAGAAAGAACAAGATAAAAATGTACAGTGTAGAACGTTTACTAAACCTTGTTTCATTATGATAGTAAGAAATAACAATCATAATGAAACTAGCAGCTCAAAACAAACTTGCCTGTAGTTGTATAACATTGAACAAAAACACTTATTAGATCTTATTACATGCATGAAAAATTTATTCTTCATTAAAGAGATGCTATTAATAATACGATCGACAGCTTTCAATTTTCATTGAAAAGTATCAACATAAACATTTGAAAAGAATTTTTATCAAAGAAATATATTTATAATCCCGTGAAATAATTATTAGAGAATAAATGTTAAGATCATTACTTTACATTTTGGCTGTCAGCATTTGTTTTTCAATAGATCGAAGCAACCGAAGCCTGTGACAATGAAATCACCTACTAGAAAAAAAACATGGAAAAATCCATTTTTGAAATTTTAGGCTGTCCTCTCTTGTCTACCAAACTTCTACTATTCAATATTAACGGCATCACTGCCTCAAACAATATACGATTCAATAAAATCATTCTCTTTCTATGAAAACTGGATTTTTATCAATATTCTGTTTAGAATGGTATTTGTATATGGGAAAAAATTAGGAAAACCCACGTTTACGATAGCACCGAGAGAATGCTGCTCCACACAGTGTGGACCTATTCTAAATAATTTGAAAAAATGCACAGCAGCCAAATCGATAGGTATCTAAGTGAAAGTGTCTAAGTTATAAAGGTCAATCGGAAAGATATCACCGGTTTTTCCTGTCCTTGTTGTTCATGCCGACTACCACTCTCCGCAATATGACAGCTGTTTTTGCTCGCATTTCCCTCTTTCCAGTCACTCGAGTTCTTTTAAATTCAACTTTAAACGCCTCTTCTTGACAGGGTTAAACGTTAAACTGTACATCAATTCCTTGTTAATTTCACTTTGAATAATTTCTCAAATCACTTGTATTTCAACGATAAAAAAAAGCCAAAAAATTCAGCGCAACCGCAACGAGAAACATGAAAACGCGTCTTCCTCAACGTTACAGTTGGCGGATCGTTATTGAAAAACTTATCCGGTACAACTGTGTTCGATGTTTACTCTTGGGCTCGAACTCGCAGATATCGGCTCAGGAGACAACAGACTTGCCAACTGAGCTATATCACAAGCCACATAATTTATGCTGGAAGTCACTTCGCCACAGAAGCTCAGAAATGGAGAAATTCTTGATTGAAAAAAAAAATAGAATTTTTCTTCGATTCAACCTTTCACTTTCCCTCGTTAATTTAATAATCCCCTCCCCAGACTATTGAGTTGCGCTTCAAAATTTTCCTTATATTTTTTCTAATAGTTAACCCGTTGTGATGTGTAGAAAAAAAAAGGTCGCTTCAATTTGAAATATATTTTATTAGGCTTAAGATTTTTCAAACATCTTCGAAAAAGATACTTAATTTTTGTTTGTTTGGATCATAGTCATTTTACCATTATTATAGCAATCACGACTTTATATCAACGTTGCAGTTAGCGGACAGTTATTTAAAATCTTATCCGGTACAACTGTGTTCGATATTTATTCTTGAGCTCGAACTCGCAGACATCGGCTCAGGAGGCAACTGAATTACCAACTTAATAAATCTTGAATGTTCTATTTAATTCAACTATAAATTTATATTAATTTACTCAACGGTTGAGCTTAAAAAAGATATTTTTCTGAGGAAATGCGATTAATAATTTCTAAATGATATTTTACGTTTTGTGAATATTTCATTCAACGCACCTTAACTGTTTTACAAAATGAATTTTATCTTGAAGGGAGGCATCTCCGTAATCTTCGCACTTTAGTTACCTACTTACGCCAACACTTCGCTGCCAATGCTCAATCAAATAGACTCGAGAGCCGAGAATGAAGAAGGAAACGTTTCGGTCCCAGACTTGTGTGATGTTGCAATAGTTAGCTAGTTGATGTTGGTGGGCCTACCTGAAAGTAGATTTCTGAAATGCACAGGCTCTGTGCACTTACATAAACTTCCAGTCCAAGTTATGCGCACTGGTTTTTTTTTTTTTTTTGCTTTTTAGACTATAGCCCATAGGTTGACAAAGTATTTTTTCTCGTCCCACCGGTTCGAAAAATAAAATTCAATAAATACTTACATGACTTAGTCGCTCGGCGTGCAACGTGATCGAATAACGATCGCGATGATTTAGCAAAATGGAAGATGCTCATAAACTTTATTTTAGGTACTTAACCCTACTAACAACTTTAAAGCTTTACTGACCTTCAAGTCAATATTTTCTGTGAATCTTTTTTGTCTAAATGTTCTTCGAATGCTTTCGTTGTCCTTACAGAAAACAGTGCTTCACTTCGGACTATTTCCGCGGTTGCATAGACGCTTTGCAGCTGACAGATGAACTCGAGCAAATCAAACAGAATATCCGGATACTGAACGGAGTTGACCCCAACATTTCTTAATTACGCTAAGGCATCTGGAAGATAAACCGCACAAAAACGAACAAAACTGTTCCGTTCTAGGTCGGAAAACAATAATCTACAAGTGATCTACAATTTGCCTCGGAGAAATCACACTACCAAGTAGCTTGATTTCATTCGAAAAGGAAACAACGGAAGTTCGCCAAAATGCTTAAAACACATCATTCAGTATCAGAAATATCAGCAACAAATTAATAGAGAAAACGGCAAACCGCTGTACTTCGTCCCAAATAATCAAGTGGGATAGATCGCTCCGGCGTTCAAATTTCAACGAAGCTTAAAATTACCATCACAAGTCACCCCCCATTAGGAACACCTCTAGCAACGAGACGAATATCAACTGTACATATTCCAGTGACTAGTTCTTGTGCAATTTCATTCTGAACAACAAACGGCGTAAGGTGCAGATACATTTAGATAGAGTAACAACAATATGGATCGCAACGGTCCAAATAAGCGGTCAGTGTAGCGGAGAAGCACTGGAAGGATATTATTTCTTTTGTTGTTTCGTTTTTCTTCTGTTCAAAAACTGTGGTATGTATTTTTTGTTTTTATCTTTTTTAATCCTAAAATACTTTTGAATTTTTGAACTACCGGAAACGGCATATTTTTGTGGCACTCATTTTGGTTTTGAAATGTTTCACTCAACTGGTTCTACGGAAATGTTTCAGCAGACCCGTATTCACTTGCCCGATTTTTTGTCCAAGCTAACCTGATTGAAACAAAAACTTTACTATCAGATTTTTGACTAACATTTTTTTTTCTACTCACTTTTATCTGAAATCTAATTAAACGTTTTTTACTTTTTTACTCTTCTACTTCACAGGGCAGAGTGCTTTACTACGGATTACTTCTCGGCCTGCGTGGAAGCCCTGTTTCTCGAGGAGGAAAACGAAAAGTTTGTTAAATGGCGCGAAGTGTTAGGAAAGAAATAAAATTCCAATGGTGTTTGATCTGCGGCTGTAATTTTTTAGTTCTTACTATCAAAAACACAAACTGATATTACGGAATAGGAGATATATAGACGATGGGCAGCTAGTTTCATTTTGTATCGTTTGCACGCTGCTGGTGTTCGCGCCAGCTCTTTTCAAAAGCGGCGGTCTAGTGTGACTGAAAAATAGTTCGTTCAGGAGTTAAATATGTGTACATAATTATTTGATAAACCGATATTTATTTATGCTTATTTTACTATAGTTTACAAGTTGGAATACACAACAGTTAGGGCAGCGTTTAGTAGAGTATTTGTTGTTTGTTTGGTACAACAAACCTAGGGATTTTCCACACTGATGTAGGCGGGAAAATTTGAAACACAATGTGTCACAATTCAAAGTGTTTGTAAACGGGGGAAGGTATCGATGGCTATCACACGAGTAAAAAGCCATGCTTCTTAGCTATCGTTACGTTCCCCAGGAAATTTACCTTTTGACAACGATTTGAACAATAGGAGGAGATATCTCATAAACACTGTATTTATATTTTCAAAAAATATATTTCTTTTTAAAATCTAGTCCAGAAGCCGTTTAGATTTATGTTTAGTTATTTATAATAAATGAGATCAGTGAAAATAAATGTAACCTAAGTGTTTTGTATTTTAAATTTTCTAGAGTAATTAGTTGTTATGAGTTGGAAATAGAGACAGAAGGAAATACAATTTGCATCGACGTCTCTCGATAAGCTGTTGAAAGTTGGTTAAACCGACAGAAGATAGCAGAATGCTTTCCTAGAACGGCAGTTGATAAAAATCAATTCTTGAAACTTTGCGAAGATCGACCAAATCCAGCGATATGAATCTCGATGGAAGAACATACAAACGATCAATATCGAAATAACCGAATCGCGCTGATTATACGATGTGTCAAGGAAATTGTACATTATCACATTCCTAATTAGACAGTATTTTCTCTCTCATTGACATAAAATAAAGAAATAAATAAAATAGTTGAAAATGGCATTCTATCAATACCCGACATCAAGTTTAGTTTCGACTTGTAAAGGCACCATGAAGCAATATCAAATCCTTTCGAACCAGAAACCCCAATCTAAATTTCTCCAAAACAAACTTAAAATAGGAAAGCTTGAGCAGCTGTAAACTACCATTGTCATTATTATCTCTTAAACATGTCTCTATGCACCCTATCAAACGAGTTAAAAATTTCAAGTTCCTTGCAATCGTATTTTTTTGTTTTCTATATTATGTTTTATCTTTCCTAATGTTCATTATTGTACTATTATGTATATTTATTTGACTAGATCGATAGCCACGCTACTATTGCATATACGAGCTGGGAAAACTGGAATGAGTGTGAGTTATGCGAAGCTATAATCATTGTAGGTTTGGCATGTTGAGAAATATTATTTCTATGTGTATTAAAATTCATATCTAAACAAGTGCTTTTCGTTGATTGCCATTTTATTAAAATACGGCTTTGTTTTGTACATTACCCAAATGTCAGTACGAATTATAAGCTTATTTATAATGCACGTATCTGAGAAAATGCCTAATTAAGTAAAAAAAATGTAACATGACAACCTGATATTATTGATATGCTTTATTTTAACGAAAATACGGAGAAATAAAAAAAGTCTATCAACGATAGTTAATGAAATTGTTTAGAAATAGAACGAAAGAAAGCAAATCTGGTTGAGGATTTGAGTTTTATGCATAATAGGTGAACTTGTATAGTGGTATGTACCTACTTTGATATAAAAAAAATCAGTCCTCCTTTCTCCTTTGAAAATCTTGTGTACTACTTAAAATAAGATCATCATGATCGTGTTTTGCAATCGCCCATGAAATGGCTATGAGCAAATGGCAGAGTTTATGCAGGACAAAAGCCTGAACGGATAGTATGGTCAGTGCGGATAGTTTCTTTATACTCTATTCACCCAAAAGTGAAAACGAAAGCTTATTGGTTCAAGGAACTGGATTTAACTAAGGATTTTATCCATGCCATGTCTCAGCTTATAAGTCGAATAACAACAGATCAAATGCGCATCATTTTTTAATCAATTTGTCGGGCACAAATATTTGCGGTTGTGGAAATTTTGATGATGACATCGACCATGTCGTATGGGTTTGTCCGCAGCAAACGAATGCTAGAGTTAGCTGAAACACAAATTCGGGATATTTTAAACTCGTCAGCTCGCTCTGCCCTTGGCGCGTTTGAGAAATCGAGCCCACTACGCTTCAAGGCTTGGGGAGTTATTCTGGGGATCAACTTTTAACTGTCCAATGATGAGTGCTTTCGGGTAGGAATGGGCGAAGAATCGTGAGTCCTTGGGTCGGCTTAAGGCGTTGTGAAATCCCCGTAGTCTGCAACCGTCGTTACAAATGCCTCAGATGTTTTTTTTAATTTGTTTTTAAATATTTGCCAAACTGTTGTTTTTCGTCTAGTTAGGTTTAGGGATAATTATAATTATTTAGAAGTAAGGTTTAACTTAAACCATGGTTTAATAGATTGGACCTGAGTCGAGATTTTATTCGTATATTTTCCCGTCTCATGTCCAATCATTATTCCTTAGACGCAGTACTCTATCGTTTGAATATTGCTAGCAGCAATTTGTGTAGTTGCGGCCAAGGTTACCACGACATCGAGCATATTGTTTGGTCGTGCGAGGTCCATCTTGTCGCTAGAACGAATTTGATAGACTCCCTTCGGGCCCGAGGAAAACCACCCTATGTTCCAGTGAGAGATATGCTGGGTGTGATAGACTTGGACTACATGTTCGAAGTATACCTTTTCCTAAAAGCTATTGATCTTCGTCTATAATTTCTTTTTATCTTCATATTTCTTTATCTATCTTCTTTTTTCTTTAAAAGTGAACTAGATATAAGCACACAATTGTAATCAAACAAAACGAGTTTGGCTCCTTAAAGCCTAAAGGTATGAGCCGTTTCAAATAAAGAATTTACAAAAAAAAAAGTAAGGTTTAACAAAAAAACATAATTGTTAGATTTAAGTTGGGCGTGTGGTGTCATCAGCAGCAAGGCTGCAAGCAACATAGTTCGCAAGGTCGACATTGCATGTGGGTTGCATGCAATCTACAATAACTCGCCCAAACGAGTTACATGGAGTGAGGAAGAAGAATGTGGAGCGGAAACCCAAGAAGAAGAGTCGTTGACTCAGCCTCCTATTTCTTCCGGCGTTCGTGCGATGAAGACGTGATTGTCCAAGCTCCGTGTTGTTGAGTCTTGTGATGTTTTGAACCCACAATCGTTATTTATTTGTGCGAAGTTCTTGTGTTTGCTGTTCACCGTTTTCGTCACCGTCGCACGATTCGGCCTAGCTCGCTTGTAGCGGGCTACGTCTAACCGTAATAGGACGTTTGGCCTCTGGTTCAGAAAGGAACCATAATCGTCAAGGAGGCCCATCTCTCGGGACTCGAGACAAGCTTCTCGAGTCTCTAATTCCAAAGGAGAGCCCTTCTCAGCGCGGTCAATACGGTCTTGCCGTGGCCCGCTGATTGTGTCAAGGAAGGAAGACGCCGTTTAAACCCTTACCCGCTTGTCATCGCCTGACCAGCACCATCAAACAGCAAAAGGTAATTCACGGGAAGCGTGATTCCTCAACAAATCTCCGCCGCCATTTTGGGGACCTATTGGTATCCGGAAGTTGAACGCCGAAACGAAAGACGACCAGCAGTGAGCGCTCACCATCGTAGCATCGGTACGTACCGCAACGGTCATCGACCACAGCCCAACCCACACCCTACACACAACATTACACAGTAATAAAAAGCAAATTTCAAAAATCAGAAATTAAAGTATAAAAGCAGTTTTCTTTCCGTTTTAATAAAAAGTAATTTTTCCGTAATTTAATCCTGCTTTGTTGTTCTTGTTGTTTCGAAAACCCACAGTTTGTCTAGTAAATTTTGTAGGCGTTCCCCTCCGATTACCCAGCCGTAGGCCGACCCTGAGACCTAGTCAAAGGAGTCTTCTACGACTGAGCTCATATTATCCGGGAGTTGCTGGCCAACAAGTCTCAAGTCTTAGCTGTTCTCTGCCTTCCCTTGATTTGGGGAGCAATGCAAAACGACTCGTCCAAAGGAGTCTCATCCGAGCAAAAAAAGTCTCCCTTCAGTGTAGAGCAGTACTGACTACGCACTTGATTGAGTATACATGAAACTGTTGAAAGATTTTATTAAATCAATATTTCAACACTCCAATGCAATACAGTTCGTAGATTAAATGTATTTAATCCACAAAACAATACTTTCCCAGAACAACCGCAACTCTTTTTTCCTTTTTTATAGGAATTTAACCTATTACAAAAATTCTTCCTCGATATATGCAGTGTTTATACCATTTGGTTCATTCTTCACGGTGTGTTTCCATATCTTGTGGTCCAATCTTACTTCCTACCGCTCAAAAACGATCCCCTCTTCTCTTCTTGAGTCTGGCTTTATCAGCCGTTTCGAGGACAGCTCGAATAGCGTCGACTGTGCATCGCCCTTTTCGAAAGCTGAATTGATTGTTAGACAATCCGCCTTCGCTCTGGATACGGTTCAAGATCACCTTTTCCAGAACCTTTTCAACTTTTCAGGTGGTGCGCTACCGCTTTTTTGCCATGAGAATCCTGTAGGCATCCCCACATGGAAGGAACATTGGCATCAAGACAAAGTTTCCTTAAGCATGCCTTTTTGCTCTCTTTAAAAGCCTTTCAGAAGTTTCTTTTCGCATTTTTGAAAAGCGGCCTACGTTCGTCTCTCTCCGTTTGAGTTCGTGCTCTCCGCATGTTTCGCCTAACGCGAAGGAAGCTGGCACGCAAATTCGCGATTTGCTCGACAAAGACATTCCGATCAAATTGTTTTGTCCTTCAGCGTCGGTCATCTGCCATTACCTCTCCTCTGACTGACTGTGCACTCTTACCCACACGATAGCGGATCGCAATGTGGTCGCTATGAGTGTAGTCGTCCTCACCCTCCAATTACCTGTCCATCTGGGACTAGCAAATGTGATATCTATAAGCGATTCACGTCCCTCTCTACGGTAGCTCCTAATCTACGTTCGTCAGGTCCACATTCAGCCTTGAAAGTGCTTCTGGCGTTCGTAAGGGAGCTATCCCATTCCTGGGTCCCACGCATTGAATCCCCCGAGATAAAAACGGGGCTTCGACCTGTGATCACTTCGACTATTTTATCTATCGTAGCGCTAAATTTCCAAGGTCCAACTCGGTGGAGCGTAGTAGCACAGAGAACAGACGTACAAGCTCGAACAAAAAATCTTCAGAAAAGTGTGTAAAAATTCAAAAGCTATCAGCAGAAAAATACGTTAAAAATTGACTGGAAACAGTGCCATCTTTTGCGCCGTTCAAAAGTTACAAATCAACTCAGTTTTCGAAACGGCGTAATCGTATATCTACTCATGAATAAATTTACCAATATCTCAGTTAAACGAACGGCTTTAATTTATTGCTTGATAAATGTGATTATTAAGAGCTACTTTTAACTTGGCAAAATTTTACTTTCTTATTTCAGTACTACTGCGGCAAAAATAACTGACAATTTTTGGATCAAGCTTTCGCATTCCTTGAACGATTATCGAGGAGGTCAGAGGAGGCATCGGCTATACCCAGTCAAATAAGAGCAATTTTGCTGATCATTCTCACCCAGCAGTACTGATTCTAGGCATCTCAAGCGGGTTTCATTTACATATCACATTTGCATCCCATTGTTCAACATTTAGTACTTCTTGCAAGTTTGAAGAAAATAGCGAACTTTAGGATACATTTTTTATGCAACATGACGAATGTGTTACGAAGCTCCAACAGAAATTTTCTTGAAACATGCCTAGTAGCTCATTCGACCTGTTTAAAACTGACTCAAATTTTGTTGTTTTTTCTCAGTTTTGTTTTGACAGTTCTCTTTGGTGTATTTGGAGACATCTGGTGTCCCATCCAAAAAACAAAAATTGGTTTAAAAAGGAGGTTGGAATTTTTACACAAGTTCCGTGGGTTAGCTTGTACGTCTGTTCTCTGTGGTAGTAGCTACAGAAGAAGATTGACTTTGTCTACCACGAAGCCTTCCTCATTCGATGTGACCACTTCTTGCATGGGAAACTATCCTGTCGCCGCTATTACGGCTAGATTGGCACTATCGGTAACCCAATTTGTGCCATTCAGGGCTCTATAATAGAGGTCTGCTACTAACGCTATGTCAAGCTTCTCTTCCAGCGCCTTCTGTCGCAGAAACTGTTGTGCTTCGTTACAGTGGTTGAGGTTGATTTTGATTACTTCCAAGCCCTTGGTATCGCTGCTAGCGCCTTTTAGTAGGCAGGGCACCTTGGGTTGCCAGTTACATGGCCACCAGTGCAAATAAGACACTTCGCCGGCTTACTGCAGCTACCCGCTATGTGACCAGATTCCCCGCACCCCCAGCCTAACCCTCGTCTGTTAACTGCCTTCCAGTCAAACGACTTGTGGCCGTACTCCATGCATCGAAAGCATATCTCTGGTTGCTGGGAGATGGTTATCTGACAAACTGACCATCCCACATTTAGCCGACTGCTCTCGAGTGCTGCATTGGCTGCTACCACTGGAAGCTTCACAATTGCAACCTGTGTTCCGGATTTGGGGAGACCCTGTCTCAATCGGATCGAGATCTGATCTTCGTTAATCTTACATTGGTCGACTAGCGCTGACCTGACTTCATCTTCCGTCGTAATTTCGTCGAGGTTTTTGATATGGATGGTTACTTCGTGACATAGTGCACGCACCTCCGCCTTCTCGCCTAGATCTTCCTCCGCTAACACCTTGAAGGATGCACTCTTTGTTGCTGAACTTCGTTTCAACTCGAGGATCACCTCACCGGGACGAGTACGCCAGATCCTCCTCACGGTTTCACCTAGCCCAGCAAGCTTGTCGTCGGTCCACATCTGACGAAGCACGTCCGCGTACGTACTCTCTGGATAGCTTCACCTTTTTACTTTACGCCGCCTCGCTGCTTCTTGGGCTTGGGGTTTGTTTTCTTAGCTCTCTCCTTACGGTGTTTACGCGTCACTGTCTGCCATTCGGAGGGCTCTCCCTCGTTGGGCCTGTCGCCCTTGTCTTTCAATTGGCCAGAGTCCTGACGAACTATCGGGTCTCGGGCCCTCTTCTTTAGGGTGCCAGGTCTTGGATCACCAGGCGACCCTCGTTTCCTCTTTACACTCTTAGAGCTTCTCGGAGTAATGAGCTCATTCCTCACTGTTTAACCGAAGGAATCGATCCGTTTCGGGCGACTGACATTCGCCTTAGAGGGTTTCTCCGCCTCTGTTACTCTACTAGTAGCGCTGCCATTCAGCGCTCTCTAGGACTGCCTTGTTTGCCTCTGTAAAAAGAGCTATAGCCTTTACAAGCTTGCCCTTGACCTCCTTATGAATGTTTTGCTTGCTCAAAACTAAGCTAGTCAAAGCCTTTATTTCTGTCATCGCTTTCTTCATTGTCTTCGGCACAGGAACTTCCTCCTTCTCTGGAGAACTAACAGGCTCTCTTTCTTTTTTTTGCTATGGAACCTTCTAGAGTTTCTACCAGTTGGACAGCAAGCTGCCTAGCTGGAGATCGCCATAGACTACCACCGAACGGATAAAGTCTTGCATCCTTCTCCACACTATCCTCCTTCTTCCTCCCGTCTGAAATACGTAAAATGTCACTCGGCTCCTTAGGTCTCCCAGCAAACGAGATTTCGATTGATTGATGATTCATTAAACAAAATATCATAAAACGCTTTTTTTTTCAAAATATTTAATAAAACGATTCAAATATACACGCATCACAACTCTCCGAATGTGTTATTTAATATGATTATCAATTATTCTCTAAAAACTACCTTAGCTTAAAACCAAAACCGAACTCGTCATCATAACCGTCATCTACTTCGTCTGCTGAGTTTTTTCAATGATTTTTCCCAATCCTCTCGAAATAGGAGATAGATTTTCATCGCAGCCCTGGCGTCTTGTATGGAGTCGTGGATCCCAGTTTGAATTTCTTCTCCAAGTATAAGCTTGGACAGATTTTTGAGGCTTGGTGTCCCTATAGCTCGTATTCGGCGAGCTATCGGTCTGTGATGCGAGGTGTCCCGTATCATTCTATGGATAAAAAGGATTTTTAGAATTTTGCTTTACTTTTCAAACATGTGTTATCTTACTTTTTAGGGTGCCTAAGATTCAACACCATAAGGTCGTTCTTCAGCGCATGCCCCACTAATATACGGCCCTGTAACAGCAATCTGACCGTGTCCCGGATTGTAAGGTATTCCTGACCCGACTCCATCAGCTCCGGTCGGATTCCGCTGATTGTTGTCCGATAGTCAATCACAGTTTTCTGGGGTTTAACGTAGCTGTCCAACAAAACTTCACCGCGCTCGTTGACGATGGAAACTCGTGCCACCATATGTTCCTTGCCATGTGGCCCTACCCCCACAAATTCACAATCCAGTGCTAGGCAGTCTGTTAGATTCGATGAGAAGATTTTCGGCCGAGGCCGCGGTTTTTGGCAAGAAGTTTTCTTGCTAAATGTGTTTTCTGGAAAATAAGGATAAAAATTGAGAATCCAATTAATCAAAAAAAAAAAAAAAATTAAGGATATGAAAAGGTAATGTGGCAAAAAAGCGTTACATATTTTGAGATATCTTTCAACATTGAACTTCTGTGGACCAATCTCGATCAGTTCTAGTTCGCGATGTATATTTCAATTTCGAAACGTAGAACTTGGTTGTACCCGCATGCTAGCTAGAGTGTCCGTCCCGGGAATTCCCGGGAATTTGAAAAAATCGGCAACTCCCGATTCCCGGGAATCGTAGTTTCATTCCCGGGAATTCCCGACATGTATGGAATTCTTTCTCTGGAAAAGCCTGGAAGATGTTCTTTTTGAAAATGTAGTCATAGAAAACTGATTGAGAATATGCCGATTCCTGTGGCAGTAGAGATTTTGCAGCCATTTGGTATATTTTTTTATATTCGAAGAGTTTGAAGAGTAAGTTTGAAAAGATTATATGTATTTCCACACCGTATTCATTGAACGAAACCCCACAAAAGTTCGAAAAATATATGAAAAATTGCGTAGCAGGTAGACTGATTCTCGAAAGTAACATTCGTGCACTTGTTTCCCTTTGGCTTTGAAAGCCAGATAAATTTCAAATTTTTAAAATGAAGAATACATAGTTTTTTTTTATATGAAGAGCAACTATTTAAAGTGTTTAGAAAAACGAAAAATGGTTGGAATAATCAAACTAAAAACATATTTTTTAATCAACCCCTAATTGCATGGATGGATTCTTTATTTGACTTATTCAGGTTATTTTAGTTCTTTAGACTGTTTTTAATATATCATCGTTGAAAACAGTTTAACTTGTTTGGTTAAAATAAGTTAAAAAACATTATGAAGAGTACATTTTTTATGGGCTTGTATGCACGAAATGTTCGATAAGCTATGTATATTTGAGTCGAAGTGCATTTATTTTACAGGTTTTTTAATATTTCCCGGGATCCCGGGAATTCCCGGGAAACAGGCCACCAGATTTCCCGATTCCCGGGAAAGGGAAAATTACCGGGAAATGGACACTCTAATGCTAGCAATGACCTGGCGGGCAGCTAACTGCGATGGTGTGGGCGTATAATGTGCCATAACTTGAGCAAAATTAATGTATTCATTTGGGCAACTCCCCAGCTGTTTAATCAGTGACTCGTGGGGCTCATAGAGTTGTTCAGTTGGCAAGCATTTATTAGCAGTGGTCTTGCCTGGTTTCTCGGGGAGAGGGAGTAGAAGTGGCAAAAATGCACCCACCAAACTGGACGGATGGGGTTTGTCGGTTGTCGTGTTGGGAACAGGAGTAGACGAGTTTTGACGGGCTAATTCCAAAACATGATCTGTTCACTGGATTTTCAGAATAGGGTCTTGAAGATTGAAACCGAATGTTTGTATGAGTAGATACTAGTAAATATTGCATCTACTTCAAAAGGCTTATGTTCATAAATATCTGTAGCACATTTTTTTAAAGGCTTTACACTATTTCTTGAAGTGCAACTTCGACAATAAATTGGTTCTGAGAGATTTTAATGTCCACATATCTACTAAATTTTTATCCCGGGAATTTGAAACAGCGGTCATTTTTTCCAGGACTCTAAAATTCTCTTCCGTGGCTTAAAGTTAGGCAGTTTATAATATTGTCTGCCAAGGATTAATTGATTTTCAAGAAGTAACGCTGAGATCAAACAAAGTTATTAAATGAAATACAGAATTAACTGCATTATAATTAGTTTTTAACGAAGGATGTTATGTTTTCAGATACTATGCTTCGAAATAATTCTAGCAAGGTGCTTACCTGAATTTATAGTCAACTTGTTTATGTCCAAAACATTCTCGACATCTGCATCTGCAAACGGAAAACACAAAACACGTATTAAAATTATTTGGCGACCTTGTAAGACGGATGTTATTTGTATATTTCAAAGCTTACAAGCGTTTCCGGATTCCATATCGATGCCCATGGCGCACAAGCGAACTGTACTTCCGGTTTCAAATTAAGTCACTGTGTAGCTAGTAGCCTACTACTTTAAAAAGTTTTTCCTTAACACACTTTAAAGTTTAGGTAAATTTTTAATGAAATTCAACAGCACGTTCTTGCTGACATTTTGTATTCGTTGGTGTTGTTGTTTTTCTTCGTGTTTTTTCATTCCACGGCTTTTCAGCCCCTCTCACTTTTGCAATCAACTGTCGAGAACGTCAAAAAGAGGATATTGGAAAGAAAATGCCGCAAAAAGGCAGAATCATACACTGAGACAAATGCTAGAAAAAAAATCCAATTTCAAGCGATGCTAGCGCTACCTAATGACGAACACTATTTCGGAGGTTTCAATATCCCTTTTCAAATTTACCACTAGGTAGAGCTATCAGCACTTACGGAAAGGTTGTTGTATCGGATATCATGGACTTGGATTTTCGGTAAAATGGGAACACCCGCAAAAAAGTTCAAAAAAGCACATAAATATAAAAGCTCATATGTTTGCCCAAAAAAGCTAAGACGGAAAAGAAAAGAAGAAGTAAACTCTAGACAGTTTTCGCGGCGAGGAAAAAAACGTCAATAGGGACCGTTCAAATATTACGTAACGCAATTTTGGAGCATTTTCAACCTCCCATATCCTCCATACGTAACACATTCGTCACTAAATTTTTAAGCAAAATTCACAAAGCGTCACTGAAAATCCAAAATATCCAAACTTGAGAACTTTTCCCCGCCAACCCGAATGAAACTCCCTCCCTACAGGTTTGGCTATTGGAGGCATAACCCAAAGTTAAGCTCTTAACAGAGAACTCATCCCCCAAAATCTGATACCGCAATAAAATGGAAATCAAAATAAAAAAAAATTACAGCAGGGACGGGAATCACACCCATACCTTCAATGGCTCTGCGATTACCATCTCATTATGCTAACCGCTCATCCACCGGAGAGTTGTTGAGAAAGGTAGCTACATCATCGTATATGCGAGACTTCCTGCGAATGAAGCGGGAATAAAAGTTATCCCCAAAAAAAAAAACAGTTCTTCGCTTTGAACTGTTGAACTTTGAACCCCTCAAACCTAAATCTGCCACGATGGAGGTAAAACAACACTAATCTAAATCTCAATATCTCGGAAACGCGTCAGTCAGCGAAACTTTTTTGTAGGGAAATGAATCCAACTGAATTTCAAAAATATTTTTCAACTTTGATGGGCCATAACTTTCATAATACTCAAAAGAACGACTTCAAACCTGTTGAGTTGTGTTATTCGAATTAAAATGTTATTATTTCACTGAATCAATAACTGCAATTCTCTTTTAAAAAAGTCATGCATTAAAGGAAAGGGTTAAGTTTGGATATTTTCGAGGTTCAGTGTAACGAACTGCTATACCTCCTTCCCCCTAAAAGCGTTACGTAATATTTGAATGGTCCCAATAAACAGTTTCAATTCAAGATGTTAAATGAAAGTATTTGCTCAAGTTTATACAAAGTTTTTCCAGTACTACAAAATAAGGTTTGTCTTTGATGCCATTAGATTATTCGTTATGATGCGAAGTTAATAATTATGTTCATCTTTCCTTTTCCGCTTCAGTTGGAAGTGACACCCGTTTCCGATCATGAAATCTCCCACTTGTCGATTCAGCTGGAGCAGCTCAACTCGGTCACCATCATCTACGAAACGATGTTCTTCAAGCTGGACCGGCTTCTGAGACATGAAACGGTGCCGAAATTTTGGCGCAACTTCGAAAGCTCCGGTGAGGCGGATGGCGACATCCGAACAGCTGGCCAGGCCGATTGCAACCGAAAGTTTTTCCGCTTCCAGCAAGCGGTCCGAGAACTGTACGAAGACTTTGGACGCTACCACCTGCAGCTGAAGAGGTTGGAAAAGTTTCGCCAGGGTGTCCCGTTACCGGTCGATATCGTCAAAAAACCATCCGATATGAGCGAGTTCTTTCGGATGTTCCGGTGCGCATTGCTCTCCCAATTGCCAACTGATTTCAACGAATTGGTTTACGAGTTTTACTCGATAGCGTTTAAAGTATTCGCTTTGAGCCATGCCGAGAGTGGTGAGTTTGACGTAAAATATGTACTAATCGCCTAGATCTTTGACGCTTTATCAAATGCCTTGTAAAACTACTGCGGGTGCTACGCAGAACTTTTACTTTCATAGTTCGTTTGTTTGAAACGGATAGGAGCTTATCGCTAGTTTTATATTTGAAGATAATAATGAACACTTACTCGCATTTCAATTCTTTCCCAGATGACTTCATGGATGTGCCAGACGCATTCCAGTGCTCAGCCTGTGGCCTGGAATCCAACAGTTGCCAATGCCAAAGCTTAGCAAATGCCTTCACCAGTACAAATCGTCATCTGACGGCGATGGGTCTGCTGGATAAGATTGCTGGCTTCACTCTTACCACACTCATTCAAGAACGGATCGATGCCAAGATAGCAGAAACTAAGGAAAATTTTTCCGTTTCCCATTTAGAAGCGCTTGAACGTTGGTTGAGCACGGTGGTACTGCAATGGTTGACCCGCATCTACAATCGTGGATCGCTGACGATTCCACCAGCGCAAAAGAAAATTGAACAAGCCATCAAAAATTTTCAAACCAAACTAAGTTTTTACTTGTACGAGAACTACGCCAATACAATTATCGACCAATTTTTCGTGATAATTATAGACTTTCCCATGTCTCAAGCAGCAATCGATGATTTGAAAACTTGTCTGGAAAAGATAGATTTGCGAAGTCATTTGGTGAAAACCGTAAAACATACGTTGGAGAGTAAACTATTGCATCCGGGGGTTGATACTCCGGATATTCTAACCGGATATGTAGCAGCTATCAAGGCACTAAGACATCTCGACTCGACAGGAGTTTTGCTGCAAACGATCACAGAACCTGTAAAAGAATACCTCCGAGGTCGACCCGATACGGTACGCTGCGTAGTTACAGGTTTGACCGAAGAAGGTTGTTCAGACCTGTCGGAGGAGTTGGCTAAAAGTGAACATATCAAAACGAAAGACAATGTAAACGAAAAGTTAGATCAAACAGATTGGGAAAATTGGAATCCTGATCCGGTTAATGCTGACGCTATCGTGATCAAAGATACGCGTTCCGGTCGACCGTCGGATATTATTTCTATGGTTGTAGACATTTATGGCAGTAAGGAGTTGTTTGTAAACGAATATCGCAATCTCCTGGCCGAAAGATTATTGTCACAGTTGGATGCAAATCCCGAGAAAGAAATTCGTAATTTAGAACTTTTGAAACTGCGTTTTGGTGAAACGATGCTGCACAGCTGTGAAGTAATGCTGAAAGACATCACCGACTCGAAACGTATTAACTCTCATATCCTATCAACTGAATCGGGTTTCCCTATGGAACGACCTTTCGATATGACAGCCTTGATAGTTTCTTCGCAGTTTTGGCCAACTTTTAAAAAAGAAACGATGGACCTGCCGCCCGTAATAAAGGACATGTTCGATCATTACACCAAGGCTTTCGAGGTGTACAAAGGTAACAGAACGCTTCATTGGACTCCTTTGAATGGAAAAGTCATAATCGAGCTAGAATTGGATGGAAAAACAACAGAAATGCAAGTAACTCCGGCTCAAGCCACCATCGCTATTTACTTCAGCGAGCAACAGGAATGGGAGTTAGAAAAACTAGGCCAAAAGATGAACATGCCACCATCGGTATTGCGAAAGCGATTAGTATTTTGGCAAACGCAAGGACTGATACGTGAAACGCGAGAAAATCTATTCATTCTTAACGACCGCAGCAGTAAAGCGGAAGCAACTGAAGAGTTACAAGCCCCAGCACCGGATATATGTGAGGATGAAGAAGCTGAAAGTGCGATGGAATCGGCCAGCGATCAACGAGAGGAAGAGCTGCAAGTTTTCTGGTCCTACATTGAAGCCATGTTGACAAACTTAGATTCTCTTCCATTGGATCGTATTCATCAGATGTTAAAGATGTTTGCTTCCCAGGTTGATTTCTCGCAGGAAGAACTCAAAAACATTTTGCAGCGAAAAGTAAGAGAACATAAATTAGTATATGCTGGCGGAGTTTATCAGCTGCCAAAAGCTTAATGTTCAGAAATATAACTTTCATATTTCAAAAAACCCTTTCGTAAATTGACACAGTGAAATATCACTTCTCGCTTTATAAGGCGTATTATTTAGCTTAAAATATATTACCATCAACTATTCTAATAACGTAAGTATATAAATTTACAAATAAGAATCAAATCTAGTTTTGCGGAAGCGGGTCAACCTCCCTCAAACTATTATCTTCGTTCTCCAAATCACCTTCGTGGGTGGTGGTAGCTCCGCTTACTTGCATTGGTACTGTGCTTTCTGCGGCAGTCGAATTTTTTAGCGCATCAATCGATGCCAGCTTCGCCTGCACAATTCGGAGTGATGCTTCCAAACTTTGTATCTTTTCCTCGTAGCGGACAAATTTGTGCTCGCATTGAACAGTAAAAGTATTAAGGAAATCCACTGTGTTCAGTACAAAGTGATTGATAAAAGCGATAATTCGTTTTTGGTTAGTTGGGGGTAACTGAAACAAAAAATTGTTAATTTATTAACATTAGGAGAGGGTATAAATTTAATTTAAGGAAGATAAAATAAAATGTTTAAGATCTTATGTACCCGCATTCATCGTAAAAACGAATAATTACCTCATGTTTTTCGAGTCCTAGAGTTTCCATTTTTCTAATATTAGTTTTTTTAATACATTAATCTAAAATACTACAATTTATTGGTCAAAGGTTAAAACTGTTCCGCAATCTAGCAAAAGATTCCGATATAAAAAAAACTGATAAATTTATTTGATATTTCGGATCTTTTCGGATGAGTGATGTTTTGTTTTGATCAAACGTTAGATTAAGACCAAGACGATTGGTCCAGATTGGTCAAGATGTGCACGCAAGCATATAAAAACTCAACAAACTAAAATTTGTTCCGGCAAAGTTAACAACATAGTTAAATACTATTCAATAAATTTTTATTTGTTAACCCGCCCGAAACAAACTAATTGAAATCCCTCTGTTGTCACATAAACTTTATTCATTTCCCGGTTCGGGATTTTAGAAAAAATCAAAGGGAGTGGGGGTGAGAAAAGAAAAATTGATATTTGTTCCGAAACAAATGGTTAATAAGGGCTTTATTATAAAGCTTTTTGTTTGATTAATTTTAGCAGGTTTAACTGACTTATTTTAACTTTATGTCTTTAATTTTTTTTACAGTATTTAAATTGACGAATATCATGGGGACTGATTCAACACATGAAAAAATGATTTAAATCTAATCAAAAAGTCATAAGCATCATAATGGATTTACGATTTATAGAATTTCAATATTTTGTTATTAGCGTGTAATTGTTTTCCCTCGCATTTCGGATTTTGTTCGTCGGCGCTTAGCGACTCCGTAGAAATTGTTTGTACAACATTAAATTTAACTTATTTAGAAAATATCTAATAATACAAGCTTATAATCCACACAAACTGCAACCATGGTGGAGAGAATTGAAGATCTGAATCTACCGAACGCGGTCGTGACCCGTCTGATGAAGGAAGCGCTACCGTCTGACATAAAAATATCAAACGAATGTCGAACGGCACTGGCTAGGGCAACTTCCGTGTTTGTGCTGTATCTGACCGCGGCGGCAACCAGCGAGGCCGAGTCGAAGAAAATGAAAACGCTTACATCGGAACACGTATTTGCCGGTCTGAAGGACATCGAATTTGACAGCTTTATTAAACCTCTCAAGGATGATTTGGAAAGTAAGCAAAGGGTTTGGGATAACCGCTTGAAAATTTTTAAGTTATTTTCTAAAATTTCTAGTATAATTTTGTATAGGAAAATTACTTGTACACGTAAAACTCTTGTACACGTAAAACACTTGTTCAAAGAAATGAAGAAATCTGCAAAGGCTATTTCTGTATGTAACCAATTTTATTTTTCATCAATTTGCAGATTACCGGAAAGCCGTGAAAAGCAAAAAGGAAGGCAAAGACAAGAAAACTGATAAAACAGAAACCGAAGAAGCTATGGAAGAAGACCCTTTAGTTGAGAAATGAAATACCAGCTTAATTTGCTAATAAAAATCAATCACTTTTAAAAGAGGTTTTTTTTAAATCTAGATTCCATTATGCTCATAAAATGTGCCGAAGTAAAAGCAGAATGAATTTCTTGCTGTTGTTTTGTATTGAACGTTTTATGTTTTATATTACATTGAAAGAAGAGCTTTCATTGGGAAACATGTCTAATTATTGTTTTATTCTGCCGTATCCGCCCGATTGATTGTTTTATTCCGTCTCATGATGTCTTTCTTGCTAATCACCATTGATAGTGTAAGTTTGTCCATAAGTGATCTTAAGAGTCAATCTTGATTTAGTTACGATGATGCGAAAATAAATCTTTTCATTTGCGGGAATACATTGTGGTTAAATTATCAAATTATAAGGTTTTTCTTGAATATCATAAACTAAAAACGTCGCGGGAACGAAATTTGATTAATGGAACGGCTTTTAAAGGAAGACTAGTGTAAAGGCACAGGCAGGAATCTGGAATGTTAAAGAACGTACGACGAACCCAGTATCCAGAAGGTTCCGAAGGCTGGACGGACACGCGGGGCAGGTCATGTTGCGAGAATTCCCTAGGCTAGCGAATGTGAGATGCCCTAAGAATTCGGTTGCCATGGACCGCGTGAATTGGAGGAATGTTCATCAAGTTATGTCGTGACACGGTATATTATGAAAATGAAATAAAATGATAAGCACCTGCAATTGAAAAAAAACAAACACAAGAGTAAGAAGTTGTTTTGATTTTATTAAATTAGCTTCTGGTGACTAATTGTTAATTTTTTAAACAAGTAGTTTTGAATACATAAGTAGGTTATCAGTTTAATCTGGGATTTTGTTTAAGTTTTTTTTGATTAAGTTTTAAAGACTTGATGACAATCGAAAATAAATCAAATGCAGTTGTCGGTTCACTTACGTTTTCGTCGAAAACTTTTAATGTCTAGATGGTAGCAAAATTGTAGCTATAATTTATGAGATTTGATTTATTATTAGAGTGTAAATAATAAAATTGTAGCACTCTTTTGTGTAGTTATGAAGGACTGAAGACCTACGTTAGTCGCTAATAATGCATTCACAAACAGTTGTAGATGCTTAGATATGATCTAATACTCTCTTTCAGTTATATACTCGATTATTCTCGATGCTTTAGCATGCGCATCAGTTAACGGATAAGTAAAATTGGCTTTGTTATATTGATAACATCATACGTAAATAAGCCTATTCAGCCTCATCATAATTAAGATAAATTTCATGTACGCCGTATTAGTCTTCATCCTCGTCAATTTCTGCCTCGGCATCGTAGACTTCGATGATATCTTCAATAATTTCCCAGTGCTTTTCACGACTCAGATCCTTACAGAATACCTGAAAAAATGATAACCTCAGAAGATGTACTCGAATTATGAAAGAAAGTTTTGCACTTACGTTATACCAAGCATTAACTTCGTCAATCTCATCGTTGAGTGGAACTTGAACGCCATAAGTTTGAAACGCGAGAGCCAAACAACAAACCGCCACATGATCCGGTTTATGGTCTAAGATTTTGGGACTGTGGTGGAAATCCTGAAGATAAGAAGCCGCCGTTTTAGCCACTGGTAAGGCATTCCATTCTTTGACGCCGAACCAATCCTGAAGAGATTTCATGTAGTGCAGCATGTACTTATGCGGATGAACAGTCGTCATATCGAACTTCAAGATTCTGGTTATGAACAATTCAGCTTGCACTATGGTATCTCGCATGGACCAGTATTCATCGGTCAGCTCCAGTGGTGGTGCTCCGCGGTTGATCGTACTATGGGAGACGTTAATAACGTCACGTATTTTGACGGGATCGTCCTTAATTTTGCCCGCAAGGTAGAGACAGGATGAAGCAATCATCTAAAAGGAGAAAGCAACAAATCAACGTAAAGCTAAAACCTGAATTCTTGGAAATAATATTTTTTTTGTTCTATTTAATGAGTAATGAAAGAAAATTACTCAATAACCTAAAAAATTAAAAAAAGGATTTCAACTAAATAAGTAAACTACTTACATATGGATCGTACTCTGTTTCGCTCGCTTCTCTGAAAAACCGATGAAACAGAATCGCCGCCATTGCCGACGTAAGTGGTTTCATATTGAGTTTGATGGAACATTCGAAAAGGAATCTTTCCGGCATTCCTTTTAGCGACTTTTTCCTGAATGAATATAAATAAAACTTAGCTAGAGATGGCAGAACATCTTTTAATACTATACCACTTACTTGTAATTGACTGTTTTGGAATGCAGATTGGGAGCCGAAGAATCCTTCTTGAAAGAAATCACATTATCCGAAGGATCACGCATCATTTTGAGCTAGAAATATAGAAAAATGTTTTATTTAACTAAGTTGGAGGTATTTAGAAAGTTTTATTAGCACCTAAGTCAATACAAATTGTTGAATACTATACAGGCGATATTACGACGCTTCAGACTTAACCGAACCTAACCGAACGAGAGCTGCATAAGCTATGAAAAAAAAACTGAAAAGCATGCATAGGTAATAAACCAGAAAGAAGTCAAACGTGTATTTATGTGAAAATAGATAGGTGATGCAGGGGTACATTGGTTTCTAAGCCTTGATTGATGTACTTTTTTTGTTTTGCACAAGTTGAGAGAATATGCATATTGCTCCATGGAGAATCTTTCTGACTCAGAAATAGGAGAAATAGAGGTAGACTCAAAAAAAAAAAAAATCTACATATATATAACCAATCAAAGCAATCGAAAGATTTCTTTTACTTATCTCAATCACGGTCCTACATTGAAAAGTTTCGATTAGTTAGGGAGCTTTTGGATATGTCCTAACTCCAAAAAAGTCAGAAATTTACGTGGCATCGCGGGGACCATTTGGTTTAAAATCCTAACAAAAAAAAAAGAAAAATAGAACTATTTAACCAAGACGAAGGCTCACATGATATTTAACACATCTAGAGTTGCTATAGTGGCTATTATAACCTATAATAGGTACTTTATGAAATATGTTGTATTCTTCACCATGCAGTTACTTTCGGCAATAAACAATGAACACGAGAGGGGATACTCTTATTTACAAAATAAGGACTGTCCCGAAGGTGGGCATTTTGAGTGTTAAACTGGTTAAACTACCTACTAGTTTGGAATTTCAACTAAACACTTTTTATCACTTTCTACCAGACCCACCGTCTTCCACTTGAAGTGCAAGCTCGTGCGTTTCCTGAATATAGATAGCAAAAAATTGAAAAGCACTAATTGTTTGATGTGCAAATTTATTCCATTTCAAAATGTGGCACAATATATTGCGCTTAGTAAAATATTGTATAAAATTTTGATTTAATTTATTTTGATTTGAAAATGTACTTGTTTTTTAATGAAAATTACGTTGAAAATGGCAAAGCTCCCGTATTGCTCCCAAAACATAGAAAAAAAATCGAAAAAGAGGGAAAAGAGGGAAATGTTTCACTAACACAGCGATGCCAAACATCTGTTTTGTTTGAATAGGTTTGAATCACTGCTCGAATTCTTGAAATCGTGCGCGCACACTGTAAATGGATAACGCCTCAACCTGAGCATTATAGCCACCAACAGGATTAAATGATTTGAGAGTTCTCAAAATTTGGTAAAAATAATACCTACCTACCTACCTAAGGGTCCAGCGCCGATTGACCGGCGCATAGGGCTGAGATAAAAGATCTCCACTGCTGGCGATCCGGAGCCAGCGTCTTCACTTGCTGCCAGCCAAGGTTCTCGTCAACTGTGCGGATTTCAGCGGCTAGACTTCGCCGCCACGAGCTTTTGGGCCTGCCTCTTCTTCGATGCCCATCTGGATTCCAGTCAAGCGCCTCTCTGCAAATCTCGTTTTCATCTCTTCGCAGCGTGTGCCCAATCCATCTCCACTTACGTTCCCGAATCTCGATTTCTAGCGCCTTTTGATGACACCGGCGATGAAGTTCAACGTTTGAGATCCAGTTGCCAGGCCACCAAGCGCGGATGATGTTCCGCAGGCACCGATTCACAAAAACTTGCAGTTTTCGCGTCGTCACCGCATATGTGCACCAAGTCTCACACCCGTACAGCAATACGGATTTGACGTTTGAGTTGAAGATTCGGATCTTAGTTCGTAGAGAGATCTGGCGTGACCGCCAGATGTTTCGGAGACTCGCAAACGCAAATCGGGCTTTTCTGATCCGGGTTTCGATGTCCTTCTTGGTACCACCATCAGGCGTAATCTGGCTACCAAGATACTGGAAGCACTCCACTGTCTCAACCTGTTGTCCAGCTACCACGAAATTGGAACGATTTTCTGTATTGATTTCCATCGACTTGGTCTTTCCGACATTGATTTTGAGACCTGCTGCCTTGGAGCTTTCGGTGAGGTCGTCGAGTTTGCTCTGCATGTCTTGTTGTGTTTGGGCGAGCAAAACAATATCGTCTGCCAGGTCAAGGTCGTTCAGTTGCTCCATGGTTGAAGGATTCCACGGCAATCCTCGGTTTGGTCTACAGTCAATCGATCCAGTCAAGATCTCATCCATTACGATGAGAAAAAGCAGCGGTGACAAAATACATCCTTGTCTCACTCCAGCAGTTACCGGGATTGGTTCGGACAAGACACCGTCGTGTAAGACCTTGCACGAAAATGCCTCGTACTGTGCTTCGATGAGATGGACTAGTTTCTCTGGGACCCCTCGTCGTCTAAGAGCAGCCCAGATGTTTTCGTGGTTCAGTCGGTCAAATGCTTTTTCGAAATCAACGAACACCAGCAGAAGAGAGTCCTGGAATTCGTTGATTTGTTCCAGTATTATTCGTAGCGTTGTGATGTGGTCCACACATGATCGTCCGGATCGGAATCCAGCTTGTTGCCGTCGGAGTGTAGCGTCGATTTTCTCCTGGATCCTGTTCAGGATCACTTTGCAGAGTACTTTAAGGGTTGTACAGATCAAAGTTATGCCGCGCCAGTTACCGCACTCTGTTAGGTCTCCTTTCTTTGGGACCTTTACGAGGATACCCTGCATCCAGTCGGCCGGGAATGTTGCAGTATCCCAAATGTCAGCGAAAAGACGGTGCAACATTTGTGCTGACAAGGCAGGGTCGGCTTTGAGCATTTCAGCAGGAATGCAATCGATTCCAGGCGCTTTGTTGGATTTCATGTCCTTGATTGCCGCTTCTATTTCAGCCAGCGTGGGCGCTTCCGAGTTGACGCCATTAATGCGACTTACTGTGGGCGCCTCGAGCTGCGGGTTCTGTTGGCCATTGCTATTTGTAACTCGGAAAAGTTGATCAAAATGCTCAGTCCAACGCTTGAGCTGATCTGTTCGATCTGTCAGCAGCTGACCTGCTCGGTTTTTCAGCGGCATTCTTGCATTAGTCCTTGCACCACTAAGGCGGCGAGAAATATCATATAATAATCGGATATCTCCAATGGCGGCGGCTCTTTCTCCCTCTTCGGCTAGGGAGTTTGTCCAGGCTCTCTTGTCTCGTCTACAAGCTCGTTTAACTGCCTTTTCCAGCTCCGCATATCGTAAGCGGGCGGCTGCTTTGGCTGACCCGGTACATGCCTGCTCAATTCCGACTTTCGCCTTTCTCCGATCATCGATCATCCTCCAGGTTTCATCCGACATCCATTCACTTCGTCTTCCACAAACTTTACCGAGAGTACCATGGCTCGTCGTGATAAAGGCATTCTTGATTCCACACCACTGTTCTTCGACTGTTCCGTCTGTCGGCAGTTCCGAGGCTCGGGATTCTAGCTGTTCAACGTATGCCCTTTTCACCTCTGGATTCTCCAACCGGCGGACGTCGTATCGACACCCGACTTTCTCCTCGCGCCGTTGGACACGCGCAACCCTCAGTCGTATCTCGCCAAGGACGAGGTGATGGTCGGATGCAATGTCTGCGCTTCGTTTGTTGCGGACATCAAGAAGGCTCCTTCTCCATTTTCGACTGATGCAGATGTGGTCAATTTGATTTTCTGTTCGGCCATCTCGGGATACCCAAGTGACCTTATGTGCTGGTCGATGGGGGAAGAGCGATCCACCGATCACCATGTTGTTGTTGCCACAAAATTCTACAAACAGCTCTCCGTTTTCGCTCATCTGTCCTAGACCATGGCGCCCCATGATGCGCTCAAAGTCCTGATTATCGGAGCCAATCTTTGCGTTGAAGTCGCCTAAGTGGATTTGAATGTCACCCTTCGGAATTCTCTCAACCACGCTGTTCAATTGACTGTAAAACTGCTCTTTCTCCTGCAAATCGGCAACGTCAGTTGGCGCATAACACTGGACCATTGTAAGGTTTCTAACCCGTGTTCTGAATCTGGCTACGATTATTCTTTCGTTTATCGGTTCCCATCTTATGAGGGCCGCATGGGCCTGCGGGCTTAACAGGAAACCAACTCCTCGTTCCCGAGTAGCATGTTCTCCTCGTATGCCAGAGTAAAGCAGTACTTGCCCGGACTGTGTCTTGTGTTCTCCAGTGTTAGGCCAACGGACTTCGCTCAGTCCCAATATCTCTAGCTTGAGGCGGCTAGCTTCTCTAGCAAGTTGAGCCAGCTTTCCTGGCTGGGCAAGGGTCAAAACATTCCAAGTTCCAATTCTAGTCCGTGTTTTCATGCTAAAAGTCGTTGCCAAAGTTCCAATTCGGTTATTTCTTCTCTCAGTTTCTGTAACAATATAAGGTATCAGGAGCAGTAGGTTGTTAGCCTAAAGTCCCTATCCCGCGATGGGGCTGCCATCTTGGACTTAGCTGGCGGGAGCTGCATTTCATAAATTCAGCCGCTTGCTGCAAGACAGACGCTGTTTGAGCCGCCCCTGACCTGGAGAACAGACGCTCGGTTGTTGTTGCACGCCGCCCCTGACCTGGGGAACAGACGCGTGCGGCCACCTTCTCAGTCTGCATGCGACCAAAGCATCCACCGGGGTT
Source organism: Uranotaenia lowii (assembly GCF_029784155.1). Classification (NCBI taxonomy): domain Eukaryota; kingdom Metazoa; phylum Arthropoda; class Insecta; order Diptera; family Culicidae; genus Uranotaenia; species Uranotaenia lowii. The sequence continues at coordinate 166,274,552 of NC_073693.1, forward strand.
GGGTACCCGATCTCCGCTTAGGTTACTCGCACCCCAGCCGGCACCGCGGGGAGGTAGAGATAGGAGTTGTGAATAAGAGGTGATAATAATAATGGATAACCGAAAATTGCTCTTCAAACAAGGAAATAAAAAGTTGATTTCGTTCATGAATACTGAATTTACAATTGAATTTAAGCCATGAAGAAGTTCCATGGCTGAACGTGTATAGGAATAAATCTGCCAAGCGTGTTGCTGCTGTTTGGTAAATTGTACCTTTGTCAAAGATTCTTGTTGATTTTTGTTGAGTAACAAAAGAAATTGTATTTTCTTTCAAACAATTGGATCATTGGAAAACTTCAGAATTCAGATTCAGAAATCAGATTCAGAATTCAGATTCAGAATTCAGAATTCAGATTCAGAATTCAGATTCAGAATTCAGATTCAGAATTCAGATTCAGAATTCAGATTCAGAATTCAGATTCAGAATTCAGATTCAGAATTCAGATTCAGAATTCAGATTCAGAATTCAGATTCAGAATTCAGATTTAGAATTCAGATTCAGAATTCAGATTCAGAATTCAGATTCAGAATTCAGATTCAGAATTCAGATTCAGAATTCAGATTCAGAATTCAGATTCAGAATTCAGATTCAGAATTCAGATTCAGAATTCAGATTCAGAATTCAGATTCAGAATTCAGATTCAGAATTCAGATTCAGAATTCAGATTCAGAATTCAGATTCAGAATTCAGATTCAGAATTCAGATTCAGAATTCAGATTCAGAATTCAGATTCAGAATTCAGATTCAGAATTCAGAATTCAGATTCAGAATTCAGATTCAGAATTCAGATTCAGAATTCAGATTCAGAATTCAGATTCAGAATTCAGATTCAGAATTCAGATTCAGAATTCAGATTCAGAATTCAGATTCAGAATTCAGATTCAGAATTCAGATTCAGAATTCAGATTCAGAATTCAGATTCAGAATTCAGATTCAGAATTCAGATTCAGAATTCAGATTCAGAATTCAGATTCAGAATTCAGATTCAGAATTCAGATTCAGAATTCAGATTCAGAATTCAGATTCAGAATTCAGATTCAGAATTCAGATTCAGAATTCAGATTCAGAATTCAGATTCAGAATTCAGATTCAGAATTCAGATTCAGAATTCAGATTCAGAATTCAGATTCAGAATTCAGATTCAGAATTCAGATTCAGAATTCAGATTCAGAATTCAGATTCAGAATTCAGATTCAGAATTCAGATTCAGAATTCAGATTCAGAATTCAGATTCAGAATTCAGATTCAGAATTCAGATTCAGAATTCAGATTCAGAATTCAGATTCAGAATTCAGATCAGAATTCAGATTCAGAATTCAGATTCAGAATTCAGATTCAGAATTCAGATTCAGAATTCAGATTCAGAATTCAGATTCAGAATTCAGATTCAGATTCAGAATTCAGATTCAGAATTCAGATTCAGAATTCAGATTCAGAATTCAGATTCAGAATTCAGATTCAGAATTCAGATTCAGAATTCAGATTCAGAATTCAGATTCAGAATTCAGATTCAGAATTCAGATTCAGAATTCAGATTCAGAATTCAGATTCAGAATTCAGATTCAGAATTCAGATTCAGAATTCAGATTCAGAATTCAGATCAGAATTCAGATTCAGAATTCAGAATTCAGATTCAGAATTCAGATTCAGAATTCAGATTCAGAATTCAGATTCAGATTCAGAATTCAGATTCAGAATTCAGATTCAGAATTCAGATTCAGAATTCAGATTCAGAATTCAGATTCAGAATTCAGATTCAGAATTCAGATTCAGAATTCAGATTCAGAATTCAGATTCAGAATTCAGATTCAGAATTCAGATTCAGAATTCAGATTCAGAATTCAGATTCAGAACTCAGATTCAGAATTCAGGTTCAGAATTCAGATTCAGATTCAAAATTCAGATTCAGAATTCAGAATTCAGAATTCAGATTGTAACCGTCTGTTACATGTTTTTGTGTGGCTCCGCCACAAAATCAGATCATCCCTGTCCCTTAAGGAAAAACAAAAACAAATCCTCCAAACAGAATGGCTAACTTCACCCCACTTCACCCAAATCATCTGTCATCCCGCACAGGCACTCTCTTTCTCAGAGAAATCCAGGGGCGTCGTGCTCAACCAGGGCCGTCATGGGGAAGTGTGGGCACCCAGAGAACGACGCACCATGTAAATTTGCCGTATGTATGGGCGTCGGCCAAAAATCAAGGTCTATCGAATATCGGCAATGCAAAGCATGTTCTTTCTGTCTGTGATCTCGTTAGGAGTAAGAAGTGTGCGTCGTGTGTAGTTCAAGTAATTTAGTTTGTTTAAAATGTTGTGGTGTAAAATAATTAAATTAGTCCTATCTATTCTAGAGCTAAAAGTACAAAATTAAAACGTATTACAAAAACACAAACAGTAGTACGGTGCGCGGTTAAAAAAAATATAAGTACGGTTAGTAAATAAAAACAAAAAGTGTACGTAGATAGAAAAGCACGTGTTAAAATGTAAATGTTAATTTGTTATAGATCTAGGCGTTATAAAAAGAACAAATATCGTGAAGACAAACTTAACAAAAAAACATCACAAAGAAAAGGTAATTAATTTAACAACAGAAACAAAAATTGTAAACCACGTGGGCTGTGTAAAATCTTAAGTCACTGGTATTAAAACCCTGTTTGGCAGGTCCAAGAGGGCCTTTTCTTGTTTTGTCGGCTTATTCACCAGCTACTTCGTGAACTGCAACCACACGGCGACGTCTAACATCCAAAATCAACCAGACAGAAAGACCACCCAACATAACCTCGCCGGAAGGCTATCGGCTGTGGCCATCCGGTGGCGCTAAGACCGCTTGATAACCTAGTTTGGGCCATTACGAGGTTAACGAAGAAGGCAAGGCTAAAAACATAACCTTGTCGGGCTATTACGAGGGTATCGGAAAGATCATCCGGTACAACAAGGCCAGAATCACAAATCGCAACTTGCCAGCTCTTCCGGGACGCCGGATAGAGTCTACTGTGAATTCCGGATTGCTGGTGGAAAAATCAACATAAGATGGGAACCGCTGTCCCCATATGGTTCCAATCAACCATCGTTGTCCGCCGATCCAGCTGCCGCTAGTAGTTCCTGATAAATTCCGTGCACAAAACCTAACCGCAAGTATGCCTTATATGTGACGTCACCCCTGAAAAACTATGTAAATAAAACCCCCCACATTATGTAAAATTTGAAATCAGGTAGAATACTTTACTGGAATACTTTGTTATTTTACACCTTATCGAAAATCGTTCTTTCAATCCTTCCCTCTTAACATTTCCATTCACGAAATTATATGCTTTGCCCGCCTCGGTTTTAACATTTCTCATCGTTTGGACTGGTTGCTAGCATGAGAGGTAATCACCCATGCTTACGACCCTGGTTGGTTTGATTCCCATTGGATTCCTCTGCTGCGAGTTCCGCGGAAAGAAAGTGTCGCGTTGCATCATAAAACGACCCTGAGTTCCCATTTATTTACCTTTCCCAAATCCCCACCCACTGAGCTAACTCCGTGTTACAAGATTCAGAATTCAGATTCAGAATTCAGATTCAGAATTCAGATTCAGAATTCAGATTCAGAATTCAGATTCAGAATTCAGATTCAGAATTCAGATTCAGAATTCAGATTCAGAATTCAGATTCAGAATTCAGATTCAGAATTCAGATTCAGAATTCAGATTCAGAATTCAGATTCAGAATTCAGATTCAGAATTCAGATTCAGAATTCAGATTCAGAATTCAGATTCAGAATTCAGATTCAGAATTCAGATTCAGAATTCAGATTCAGAATTCAGATCCAGAATTCGGATCAGAATTCAGATTCAGAATTCAGATTCAGAATTCAGATTCAGAATTCAGATTCAGAATTCAGATTCAGAATTCAGATTCAGAATTCAGATTCAGAATTCAGATTCAGAATTCAGATTCAGAATTCAGATTCAGAATTCAGATTCAGAATTCAGATTCAGAATTCAGATTCAGAATTCAGATTCAGAATTCAGAATCAGAATTCAGATTCAGAATTCAGATTCAGAATTCAGATTCAGAATTCAGATTCAGAATTCAGATTCAGAATTCAGATTCAGAATTCAGATTCAGAATTCAGATTCAGAATTCAGATTCAGAATTCAGATTCAGAATTCAGATTCAGAATTCAGATTCAGAATTCAGATTCAGAATTCAGATTCAGAATTCAGATTCAGAATTCAGATTCAGAATTCAGATTCAGAATTCAGATTCAGAATTCAGATTCAGAATTCAGATTCAGAATTCAGATTCAGAATTCAGATTCAGAATTCAGATTCAGAATTCAGATTCAGAATTCAGATTCAGAATTCAGATTCAGAATTCAGATTCAGAATTCAGATTCAGAATTCAGATTCAGAATTCAGATTCAGAATTCAGATTCAGAATTCAGATTCAGAATTCAGATTCAGAATTCAGATTCAGAATTCAGATTCAGAATTCAGATTCAGAATTCAGATTCAGAATTCAGATTCAGAATTCAGATTCAGAATTCAGATTCAGAATTCAAATTCAGAATTCAGAAGAAAGGAATGAAATATTACGTGATATTACTAATTGTGTATCGATTTTTATAGTTTTTGGCTCATGATGAAGTCTACAGCCCATTTATATTCTTATTTTAATTAGAGTTCCTACATAGAGGGAAACTGTACAAGACGCACCAGTTAAGCATAAGCGCTATTTACAGCGATACCAATCTTCTAAGAACCAAATTGAAAGTTTACGATGATTCAGGGATCAGATTTACGTATTATCATAAAGAAAAAATATGATAAAAACACGATTTTGATTATATTTTTGTAAAAAACTTGAACAGCCAGAAAACAAACAGCGGGTTAGAACGCCAAAACAAGTGGATAGACCATATGGAAAGGGTGGTGAGAAAAGAACAATGATTATACGAAATGTAATGATTGGAACATCAAATGTTTAATTACATGCTCATCGTATTTTTGTAAACCAACCTTATTTCGGCGAAAAATCATTTATTATTGCTAAACTTTTTGAAAATTTCGCTATTCCAAATACACTTTTCTGTATCCTTATAGTTAAAACGCCTTCAGGTAGGCAACGAAATTTAATTTCTTGGCTGATATTGCAGCAAACATGGCGGCGGATATCTTTTTCGAATCGAATATTTGTGCACCTTTTTAACTCGAACAAGGACAAAATTTGTTAGAATTATGCATTGTTATCATAATTTGGGAGTCAGCAAATAAGAAGAATAGCATTTCGTTTTGATATTCGGGTTTCCTCAAAAGTTAACAGCATTCAAAATTTGAACGTAAAACACGTGATCTTGTGGGCATTCTGCCAATTTTGATATGATTGATTTTAGTTAAAATTCGTGAGAAGTTAGTAAAATACAACAAAATATGTTTAGCCTCCCGAAAGTGCATAAGAGTGGAAAAACAATAAGCTGTAGCTGTAGTTTCATCAGATTGCGCAGGCTGGTTTACCATAAAACCTTATACATACAGTACCGTTCATAATTGTATAGAAAATGGAAGTAAGCGCACTGTCACTTCGACTTTGAACTTCCATAACTTTTTATTCTGATGATAGTTTTTGATCAAATTTTTTGTGTTAGATAGATCAACTATCACACTATTATCACACAAAATTTGAGCACTCTCGAATTTGTGTGGCCTGAGAAACAGTAGGTTTTACGAAAATCGAACTTTTTGGACTTTTCTCATTCAAACTGCAATATCTCTGAAACTACGCAACAGTTTTTATTAAAATTTTGCACAGTGATTGTTGAAATATAAAACTAGCATGTCTGAAGTTTTCGAAAAATTCTATAGATGAGATCAAAAGTTACGCGAGGGGCAATATTTCAGGCATGAACCTTGAATTGCGATTTCTATAGAATTTTGGACGAATGTTTTCATAGGAAAATCATATTCTCTGTTTAACAACCAGTTAATCTTTTTCAACCGAAAAATCACAACAATATCGCGAGATTCTGATTTCAAAACACAAATGGACCATTTATTCCAATTTTTCTTTACTTCATTGCTTTTGCCAGACAATTTTTGTCTGATTGGTGGAGGAAATGATATTGTTCTCATAAATCGTCCAAAATTCTATAGAAATCGCATTTCAAGGTTCATGCCTGAAATATTGTACCTCGCGTAACTTTTGATCTCATCGAAAGAACTTTTCGAAAACTTCAGACATGCTAGCTTCATATTTCAACAATCACTGTGCAAAATTTCAATACAAAATGTAGTGTAGTTCCAGAGATATTGCAGTTTGAATTAGAAAAGTCCAAAAAGTTCGATTTTCGTAAAATTACTGTTTCTCAGGCCCCACAAACTCCAGAAAGCTCAAATTTAGTGATATAATAGTGTGATAGTTGATCTATCTAACGCAAAAAATTTGATCTAAAAATATCATCAGAGTGAAAAGTTATGGAAGTTCAAAGTCGAAGTGACAGTGCGCTTGCTTTCAATTTCTATACAATTATGAACGGTACTGTATGTTACCCATGAAAAAAAAAACAAGTTTCATATTGATTCCATAATTCCTTTTGTTTCTAAGAACTAAAATCGTTTTTATAAACTTTTCATGTAATAAATGATGAAAAACCTTGTATGCCACAATCAAAATGAAGAAAAACATAATAAAAAGCTATAGGTTAGTGTATTTTAGAGAAAGATTAGATTGGGCCATCTTACCCCGCTGGTGCGTCTTGTACAGTTTTCCCCTATAATAAACAATAAATGAAGGTTGAAATATTTTTCACTCTATAATTTCAGTAAAATACCATGCGCCTCCATTTTTTTTCGAATCGCGAATGCGAGCATGCTCATAAATATGTGTTTGATTTTTCCCCCTATTTTTGCATACACCCGGCTTTTCGCTTTTCCGTTTTCCACAACACAACAAAAATCATATGGTGGAATTCTGAAAATGAACTGTCAACATGAAAAGGAATATTCGCAAGCAATCGATTTCGCTTTCGTGGTGTGTGCGTATGCGGAAAATGCGCAGAATCATCAAATGTATGGGATATTTTTTCTCTCAAGCATAATTCTAAATACTTTTCATTAGTTTGGTGGTGTAGTTGCTTTCGGGTGGTGGATTATCAGATTTCAGTGATGTTTTCGGAGGATTTTGTGCAAAGTTGGTGTGAAAACTGAATTCTATATATTCAAAAATTGGTTTCAAAATTGGTTCGTAAGCCATACATAGTGTTTTTAAAAGTGATGGAGTTGGGAAGTGCCATCAACAAAAAAAAAAATGATTTCGATTCATGGAAGCATCGCTTATCAACCGAGATACAGAAGACAGCGCAAATGGAGTTCATCAGTTTTCACATCAATATTCTCGATTGGAAGGGCGTGCTGATTGCAGAATCATGTTAATAAGTCCTTTATGGGCTTGACAATGCCTAGACTCACAGCAAAAAGAAATTTTATGAAACCATCTTTCCAAAAATAGCTGCTGAAGGTGGTGGCACTTATCCTGAAGTATTTCAGGGAGTTAACCTGCACTAATACTAATCACGTTGTCTATTAGGCTAGCAAGAAGCTAGGTGCACAATAAGCTTTTAAGTTGTAACCAGAGAGTATTCAATGAAAACATAAAAAAGACAAATCAAAAGTTGTCACTTTTGAAAGGACCTAGCGAAATCTTTTTTTAAGAGTTTCATACACTTTTCAGATTTGATCCTGATGTTCTGTGTTCTATCAACCAGATCATAACTCATTGTAGCTGGAAAATCATTGAAGTTGCCAGACCAAATTTGAAGGAGTAATTAACGATATCTTTATTTTTTAAAATTTTGATCTAAATTTCCAAATGGGAAATTGGGTTCATTTTATTACAGTCTGTGGGTTATTTTTTTTTTAAATTTTATATTCCTTACCAGTATTGTTCTAGAATGTAAATTGATATTTTTTTTTTTTAATTTTTGAATCCTGGAATTTATTATTGATTGTTAGTTCTGTAAAAGAATCAATAATAATCAGTGTTTTTAGTCAGAAACACTATGAAATTCCATTTTCCAAAGATAACACAGAGTTACAGAATTTTCTGGTGACTATGTTTTTAAACTGATTTTGGAAGAATTTTACTACAAATTTCTTGTCAGATTTTATCTATCACTTAATTTTCGACCAAAATCAGTTAATATAAATAACTATCCTATAAAAAAAAAGATTTCATAATATCTCGCGCAATAACTCTTAAGTGTTATAAGAAATATTTACTTATTTTAAGAACTTTTTTTCTCTCTGTTTTTGTAGCTAATGGATCTCAAAAACTAGAGCTGTTGGAGGACAGCTTTTAGCAAAATAAAAAAAATGGATTCGTTTCACCTATTATACACTGACAAATCATTTGACACTTTAGTGTGTAAAATTTCACACATTTTGGAAATAAGTAGACCAACACATTAAATGTGTGAAGGTACTGCTGCACATTAATGTAAAACACCCTGTAAGGAAAAGAGATGTGTGCGTTTCACACATTATGCAGAAAGCGTTGAAAACGGTAAAATGTGTGAAATGTACATAGCTTAATAAGAAAAATGTGTAAAATAAAGCAATGTTTCAATAATCTGGGATGATTCGGAACTGAAATTAAAAGTTTGTTGCTATTTCAATTAAAATCACTTTTATTAAATCAATTAAAAGATTCGCAATGGATTGGCCCTATTAAAAAGCTGGTGTGGGATTAAAATTTCTTCCAGCGGAAAACACGGGTGGGATCTGAAAAAAAATGAAAACGATATTCGATATAGTTAGAAACTTTGATTTTATTAGTGACGGTTACTTACCAATAATTGACTATATACGACTCAAGACGACGATTTGGTCCTAGCATCTTTACGAATTTCTGTTATTACGGCTCTTTCTCGATTCGTGCAAAACTGATGAAGGAAAATCTGAAACAATTTATTTCACACAGTTTTTCCTTTCCCGCTTATTTCGCATAATGTGTAAATTTGGGAGTTGCATGGTGTGTAAAAATCACAAATCAGTTTGACAGCTCCATATATTTGCCAAAAATGTGTGAAATGTTTTTGTAAAATGTGTGAAATGATTTATCAGTGTATTCTCTGAAAATACACATTTGCGGAATTAATATGATTTGATGAATTCACATTAATTAATTTCAAAATTGAAATTGACATTGAATGTAGAAATAATTGAAAACCAAATAATGATACAGAAATTATATTTAGAATCTTTATTAAAAGTAATAGTTACTAATGCTCATGCTTTACTCCGGAAAGAGGAATGAAAAATCAGAAAAAAGTATAAAGAACTCCAATGAAAACGCAGTAACGAAGCTAAATTAAAAATTTGAATTATTCACAAACACTTATACCAGTAACAAAAATCTAGTAAAATGTTTTAAACTAGATATCAAATAAGATTCAGTCTCAAATAAATTTTCTAAATTAGTATTGGTAATAAACGTTCGTAAATTATTGCTTATAAATTACGGATCTAATTTATACAAGAATTGGACGAATAAAATTAGATCCAATTTAGTGAAAAAATGGCATAAATATAAAGGGTGATACGGTCAAAATTTGGCAAAGGGAAAATTGGATTTTGAGACCTGCTGCCTTGGAGCTTTCGGTGAGGTCGTCGAGTTTGCTCTGCATGTCTTGTTGTGTTTGGGCGAGCAAAACAATATCGTCTGCCAGGTCAAGGTCGTTCAGTTGCTCAATCGCTGAAGGATTCCACGGCAATCCTCGGTTTGGTCTACAGTCAATCGATCCAGTCAAGATCTAATCCATTACGATGAGAAAAAGTAGCGGTGATAAGATACATCCTTGTCTCACTCCAGCAGTTACCGGGATTGGATCGGACAAGACACCGTCGTGCAAGACCTTGCACGAAAATGCCTCATATTGTGCTTCGATGAGATGGACTAGTTTCTCTGGGACCCCTCGTCGTCTAAGAGCAGCCCAGATGTTTTCGTGGTTCAGTCGGTCAAATGCTTTTTCGAAATCAACGAACACCAGCAGAAGAGAGTCCTGGAATTCGTTGATTTGTTCCAGTATGATTCGTAGCGTTGTGATGTGGTCCACACATGATCGTCCGGATCGGAATCCAGCTTGTTGCCGTCGGAGTGTAGCGTCGATTTTCTCCTGGATCCTGTTCAGGATCACTTTGCAGAGTACTTTGAGGGTTGTACAGATCAACGTTATGCCTCGCCAGTTACCGCACTCTGTCAGGTCTCCTTTCTTTGGGACCTTTACGAGGATACCCTGCATCCAGTCGGCCGGGAATGTTGCAGTATCCCAAATGTCAGCGAAAAGACGGTGCAACATTTGTGCTGACAAGGCAGGGTCGGCTTTGAGCATTTCAGCAGGAATGCAATCGATTCCAGGCGCTTTGTTGGATTTCATGTCCTTGATTGCCGCTTCTATTTCAGCCAGCGAGGGCGCTTCCGAGTTTACGCCATTAATGCGACTTACTGTGGGCGCCTCGAGCTGCGGGTTCTGTTGGCCATTGCTATTTGTAACTCGGAAGAGTTGTTCAAAATGCTCAGTCCAACGCTTGAACTGATCTGTTCGATCTGTAAGCAGCTGACCTGCTCGGTCTTTCAGCGGCATTCTTGCATTAGTCCTTGCACCACTAAGGCGGCGAGATTTTTTATTTTTATTTACATAGTATTCCGTCTCACGACATAACTTGACGAACATAATTCCTAAAATTCACTCGGTTCATAGCAACCGTTCTCCAATTTCTCGGGCACCCCACGTTCGCCAGATCACGCTCCACTTGGTCTAACCACCTCGCTCGTTGCGCCCCCGCTCGTCTTGTTCCTACCGGATTCGTAGCGAACACCTGTTTTGCAGGACAGTCGTCCGGCATTCTCGCAACATGTCCAGCCCAGCGTATCCGGCCAGCTTTCACCACCTTCTGGATACTGGGTTCGCCGTAGAGTCGCGCGAGCTCGTGGTTCATCCTTCGCCTCCACACTCCGTTCTCCTGTACGCCGCCAAAGATGGTTCTTAACACTCGTCGCTCGAATACTCCGAGTGTACGCAGGTCCTCCTCGAGCAATATCCATGTCTCGTGCCCGTAGAGAACAACCGGTCTAATAAGCGTCATATACAGGTTACACTTCGTACGAGGGCAAAGTCTTCTCGACCGCAGTTGCTTGTGGAGTCCATAGTAGGCACGACTTCCGCTGATAATTCGCCTCCGGATCTCACGGCTGGTGTCATTGTCTGCGGTCACCAGTGAGCCGAGATAGACAAAGTCTTCGACTATCTCCAGCTCGTCGCCGTCGATCATGACCTTGTTATTACTGGACAAGCGGGTTCGGTCGGTCTCGGATCCGCAGGCCAGCATGTACTTCGTCTTGGACGTATTAATCATCAACCCAATCCTTCCTGCTTCGCGTTTCAGTTTGCGGTAGATCTCCTCCACCGCCGCAGATGATCTGCCGACTATATCAATGTCATCGGCAAAGCAGATAAGTTGACTGGATCTGTTGAAAATCGTGCCCCGCATTTCGCCCACCGCTCGTCGAATAACACCTTCTAGCGCCACGTTGAACATCATGCAGGATAGACCATCACCTTGTCGAAGCCCCCTGCGCGATTCGAATGAACTCGACAATTCACCCGAAATCCGCACACAGCACTGCGTTCCATCCATCGTCGCCTTGATCAGTCTGATTAGCTTCCCGGAAAAGCCGTTCTCGTCCATGATTTTCCATAGCTCGTTACGGTCGATCGTGTCGTATGCGGCTTTGAAGTCGATGAATAGATGATGCGTAGGGACTTGGTGTTCACGGCATTTTTGGAGGATTTGCCGTAATGTGAATATCTGGTCCGTCGTAGACCGTCCCTCCATGAAGCCGGCCTGATGACTTCCCACGAATCTGTTTGCTTGTGGCGTGAGGCGGCGGAGTAGGATTCGGGACAACACTTTGTAGGCGGCATTGAGGACAGTGATCGCTCGGTAGTTCTCACAGTCCAATTTGTCGCCCTTCTTGTAGATGGGGCATATTACCCCCTCCTTCCACTCCTCCGGTAGCTGTTCTATGTCCCAGATCCGGACTATCAACCGGTGTAGGCAGTCGGCCAACCTGTCCGGGCCCATTTTGATGAGTTCAGCTGCGATGCCATCCTTCCCAGCCGACTTGTTTCTATTCAGCTGGCGAATGGCTTCCTTAACTTCACTCATCGTTGGGAGTGGCTCCTCTTCGTCGTTGGCTACGCCGGCGATGTACCTTCCCCCACCGTCTTGATCTCCTGCATGTGCGCCGTTCAGGTGTTCATCGAAGTGCTGCTTCCACCTTTTGATCACCTCACGATTGTCCGTCAGGATACCCCCGTCCTTATCCCGGCACATTTCGGCTTGCGGCACGAAGCCTTTGCGGGATGCGTTGAGTTTCTGATAGAACTTTCGTGTTTCTTGGGAACGATGCAGCTGCTCCAGCTCCTCGAGCTCCTCCTCCTCCAGGCGGCGCTTTTTCTCCTGGAAAAGTCGGACTCGCTGCCTCTTCCGCTGTCGGTGATTTTCCACATTTCGACGGGTGCCTCTTTGCACTACTGCCGCCCGCGCGGCATTCTCTTCGTCCATCACCCTCCTACACTCCTCGTCGAACCAGTCGTTCCGTCGAGATCGCTCCACATAACCGATGACGTTCTCCGCAGCACTGTTGATGGCTGTTTTGATGGTATCCCAACAGTCCTCGAGAGGGGCTTCGTCAAGCTCGCCCTCTGCCGGCAGCGCTGCTTCGACCGATTGCGCGTAGTCTGCCGCGACCTCAGGTTGCTTCAGTCGCGCGATGTTTAACCGAGGCGGGCGCCGGTTTCGCTTGTTGTTCACTACGGAGAGTTTTGGGCGCATCTTCACCATCACCAGATAATGGTCCGACTCGATGTTGGCGCCCCGACAGGATCTGACGTCGATGATGTCCGAAAAGTGCCGGCTGTCGATCAAAACGTGGTCGATCTGTGATTGAGTTTGGTACGGTGATCTCCAGGTGTACTTGTGTGGGAGGCGGTGCTGAAAAAAGGTACTACGTACGGCCATTCGTTTGGAGGCGGCGAAATCAATGAGTCTGAGGCCGTTTTCGTTGGTGATTCTCAACCGGCACATTCGTGAGTTGATCGGCCACCACCCGATCACGCGCTTTTGCATCTTTCCCATCACTATAAAAGCTGTTCCAAGCTCGTGTGTGTTGCCGCAGCTCTGGTAGATGGCACGACCATCTGGATACGTTCGTACCGTGGAGCCCTTCCAGCATACCTCCTGCAGCGCTACGATGTCGAATTTGCGGCTCTTCAATTCGTTGGAGAGCACGTGGGTACTGCCCACAAAATTTAGAGATCGGCAGTTCCATGTTCCAAGTTTCCAATCGCTAGTCCCTTTTCGTCGCGTGGGTCTTTGCCGATTTCCATCCGAAATTTGTTGTTCGTTATTCGTTGCTTATGTTTTTTAGTAGTCACAGGCTCGCAAGGCCCGCAGCTAACCCCACTATCTCGCAGGAGGACCGTCGTGATGTTGCTGTTTTGGGTCCCGAACACCACCAGGACGTTGTTGCACTCCGCACGCCGCCCCTAACATGGAGAACAGACGCGTACGAAGCCCCCTAACTCATTCTGCATGCGACCAAAGCATCCACCGGGGTTGGGTACCCGATCTCCGCTAAGGTTGCTCGCACCCCAGCTAGTACCACGGGGAGGTAGAGAATCGGAGTTGCAGACAAGAGGTGATATGACCACTACCCGAAGGTTGGGTGTATGGGGTCTCGAGTTGCACATTGTCTACTTCACTAGCCAAGGCGGCGAGATATATCATATAATAATCGGATATCTCCAATGGCGGCGGCTCTTTCTCCCTCTTCGGCTAGGGAGTTTGTCCAGGCTCTCTTGTCTCGTCTATAAGCTTGTTTAACTGCCTTTTCAAGCTCCGCATATCGTAAGCGGGCGGCTGCTTTGGCTGACCCGGTACATGCCTGCTCAATTCTGACTTTCGCCTTTCTCCGATCATCGATCATCCTCCAGGTTTCATCCGACATCCATTCACTTCGTCTTCCACAAACTTTGCCGAGAGTACCATGGCTCGTCGTGATAAAGGCATTCTTGATTCCACACCACTGTTCTTCGACTGTTCCGTCTGTCGGCAACTCCGAGGCTCGGGATTCTAGCTGTTCAACGTATGCCCTTTTCACCTCTGGATTCTCCAACCGGCGGACGTCGTATCGACACCCGACTTTCTCCTCGCGCCGTTGGACACGCGCAACTCTCAATCGTATCTCGCCAAGGACGAGGTGATGGTCAGATGCAATGTCTGCGCTTCGTTTGTTGCGGACATCAAGAAGGCTCCTTCTCCATTTTCGGTCAATTTGATTTTCTGTTCGGCCATCTCAGGATACCCAAGTGACCTTATGTGCTTGTCGATGGGGGAAGAGCGATCCTCCGATCACCATGTTGTTGTTGTTGTTGTTGTTGCCACAAAATTCTACAAACAGCTCTCCGTTTTCGCTCATCTGTCCCAGGCCATGGCGCCCCATGATGCGCTCAAAGTCCTAATTATCGGAGCCAATCTTTGCGTTGAAGTCGCCTAAGTGGATTTGAATGTCACCCTTCGGAATTCTCTCAACCACGCTGTTGAATTGACTGTAAAACTGCTCTTTCTCCTGCAAATCGGCAACGTCAGTTGGCGCATAACACTGGACCATTTTAAGGTTTCTAACCGGTGTTCTGAATCTGGCTACGATTATTCTTTCGTTGATCGGTTCCCATCTTATAAGGGCCGCAAGTGCCTGCGGGCTCAATAGGAAACCAACTCCTCGTTCCCGAGTAGCGTGTGAGAACACGGGGCGAGTGAATTTTAGGAATTATGTTCGTCAAGTTATGTCGTGAGACGGAATACTATGTAAATAAAATGACCACTATGGGGTCTCGTGTTGCACATTATCCACCATTTACCAGCCATTATGCGCTATTTAATTATGCGCAGAGATTATTCCGACGGCTCTCAACAACGAAAACACGACTCCGTGTGCTAAAGAGAGCCGCGCGCGCCGTCCGGTGAGCCGCCGTGTCCTCTCGGTAGATGCTCGGTTCCGAACCGCTCGCGCTCTCGAATAGGCGCGCGCGAATTCGCTCAGCTCAAAAATTTCTTATCTGCGTTTTGCTCGCAAATTTCTTGAGAGAATTTCGAGCAATCAAATGTGCCCGTCAACCAGTGATTGAAATCCTCACCAATTTTCTCATCAGAGGCATTCAAAATACACACTTTGAGGCCTCGCATAGCTATACAGGAGACGATACATATACATTCAGTCAAACCTCCCCCCATGAGGAGGATCTGCTCTGAGAGACACTATTCGTTTGCTGCCCCGAACGAACTCTCTCAACGTTCGGTTGCTACATGGTGCATGAAGAAGACGAGGCACACATACTCATTTACGTTCTTGAATTTGAATAACTCCAGCCGATAGCTGTCGTTGAGGAAAACATCTTCAATCTCGCCGCAAAGGTTGAGGCAACAACAAAAACAACCGAACTTATTGCGTTGCATGGTCCGCAACGTATAGCGCAAAGAGGGGGAGGAGAAAGAAACGAAAAAACTAGCTGCCTGCGTGCAGTTGCTGTGCAATAATAGCAAAAGCAGAAAAACCTCACGCATTCGATCCAGGCACAAACGAAGAGACTCGGGTTCGCTCTGCCTTTTGAATTTGCTTCCCTCAAACTTGTAACAGGAGATGAGAGAGAGCCATTCGTTTGGTTTTTTGGATTCGCTGCCTCGAATGTATACACACAAAACTTTAGAGGCCGGAATTTAGCAAAATTTTGCTCAAATTTGACCAGCTAGAAATTTAGCAATCAAATTAGCAATTTTTTTAAACTCAAATTTTAGCAAACGAGAGAAAAAGTTAGCCGCCGAAATTTTTGCTCACCTTTTAGCAAAAATCGGTGGAAAATACCGCGGGGAATTTTGTTTATTATTATTTCATTTGAAATTCATGGGGAATATATCCAATAACCGAATAAAATACACGGATTTTTTATAGATACTTCTATTTATTATTAGGTGATCTTCCTGAATTTCACGTCATCACTACTAACTTATTTTCACTTGCACTTTGACTTGGTTGTGGAATTCCATTCGATCTTTCCGGGTTGTTCCGAAGTGGTGGCCGTCGGGCTGATTTCAGTTTCTGGTGGGTTTCCGAACATGTCGTGCTAAATTCAATGCCATCACTTGACATCTTCTCCGGCGATCATTCTTGCATTGTTATGTTTGCCGGCAGCGAAAACCTGGTTGAAAAAATACAAAAAAATAACACAACATTAACCGGAAATTCTACGTGTAGAGATCGATCCTCACCTGTGTCGATTTGTTCACCATTTGGAAGTCGTTTTGGCCACAAAAGCCAACGTTGGCCGCGAACTCCGCAACCGCACTACACTTCCGATAGTTGAATTTGTTTGGAAACGGTTGGCGGCTGTAAAACGGCGTTTATCAAAGAGCAGGCGGCTACCAAACTTCAGTTTTACTCAAAAACAAGCTTATTCAGCATTTTGCTAAGTCGATAGAAAAAATTTTTTTTTGCTTACTGGAAGTAAAGTAACCGACTATTTTTGCTTAGTGAAGGCCCAGAAATTTTGTGTGTAAGGAAACTTGAAGTTATGGGTTTATGGGAGGTCTGTAGTTTCTAAAGCATGGAGTTAATCAATTCAGCGATGTTCCAAAAAGGTTCTTTGACCATCCTATAACATAACACGAAACTTTTCGGTAAAAACAATGAAACTGACACGTGAAAATAGTTTCAAAATTGTATTAAACCTGAGAAAATCGCTCATTTTGTACGATAGAAACAACTGTCAAATAAAACGCTTCGAAATGCCTTCGAAGCCTCTAATTTCAACTCGCTCTTTAGGGCTTAAAAATATTTCGTCAAAAACTGTATGGAATAAGCCTTTTCTATCTTCAGCATTACTGAACGTAAATTTTAATTTAACTTATAGAATTCGTGAAAATAGGAAAATGTTTGTTCTACTAAAAAAAATTCTGTGAAATTTTTGTAAACTACGGTAATATTTCTGATAGATTCAAGTATAAAAGTGCAAATAGTCAAATGTGTTTAGAAGAAATGGTAAAATAGGTTTTTCTCCGACGGCTCATGTTTTTGAGATCCAATGATAGACTTTTGAAAATAATCAAAAATAATTTCACTGCAAATATGTTTGACTACAAGCTTTCGTCATGCCTATGTATTTCTACCAATTTTTTACTCATAAAAACTATACGAATGTTTTTCGAAACGATATTTCAGAATTTTTGACCTTTTCAATAAGTTGTTACTGTTCAGCACATTTTTATATTTGATATGTTCAGAGCTGGGCATTCTTACCGTTGCATCGTGTGTTTTATGACGAGCCCTTAGAAGTTAATAGTTATCAGTATAATGACTTGAATTCGGATATCTGATATACCAGTTTCATCCAGGCATGAAACATCCAAACAAATCTGAATGCTGCCTTGCATTTAAGGGTCACATTTCGTTGCTCAAACTAGGGATGCCCACATGGGCTGCGTACGGTAACATTTGATTTGTTATGTGATTGAATCAAATTTCCTGCAGCGAAGATTTGCAGGGCATCATTTGAACGTTTTTAGTGTTCTCTATATTGCGGTTTTCAGTGTGGAAATTGCTCTCGCTGATGCTGATGAGGGATTTCTGATTTTCAAATGGCGCTTAGTGCAAAAAAAAAAAATATTCACGTCATCACGGGATGAGCGACGATCGCGTCATCGTTCTTTTCTATATTAGCCTCAGGACTTGATGTGCTGCGAATATTATACGGCAGAAAGTTAATTTTCTCGGGAAAATAATTTTAGTCTGTCGTTGTTGCTTGACCCGTGCGTTTCGTTCCTTCTTGAAGTGAAATATTTTTTCTTTGGTTTTTCTCCCACTTCTCATTTTTCCTTTTTCGGTTACCCTGCTTTTCTCCCTTGAATTTTGGAAGGTAATGGAGTTCTTATTTGTGATTTGATAAGTGGTTCACAGATAAGAACTTTCAAATTTTAAAAAAAGTAGTAAAAACAATTTAAAATATGGGATAAGGAGAAAATATCTGAGTTGGTTTAGATGTCACGAAACAGTCAGTTAGAGCTTAAAATAGAAGCTCAATTTAAAATTAACTGTTAATTGGTACTGAAATGATAATCGAATGTGGCATCGACAATCACAAATACGACAATGACACATTTGATGGTCAAATGAAATCATAAAAAAATTGTCTATAAATAACGCAAGTACTCAAGTGTGTAAATTATGATTTTTTTTTATTCTCAGAATAATATTTTAAACCGAAATAAAACAGATACTTTCCCACAAGAATAAGTGCTGTGTGATCTTGAAACCCCGATAATGTCTCTTTCTGAAAGAATGTGATCAGTGGAGTGAGAAAATCTCAAAGAGTTGCTTCCATGAGCTGGTTGAAGAAAATCGTGTTATGCAATCAAATTCAAAACGTAACCGCACTAAAAGCAGAAAAGTGAAACCAGAAGAAAGGTTATAGAGTGCGCAAAAAAAATCACTAATGATCTAGTCATTTCGGTTAGTGGTGCGCGAAACAAAATCGAAGTAAAAAAATCAAAGTGGAAATATAGATGATGAACTGACCGGTGTTTTCGCAGCAGCACAAGAAGCAAAGATTGAGGTGAAAACTGAAAGTTTGCGCTGGGAAAAGTAACGCAGCTCTAAGCTAAGCGTGGTGGTGTGAGAAGTGGCAAGTTCCTTGACTTGGGGCAGGTGGCCACCCACAAATTGTGGGAGAGAAAACGAATATCAAAAACAAGTGAAATCTATCCAAAGTATAGTAAACTCCACTGCCAGATTTAGGAGAGAAAAGAAGAGAAAAATACGGAAATGGCAACAACGGTCAACAGCCGGAGAGATTCCGGCAGTGGGGCCACGATGGGACCCCGCAAAACGATGATTATCATGGTGACAGTGGTTGGCTGCATCGCCATCCTGTGGCCGAAAGTGTTTTATCCGATGCTGGTTGGTCCCACCCAGACTAAGAATGTCGTCAAAGATCATCGCGGAGCAGGTGAGGGTATGGTTGATTTGCTGCATTTTTCCTGAAAGAATTTAAATTTATAACTTGTTTTAAGGTTAGAAGATTTCATAAATTTTGAGTTGCTTCAATTTGAATAGTTTTCATACAAAAAAGTTTCTTTTGAATCAATCCGTGCAACAAAAAAGAGTACCTAAGGAAATTAAACATCAAAACCAAAGTTGTGCTGCAAATATTTGAACGATAGGGCATTCCAAATATTTATTTCAAATTTCATAATACTAACTAAAATCAGGATCAAATTCCCAAAATCAAAACTAATCATTTAATATTTGTTAGATGATGCAAATTGAAATAAAATAAGAATCATAACTAGCGTATGAAAGTTGGATGAATATAGCATCAAAATTCATTAATTTATTATCAGAAAGGTTTGGGCTCAATTTTTTTTTTTCATGAAAGTGCCCTTGAAGCAACCATTAGAAAGATAGATAGAAACGCTAAAGGCAGTGAATAATTTCATCGGAAACACTTTCAGGTTGTTGCGGTGTTGTGCTGGATCAAGAAACATTTGCCAATGTCTCCATCAATGCCCAAAATCAGCAGAACTTGTTCCGAAAGAGAAACATCGGACCGGCTGTCGAAGATTTAAGTAGGTGCAGTTTGGTCTAAGCTACTGACATTTTTACTAACGCACTAACGCTAACCCATGAGTCCGACGAGCGATACTGCTGAAGACTGTATAGCACATTAGATTTCGATTATCGTTTAATTTCTAGAAGAGCCACATGCACAGTAGAGCATAGCCAGCGGCTTCGGCGTAGTGGTTAGAGTTCAAGTCATCTACGCTAAAGTTCATGAGATCGAATCCCGGTCATGGCATACATAGTACACTTTCTGTGGTCTGGTGGTTTTAGCATTTGTGAGATGCTAGCCATCATTACTTCGAAAGATGTGCGCTTAGAAAGAGACGAACCAGCCCAAGGCTGAAAGTCTCTATAATAAGAAAAAAAAAAAAAAAAAAAAAAAACAGTAGAGCATATAAAATCAATGGTAATTTTTTTCCAAATTTTGAAACCCGCCTGAAGTTTTATTGAAAAGAGTCTTCTAGATAAAAATTAAGGTGTAATTTTTTAAAGATGAGATTAAGACTTAGAGAGAGACTTAGAGATTAGACTGATTTTAATTTGTAAGGAAAAGGGCAAAATGTTGTTCGGAGAAAGTCGTTTTCTTGAATAGTTCCTTTCCATGCGAGGGAAACGAAATTTCAATGAAAAAAGCTTATTGAAAAATTCTCTGGCTAAATCTTTGTTGATGATCGCATAGCAATCGGAATAGACAGAAAAAAGCAATAATATTCCACGAATCGTCAAATCGTACGAAGTTTATAAATATTGTTACGAGATACTTTAGAATTATAAAGTGTTCTGATAAAATGATCAACAATGAACAGTTTCCAATAATTAAGAATAATTGGCTGTCATGATTTTAAAAAGATTAATTACAAATATGGTTGAGTTTTATTTTTTACTTTATTGACAAAATTTGGTTCTAAGATTGCTATAACTCACCCAATTCACAATTCAAAAAAATCCTGAGAAAAAACTTGAAAATTGTTACTTTTCCATTCAGTTAAACTCGAGTAATTTTAAATAAATTTAGGTTACAGATTATATCTTTTTACAAAACGTACTTTATATAATCGCGCATCTTTTGAGTTGGTTGTTGATTGAAAGCAACTTAATCTAAGGTTAATCTAAGAGTCACTTTTTGTGGATAGAAAATACTATTACAACTTGAGAGTCAGCCTCAAAAAAAATTAAGTTTAAAACTCACGATATTAAGAAGAATAAAAAAAAGATTAAGTTTTCATACTTTTGAAGACTCTGGGAATTTTATTAGAAAAAAAGTTAAAAAATCGCTTTTTTAACTAAAATCTAACCAGTGCAACCTATACACATAATTTTTCGGATTTGCAGTCATATAATGGCTTGTTTCTTACACCCTAAGCTATCATTTACTTATTTAGAGGTTGAGCCCCTTTAAATTCCAGACATTATTAAATTGTGAACCATTTTGATAGTTGTTCTGAATCACAACAAACATCCAGCTTGTAAATGCGTAAAAATATTTAAAAATGTTTTAATTTGATCTCGCTTCAACCGTATTTAAGTTCATAATTGTAAAACCATGACATCTAAATTTCCAGCAACCCTGCCCTACTCTTATTTCTGAAATTGGAAAAAAAATTAATTATTTTATCAGAACACTTCATGATTCCTAAAATAACATTTCTTAAATTTTAACAGTATTTTAGGGGTGGTACGAATTACTTCGTCAGTGTTAGATCCGTTGTGCTTTTTTCATCAGATTAAAACTGTTTTTTTCTTAAATTATATTCTATGAAAAATTGTGCGATTAAAATCAACCGATAAAGTAACATTTGGTCAAGTCTCCACGAGGCTGTTTCGGATGCTCTGAGAAGAATTTTGTTTGTTTTTTTTTTTAACTGAAGACTGTCTATTTACTGTAATTTTTAATTAACAACCAGAATACATTTAAATTTTTCTAACAATCATTGCTGCTATCTCTTCTTATCTACTAGTGTTAGTACCAGTTTTGAAAAATTTCAACAGAACACAATGAAATCGAAACCAAGTTTCCTTCATTTGAAATAAATACAATTGACTACTACTTTTTTTCCTTCTCAGTTCACCTTCAATGATTTGACAATGGTTTATTATCATGTATGTTTTTTTATATTTCCTTCATCGTTTTCATTTCCATTGAACGTCTACTGACAGAGTTCACTTGAAGCTGTGATTTCGTTCAAGAAGTCAGTGAAAATTTGGAAAAAAAGTGACGTAACGAGCGCCTAAACACGTTGTGATGGAATATGGCGAGGATCCCCGTATCTCATTCGAATACGTCAAAAATCGAGAATCCGCCAGAGTGGAACAAACGAACCAGGCCATTATTTTAACAAAAAATTCTATAGTTCAACCAACTTATATTAAAATGTATTTAAAATTCCACATAGGTGTTGTGAAACAGAAGCAGTACTTAAAGGTATCTCTTTAAGGAAAAAGGCCATTTGGTTTTGTAGCGCCCGGAGAATATCCTGAAATGAATTACTTCAACACGTTGGTCCAGATAAAGAATTTAGTTGAAACGATCGTGCAGGTAAAGTCTGCTTCATTTAATATTGGAACACAAACAATTGCGTGTAGTTCAGTCATTTATTAACGAATTCATAATTTGTTTTTCATACAAATGTAGCATTTTCTTTACTCTTTCATAAAAAAAAATTAAAAAAATTATTCATTGCTGTTTCGAAGAAATTCTCGTACTTTTCCCGTAATACGGCACATTAGGCGGCGCACACCCTTTTCGTCCACCGTTTTGGCGATTTGATTCCACCAGTTCCATGTTCCTAACAAGTTTTCCCTTTGCCTTAAGCCTCCGCTTCGTGATTGCCCAGTATTTCTCTATCGGCCGGCTTCGTGGGCACGAATAAACGGCAGAATCCGTTTCTCTTTTTTGTAGACTTCTGATGTCATTGTCTTGTCAGTGAGAAAGACTTTGGTTTTCTGTCCACAACTGCATATCCCCTGCCAAATCATGTACTTGCGGGCGAATTTATCCGCAAACACGAACTTAAATTTTGCAGGTACATCCCCCCGAGCCGTCGCCAAATAAAATTTTTGACCTGGGATTTGCCCAAAGTCCGCCTTCACGTAGGTCTCATCGTCCATCAGAATACATCCGTCGAACTTGGTCAGCACTTGGTCGTACAGCTTTCGAGCACGGATTCTGGGCACATTGTTCTGCTTCAGCGTCCGATTTGGCTGTTTGCTGGCTCGGAATGACCTTATTCCTTCCCGGAGACGAATTCGTCGCACCGTACTGTGAGCGGCCTGGAAGTTATTGGCCAAATCGCGGTCTGAAAGATTGGGATTCCTCTTGACGGCCTTGATGACTTTCCCACGCAGTTTCCGGTCGACAGTTCCACTCCGACGCTTCGAATGCGGCTTCCGAGCCGTCGTCAATGTTTCCTTGTACTGCTTGATAACACGCCATACGGTATTTCTGGGCATTTTAAGCTGTTTAGCTAGCTTCGATGCCGACAACAATGGATTTTCAAGAAAACTGTGCACAATTTGATCTCTCCGTTCGGCTTCCATGGCGGTTGTTTACAAAATGCTATTGTTTGGTGTTATGACATAAATACATGGTGAAAGGTAATGAATTTCCCTACACGTGGGTGAAAAAAGTTTCCAAATCCGTCCACTAGGAGCGCCACAATGAGTAAAAGAATTTGTTCCAATATTAAATGAAGCAGACTTTATTCCGCCAGATTTTAAATTTAGTGGACATTTTTCATTCCGGTTATCAAAAAAACATCTTGCAGTGGAATTAAGCGATTCTTGAATCGAGTAAAGTTGATTTATATAAATTAAATCAAATTGATTAAAAGTTCAGATTTTCTAAAATATTTAAATGTTTTTGTAATGTACTTTTAACTTTACTCTGGTAAAATGGACTTGAACTGATTTTAATCAAAAAATAATTAAATAAGAATGATTACACCATCAACATGTTTCTAGTTTAAAGAAACAGTAAACAATAATTTTACGGAAACAACACTATCGTTTAAAATTAAAAAAAAAATAATCCGTTGGCCTTATCACTCTTTTGAACGAAATTTGTTTTTTGGAAATGGTTTTTATTCGGTTTCTTGATCCTAAGGGAATTTCCTTCCCGACATCGATAAAAACAGAACAAAACGGCGCCGGTAATCGTGGCTGCTGATTTTTTTTTTGCATGTCAACAATATCAGTTAGATGGCATTTGATGGAATAATTTTTTTTTCACTTTCACTTAGATAACCATGAAAATGATAAAATCTGGTGTTCATTTTCAGTGAGGGCAGTTAACGAATGAGTGTGGAAAGAATTGAAAAACAAAATTTTGAACGTGATGGGGTGTGGATTTCATGAACGCATCCCTTGTTTGTTTATCAAGAACCCCGGAAAACATCTGGGTGACTGAGGTGTTTTTTCAATGTGTGGAGCTATCAGCTTAATGAAAATGAAATTTTTCAAGACTGGTTAGTACAGCGAGAAATCAGTTTAGCTCCGATTTCAACTTGCGACCCCTCTAGTGGAAGGGTTTGACTTGTAGGTGACGAAAATAGTGTCGCGAGTTCGCTAGTACAAGCTACTAGTGTTAGTATCAATAGAAATAAGGTATGCTCGATTTCAACTTGATTATTAGAAGGGTTACAATAAGGTTTTTTTTTTACGAGGATTGATTTTGCTCAGTTTTGCTGACACGGCTTCTTTTTACACGGTTCTTTGCCATGGATACGATTCTTCTACACGGCTCTCTCGAATCAACACGTTTTTTGAGTGAAAATATTCCAAGTCCTATACGCTAACGACGGAAATCATACCGCGTAAAAAAAAACCTTAGTGTACTTCAGCTTGTACAACGTAGTACAAGTAGATTATTTCTACCGGTATTGACACTAGTTGCACAGCTAGTAGCTTGGTCTAGCGAACTCACGTCACAAATTTTCGTCACCTACAAGTCAAACCCTTTTACTTAACCGGTCGAGAGTTGAATTCGAAGCTAAACTTATTTCTCGCGGTACTTACACTAGTAGCTTGTACTAGCGAACTCGCGAGACTTTTTTTCGTCAGCTACAAGTCAACTAGAGGGGTCACAGGTTGAAATCGGAGCTAAACTAATTTCTCATGGTACTAACACTAGTAGCTTGTAGTAGCGAACTCGCGACACTATTTTTTATCACCTACAAGTCAAACCCTTTCACTTGACCGGTCGAAAGTTGAAATCGGAGCTAAACTGATTTCTCGCGGTACTAACACTAGTAGCTTGTGCTAGCGAACTCGCGACACTCTTTTTCGTCACCTACTAGTCAAACTCTTCCACTAGAGGGGTCGCAAGTTGAAATCGAAGCTAAACTAATTTCTCGTGTTACTTACACTAGTAGCTTGTACTAGCGAACTCGCGACACTATTTTTCATCACCTACAAGTCAAACCCTTTCACTTGACCGTTCGAAAGTTGAAATCGGAGCGTCAAACCCTTTCGCTAGAGGGGTCGTAAGTTGAAATCGGAGTTAAACTAATTTCTCGCGGTATTAACACTAGTAGCTTGTCTCAGGTCTCAGGTCTCATATCTCAGGTCTCAAGTCTCAGATCTCATGTCTCAAGTCACAGGTCTCAGGTCTCAGGTCTCAGGTCTAAGGTCTCAAGAAAAGAAAATCGGAAGTTACTAAACTCAATATAAAAAAAAGATGGCCAGTACGTTTTTTGGAGGATAAGCGAACTGATATTCAACGAGTTCATTAACTATCAAAATATTTCAAACTGTTTAAGTTTGAGAGCCACATCTCTCGACGCTCACTAGTGGTCAAGGAGTTAGCTTCCTAAACTTTCATGATAGATGGCGTGGGATCGATTCTCGGCTGTTTGATGAACTTTTTGTCAAGTTTTCGATCGCATCCGTAATTAATTTAGCGATTGCTGGCTACTGCTGCTGAGCAAATGACTACCTTTTTTGGAGCCGATATAAGCATGATATTTACTATGGAATAGAACAATTTTAAACAATCTTGTTTTTTGTTTTGTTTTGAAGATATGACCTACAGGAAAAAATCCAATTTTTTGATACTAAATTCACCAAAATCGTAAAACCTAGAATAGGAGTTAGGGTGGTAAGAACGTTTCAATGGAACATATAAATCCACGGACATCTTCGTAACTCGCCGAGTTGAGTCGATTGGTATATATAAAGTGGGGTCTTTGACCCCTAATTAATGGCATCCCCAACTGACCGTTCGCTATGTCTTTCTGTAAGAAAGCCAAAAACCGTGTTAATTCCCGAATACTGTGTAAAACAAGCCGTGTATTAAAACCGTGTAAAAATAAACCGTGTAAAAAAAACCTTGGTGTACTCTAAAAAAATGTTCAAATGTAGAAAAACCTTTGATCAACTAATTTTGAAAATATCTAAATTGATTGAAAATAGATTCAAATCCAATTTTTAAAGTTATTTCCATATTTTGTACTGTTATTCGAAAGATGAATGTTTTGGAAACTTGATGTTCAAGGTAAAGTTTCATTGAATGATTTTTATGGTTTATCTCACTTATAAGGGGATTGTCCAATGAATCTTTATAACTTCTCATAGAACTCATTTTACTTCAATACTTCTATCAAGACACTTGGAAGACAAAATTATAACAAAGATGTTTTTTCATTTACCACAATGCATTGTAAATCAAATCGTACCTGCAAAACCGGAAAAAAAATCTCGGTGAACGAAAAGCTAGAATCAAGGCGTCTGACCTAATGAGAA
The DNA here is from genome assembly GCF_029784155.1 of Uranotaenia lowii. Taxonomy (NCBI): domain Eukaryota; kingdom Metazoa; phylum Arthropoda; class Insecta; order Diptera; family Culicidae; genus Uranotaenia; species Uranotaenia lowii. Next base: position 166,301,045 of record NC_073693.1, read on the forward strand.
CCTGTACCGGATTAAATCGTCATCGATACTTAAGTCTGTAAATTTTTATAAGAAAAGCAGCAGTATTTTAGTAACAAATTGTTTCAAATGCCATCAAATGGAACACAGTAACAGTTTTCTATACAGAATTATGATTATTTTCCCAACCTTTTGTTTAATATTCTTGTGAATGCCTTGAAAAACCTATTATACGAAATCTCCTTTGTATATCCTCACTTTAAACAGTTTGAACTTTATTAAAATACTTTAATGCTTGTGCTTATTAATAGAACCCATTAGCTATTTACAAGTATCTTGTATTTATTCGAAGATAACTTTTTTCCACAAACAAAATTAAAGGTCCTTTATTACTCCAACTAACTCAATGTTTGGTCACAATAATTATCACTAACAAACTTTATTTAATGACTCTAAAAAGTTTAACGGAAGCTCATAAAAAACCTTATCTAACACTCCCTTCTTCAATATACAAACAGGTATCCGACAGGAACGTCCGCCTCATCTGCGACCAGAAACCATGCACCCGGCTATGCGCGAACGTGGTCGAGCAATTCCCCACGTTGGTTCCGTCCATAGCGAGCGACCCCAGGCAGCGCCGAGGATCGTTGAAGGAAGGGTAAGTTTATCTAGTATGCATACAACAAAAAATGCTTAAATTTGAATACTTGAAAAAAAAAATGGATGGTTAAATAATGAATAAGTTCAAAAGTGTGGAGTATGTAAAGTACATAAAAAACAAAGACAGGTTAAAAATTGATGGAAATGGCGTGAAACAAACAAGTACATACCTACAATGTATAACAAAATAGGTTCATCCCTCAAACATGAATAAAGCTTAACACCGACAGATTAAGCTATGCAATGAAATTAATTTTCGAAATTGAATTCATTTACACCGAGTATATTTCTACTGCTGCGACATGGCGTCATAACAAACAATTAATTTGACACAGATAACTTCTGGTTGTCCGAATATCTATGAAGAGCGAAAGGGTTCTTCGGTGTGAGATATGCAAGTAATTTTTGGTTGGGGAAAAAATTGCTTCGCGAAATAACGAACATCTGATTCGATGCCAAGTCACTTATAGAAACGAAGGTGTAAAGTCATTTTCTTTTCACTAAACCTAGGGAATACTTTTTTACAACGACTCCCAAAATTTCAGACAAAAGTTTTGTAGATAAATATACACTTTTTTTTTAATTTCTACTAGTGAACAGGACGATTTCTTCAACACATTTTCGTTTGACCTTTTGTTGTGCCGGTGTACGTAAAAATAACGAGAAAGGAAAAATTAAAATGAGGCAACCATCTGCTATACCGTGAGTTTTCGCGAGCACGTTTGATGGGTCTGATGTGATATTAAAATTTGTTATGTGGCTGAGTCAAATAAGTGGGCAAAATTATACAGACGACCTCGACGCCATCATTCCACGACAATACGGATGGGATTCTTCTCGTTCTATTTTAATATGCAAACGTTCGGAGTGAGAAAATTTTCACCTCTTGTGGACACTAAATACTTGCATAATCTATCGGAAGGTCCTATCACTTTGAACTTTGAAGTCTACCAGGAAAAATATACTAAGATGTTCGAAATTTTCCAAACAAAACTCAAATTCCTCGAAAGCTTATAATAAAACTAATAAAATACGTATTTATGATTATCTATTAATCAACAAAATTGTCATTTTAAGCACTTTGAAGCACGTAAGATTATTGATAGGAATGTCCTTTTGATGATTTCAATATTACTAACAAGTATTGTTTTAAGAGATTCATTTTGCTGAGTTATGTTTTTTTCTTCAACTGGTGGTTCTCTTTAGATTTCAACGTGGAAGCACCGACTAAGTTAAAGTTACAGGAATGTGGTGGCCTGTAAGATGATCTCACAGGACGGTAAAAATGAGAAAAAAGTGACACACTCACCACACGTATTGATAGAATTGTGTGACGCATTACCGATGGGTGTAGCTAAATTTAAACAGATACTGGCTGGCGTTTTGAAGACTTTTGAATGAACTTGGCCTTTTCGATGGCCGATAGGTATCGTATATGAACGAAGATTCATCTTTTACACTCGACACGGAATGGTGGTGACTACAACTATTTCCCCGACACGGGAACATTCGCTTAGAATTGGATAATATTTCTTCGGTCCTAAAATATATGTATACCAACAACAATGTAAACATGGTAAACTTGAACAGAAATATGGATGCGTTCGATGTCTCGATGAGCGCCAAGGTCACAGTCAAGTCAAGTGCAAGTTCTGGCGATATAGGGGAAAAGTTCATATAACGCCCCATGTGGCTAATACGCGCCACTCTTGTTTTGAAGAATCTGAAGCATTTTAAGCCTGCAAAATATTACCAATTTGTTTTAAATGCTGTGATTGGTCATGGCAAGTATGAATTTTTCTTTAAAATTCCCCATGTGTTGTGATAATTTCACAATTTAGGTTTTTCTTCATTTCGATCTAAATTTTATAACACTTTCAATAAGGTGTCACCAAGCAGAGAAAAACGAATAAGACTATATTTCCTGACACATCGATAGAGGAGAAACTAAACTATGATTTTATGCTAAAAAATCATTCTGAACTCGCTAAGGTATGCTTTTAATGGGTATGTTCTATCACGGCCTATGCGCTCGTTATAACGCGCCAATCGTAGTAGGCTGAAAATAGCATTCATTTTTCAAAAAGGCCAATTTTCATTAAAAAAGAAAAAAGACTAAAATCATATTTTGAGCGTAAATTAAGCTCAAAAAATCTACTTTTAGTTTTTTTTTAATTTTGATTAGTCCATTTTGATTTTCTTTTCAGTCAAAGTGCCTGTAAGTATTGGTGTGTTTTCGGTCTTCGGCTGCTTTCGGGTGTGCTCGGCTGCTAGGCGCGTATTGAATACACAGCGGCGCGTATTTGCAACACAGTTTTTTTCTGTGGCTTTGAATATGGTTTTTAAAAATCAAGTTTTTGAAGCCACTAAAGCAAATGCCTTTTTTGCCATTTTTGGAGAACGGTTGCGAAGAGTAGAAAAAGTTTTCGAATTACACTAAAATTCATGAATTGGATTGTTATAAACCAGTAGAGAGCTGTTTTTTCTTGAATATCTTACAGAAAACTTTGATATCATATTTGACGCTCTTGTTCTTTATTTACAGTATGCAAAAAAAGTTTATCCACCTCCAATGAAAAATTAGACCTCTACCAAAAAAGCCACCAGTGTTCAGTTTATTATTATTTAAGTGAAAACAAAGCCAATTCATTCAAGTTTAAATTGAAAAAAAAAAAACATTCTGTTGCATTTGAGACCTGATTAAAAAAAAAAAGATAAAAAATAACGCAAAAAAAATCGTGTGACCTGTGGTCTCAATAACAGCTCGACATCGTCGTGGCATCGATTCAACAGATTAGCAGTTGTTCCCGGGGTCATTTTGTCCCATTCAGTTGAAATTACCTGCTGTTGAAATTGCTGGATGCTGGTTAGTTTTGTTCCTGAACCTTTATTTTTAAAATTGACCAGAGATGTTCAATAGGATTAAGATCGGGAGACTGTGCAGGCCACTCCATGACCTTGATACGCTTTTCCTTGAACCACTACGAAACCAGTTTTGAAGTGTGCTTCGGATCTCCGTCTAGTTGAAACGTATATCTGCGCCCCAATTTTAGCTTAGCTATCCAAATAAACCTCCTTGGTCATGATTCTATCGATAAATTCAAGTTCTCCAACGCCGGATGTAGCCATCGATCCCCACACCATGACTCTACCAAACTACCAAACCATGACTAAATCGAAATCATGCTCAGTTAGTTGAAAAATCAATGTTCGTAAAGCAACTCACCAACACCTTGCTTGACTGTACGCCGCAAGCAAACACTCCTTTTTCGAACTTTCACCAGTTCGCCGCAATTTTCGTGTGATACCATCAGACCCAAATAGCATTACTTTCGATTCATCTGACCAAATCACCAAATTCTTCCAGTCATCACTGGTTCATGAAAGTTGGTCCAGGGCCTACTTCACTCCCTTTTGATATTAGGCTCCTCTATGTCTTTGGTCGACGATGTACCTTCCCCCACCGTTTAGATCTCCTGCATGTGCGCCGTTCAGGTGTTCATCGAAGTGTTGCTTCCACCTTTTGATCACCTCACGATTGTCCGTTAGGATGCCTCCGTCCGACTTGCGGCACGAGGCGTTTGCGGGATGCGTTGAGCTTCTGATAGAATTTTCGTGTTTCCTGGGAACGATGCAGCTGTTTCAGCTGGTGTCCGGTCTGTCGGTGTCGGTGATTTTCCACGTTTCGACGAGTGCTTCTTTGCACTACTGCCATCCGCGCGGCGTTCTCCTCGTCCATCACTTCTGGTCGAACCAGTCGTTCCGTCGTGTTCGTTCCACATGACCGATGACGTTCTCCGCAACACTGTTGATGGCTGTCTTGATAGTATCCCAACAGTCCTGCGCGTAGTCTACCGAAACCTCAGGTTGCGGACAAAAACTGAGGCAGGGTCAGTTTTGTATGTCATTCACTACGGATAGTTTTGGACGCGTCTTCACCATTCATGTTGATGTTGAAGAAGCGGCCATTGATTCTCAACCGGCACATTCGTAGGTCGAACGGCCACCACCCGATCGCACGCATCTTTCCCATCACGATAAAAGCTGTTCCAAGCTCGTGTGTGTTGCCGCAGCTCTGGTAGATGGTATTACCATCTCGAAACGCACGTACCCTTGAGCTTTTCCAGCATACCTCCTGTAGCGCTACGATGTCGTATTTGGTGCTCTTCAATTCCTCTTCTTTTTTCCATTAGTGGGAGATAGGATGGAGGGCGGAGCTTTCATATTATTTTCTTGCAAAACTCGAAAACTAATCGAGCAAATGGAATCAAAATTAACATGGAAGGGTATCCTGATATGAGGAATGTTTTTATGATGGTTTGGTACCCTTCCCTCATTCCAGTAGAGAAATAGGAAAGGAGGGAGAGAGCTCCCGTATATATTCTTGCGTAACTCGAACACTTATCGAGTAAACGGAACCAAATTTGGCATGGAGAGATATTTGGGTACGTAAAATGGTTCAATGATTATTTGGCACCCTTCCGTTCCATTTGAAACCTATGGGTTGGTACGCCTATTGTAAGTATTAAACCTACCACCCCACCGGCGTTACAGGGACTCCCTTTATTAGGCCTCAGGGCGGCTCGCTTACCAAAGGAAATCGCAGGGAGTTCGAACTTTGACCTCAGGAAAACCCCAAAAATGCACTTCTTGAACTTTTATTGAAATTGCCACAACAATTCTACGACCTATGCGCGAACTAGTAATGACCCAGATGGTTACAGTACCTTTTAGGGCCAAGCCCTGGTTCGGGTTTGAAGATGGCGGAGCTTCGCCTAGGGCGACGCTGCTGCTGCTGACCAACTGCTTTGCTGGTCCAATTCCTACAGGAACCCGGGATGTTCTTTCCGGGATTCTCGGCTACGTGGCGGAAGGAGCTGCTTGGAGAACTTGATTGGTCGCTCCGAGTGTTGTTGTTCGGAACCGACCACAATCTCCAATCAATGATCACCCGGATGATAACGGCTATCCGGGCAATCGTGACCAAACCAAAGCCGATTCAGGGACCAGGGATCAGGGACAAAGGTTGGCTTCTGTCCCGCCAAATGGTTTCTTTTGGTCAAAACTTAGGGGTCCTGTTGATGAATCAGGCGTTAGTGTTCCGGAAAGGAACAAAATGGCGGTTCGGCGTCTCCCGGCTTACCTGGTGTCTGGCTTTTATCACTTAGATATGGGTTTTGTGTGCTGGATGTTTCGTGCACTTTGTACTTCACAGCTTCGTAGTACTAATTGAACCGCGAGTATAGGTCGTTGATCTCCCATTGTGGCGGACACGATCGTTCGCCTTCGTGAGCTCGTCGGGCGTCGCTACCGATCGGGATGGTTACCAAGCAGCGCGGGTTACCATAGATGGCCCTCTGGTTGTCAGGTGTTGAAGCTTCGTGGCTGCATACTGGTGGCTTGTGGCGCTGTCGTCGGCTTTGAAGGCTACATTATTCGGGGAAAACCATCACCCATCATTTTCCCTCACTGCGATATTTAAAAACTACGATTACCCGCGACAAATCACTACAACCTCGATGGAAGTGTTATCTAACGCTTACACTATCCAGCACCTATGAGAACCCCCCTCGTTAAGCTTCAGGGTCGGTTATCCGCGTTCAACATAGCTAGCACAAGAAAACGCTGAGCTTTGCAAAAACGAAATTTCCCCGTTTATTGATAATTATGTCGACAAGATGGTTTCTTCCACTAATGTTTAAGGCTTCACAAAATATGGGCTCTTCCTACCTTGAAGATGACTGCCAATAATGAACTCCGAGGGTGCTCCTGCACCTCACTCCCTTCCGTGCCGTTCGTTGAACTACGCTGCGGGCGCAAGGTGAGTAACTCGGTCGCCTTTTGGCGCGGCTCTTCTTTGACTGACCCTTCGGATTTCCGGACCCACAGGTGATGAACGTTACCTGGATGTGATGTAATGCCGGACACCTCGGCGTTGACGACTGCCTGGGTGTGGCGGGTACTGCTCAGCTGTCGTGACGGGGCCTCTTATGATTTGCTTCGCTTATCTGTTGGCTATCCCTAGATTCGCTGCAGTCCTCCAGTGGATTTCAATCCAAACAAACAAAAAGGGGTCCTGTTGGCGCAATGGGACAAAATGAAAGCGCATTAGGAACCATTCCAGAGGGCCTGTTCATTCTCCATAAGGGTTCCGAGGCGGAAATCACTCCTCACCTGGTGGTAATGTGCTTTTTTTTCACTACAAGCACTATCGGTTGAACCGTATGGTATGGAAGTTGTTTGTGGAGTCATTGTCATAGCTGTGGGTCATCGCCCCGGATCTGGACTTTCGGCTCCGTCCTGGGATTCCGCCCCATTCCGCCGCTTTCGAAGCCCGCCTATGGCTGCCCATCTGTGCGTTTCAATCAGCGCTCTCTGTTGGTCAGCATCTTACTCGACCATTAGTTGCGTACGGCGTCGGTGGTGTAAGGTACGGTCCGCTTCCACTCCACACAGCGCTTCCTGTGCACATTTACATTTATTCCGTTGATTCTCACTGATCTTGGGCTTCTCATACAACGCATTGGTTACACATTTCAGTGGGGGAAAGAGAGAGGGGGTCTCCAAAGAAAATCAAGCAAATGGAACCAAGTTTTGAATGGGAGAGAATTTGAATGCGAGAAATGTTTCTATGGCTATTTGTGACCCCTCCCTCCTTACATTGGGAGGACAGGAAAAGGAGAGGAGCACTTTCAAACATTATTTTTTTGCATCGCACCATCACTTATCAAGTAAATGGAACCAAATTTGACATGAAATATATTTGGGTTCGTAATATTTTTCTAAGACGATTAGCACCCTTTCTCCTTCTAATGAGAAAATATTTATAAAGAGCCAAGGGGTGCTTCCATACATTTTTTTTTGCAAAACTCGAGAACTAATTAAGAACATGGAACAATATTTGGCAGGTTAGGATATTTGGGTACCAAAAATATTTCTATGTTTATTTGGTACCCTCCTTTCATTCCAGTGAGGAAATAGGAAAGAAGGAGGGGCTCTCTGATACAAACAACTCTAAAACTCATCTAGCAAATTGAACCATTTGGCATGTGAAAGTATTTTAATACGAAAAATGTTTCGATTTTTGACCCCTCCCGTTTTCCAGTGGGAGGATAAGAAGCGAAGACGGGTTTCAATATATTTTGATTTGCGTGATTTGAACACTTATCAAATGAAAGCAATTTAGGAATAGAAGGGTATTTGGATAAGAAAAGTGTTTTTATGATTATTTGGCACACCCTCCCCCTACTACTTTTAGTCGGAACATACAAAGGGGAGAGATCGGCTGCTATAAAAAATTTTATAACTCGAGAACTAATCAAGAAAATGGACAAATTCACAAATTTAGCATGGGAATGTAATTGGGGTTGGAGTGTTTTTATGATTATTCAAGACCCTTCTTTTTTTTTTTAGTGGAAAGAAGGAAAAGGATGAAGAGGGCCCCCATACAATTTTTGTAATATCTCGAGAAGTTATAAGGCGAAAGAAATCATATTTGGTATTATTTGAGGCCCACCAGCCTTACAGTGGGAAGATTCCATAAAAAGATTTGTTGAGTAGATCAAGAACTAATCAGACAAATTTTGTTGTATACTTCAAAACTAATCAAGAAAGCGAAAGCAAATTTACCATGGAGACTCCTCTCTTCCTCCAGGAGATGGACAAAAAGGGGGCACCTTAGAGTGCCCCCTTTGACCCGACATTTGAAAATGTTATGCGCTGGAGGCTCAAATTTATCCAAGGCCTAGTACAAGGTCTCATGCCAAATTTGAGTCAGATCGGATCAAGGGAAAGGGTCGCTCAACGAGCCAAAAGTTTGTATGGGATTTTGGGACATTTTGTTCGGGAGGAACACGAAAATTCAGTATTTCATTAATAACTTTGGTCCCCTTCCGCCGATTTCTTTTGAAAACGGATTTTCTTAAAGCCTAAAACTATGACAAATATTTCATCCGAAGACTGCATATCGATTCAAGTTTAGACACAAAAGTTATTAGGTATGTTTAAAAAAATAGTTATCTTTTTTAAGGGAGATATTCATCACTATAAATTAGAGACACTGCTTCGAACATTTTGACGCAGCATTAACAGTGATGAATCTCACTCTGAAAATAGTTAACCAATTTTAATTTTAATTCTAAGTTTAATAACTTTTTTATCATAAGTCGAATCGAAATGCAGTTTTCGGATGAAATGTTTGTCATATTTTAGGCTTTAAGAAATCCCGTTTTTAAAAGAAATCGGCCGAAGGGGACCAAAGTTATTTATGAAAAACTGGATTTTTATGTTTCTCCCGAACAAAATGTCTCAAAATCCCATACAAATTTTAGGCTCGTTGAGCGACCCTTTCCCGTGACCCGATCTGGCTTAAATTTGGCATGAAACCTTGTACTAGGCCTAGGATCAATTTAAGCCTGCAGCGCATAACATTTCACAAGCTTGAAATTTCTCATACAAATTTGGGACAGTCTAGGGCACCTATACGAGGTTTATGTAACAACACGAAAATTTATCAAGCAAAAGGAACTATACTTTACGTGAGAGCATAAATGTATACGAAAATTTTCTTCAATGATTTAGGACCTCACCTTTCTTTGAGTGGGGGACGTGATGGAGTTTTTGTGCATGGCTGGAGAAATTTAAAACAACGATTGAAAAATAAATTTTAGATCATGTTTTGGAAATGTAAGATTAAAATAATGTCAAATAAATAAAAATATAATAATTCTTTAAAATTTAACTAGGTTTCGAAAGGTGTAGCAAAGCACACCGGGTCATCAAGTGTTTTATACAAATAAACAAATAAACTGTTTTATTTTTCAAGGCTTCTACGCTAACAATCTTTATTGTAGTATTAATGTTATACCTGAAATGAATTTAAAAAGTTTGCATTTTAAAAATTTCTAATAAAATTTTGGCGAAACAGAACTTTTTAAAATCAAGGCGTTGCTCAATAAGTTAAAAGTCCGAATTAAATTAAAATAGACATTCAACATATGAAACTGCAACCTCTATATTAAATCTAGCATTAGATTTGGATCTCGACAGGAATTAAACATGATGCAATAGTTTCAATCATTTTGTATTTGAGTCGTGTTTCAAATTTCACGTATGGACAAATAAGGATAGACGAACCACCGAATAGATTTATTCCGAAATTCCATCATTCGTTAAAATATGACTTCCCGGCCTTCGGAAGATATCCATCCCCCTTTTAAAGTGAATGTCAGAATTTTTAATAACCTTAAAATGATTATTACGTCTAATCGAACCGGCCAAGTCGTAATGCTTTCATCACGCATCAATGAGCCCATATGTGCCTACCCCTACATTTGGTAGAGTTCATTTGAAGCCATGCGTTTTATCCGAATGATCAATGATTCGAGTAAAGTTTGGATGGCAACAAGTGTGAAAGGGAATGAGATTTTGTCTTGTTACATTAGAATGAACTGTGGTACATGATTCATTATTAAAAAAAGTTACTTATGTCTTTTAACCCAAATCCGCTCTTGAGTGTCAATATGACAGTTACAATCCTCTTTTTCAAAATTTGGCTTGTATGACTTAAACAATTTTGAATTATCATTGTGGAAAGATACGGTTTTTACACCACCTTTTTTGTTGTAATGATCTTCAAAAAAAATCTATACTTATGCCCAACGTATAGCTTCTAACTTCAGCTTTTTTGAACACTATGAGCATTCCGTAGCGGATTTACAGTCTTTATTATCCGATGCATGTTTTTCGGATTTTTTTCTTAGACTTTGAATAACGGAAAACTGAATTGTTGCAGGTGAATATTGTCTGAGAAGCATATTTGAGTTACACTACGAGGTTTTAAAAACTATAAATTTTGTAAAAATCGGTTGAGAAACAAGAGAGATATATTGGTTTTTATCAGGAGTGTCAAATTGACACTCCGGGGATTGAAACAGGTAAAAATTTCAAGGATGGATGAGGGTTAATCAGATAGAAATTGTTTAGTAACTTGTTTTCTCATATTAAAATTGATTTATAATCGGATACATAAATGGTATAGTTTAATAATTGAATAGAAATATTTTGGTATTTCAAATATTCTAGCAAAGTAAGGTTACTATCATTTCGTTTGGATAACATTTTAAAAATTATATTTCGGTTTGTCATCATAAGGCTTAATTGACCTTGGTCATCCGATTAAGCGATTTTTTTGTTAAGCAAACAAGATTTATAATAATCAACCGAGATCTGCTATAAATTTCCTTCGCACTTTTCGGTTCATTATCCATTATTTCTCCAATAGCACCATTTATTGCTTTCAATTTACAGCGAGACAATAATATTCCACGATTAATCGTGAACTCAAGTACTCATCTTCCTCGGTTCACTTATTTTCGACACGAGATGATCGAACTGAGAGAACAAAATTTTGATCAACATGCATGCAATAGAAATTGAAATCCTGTCGAAATACAAATAAGAGAAGTTGAAATAAAGGTGATAAATATTACATTCATTGAAATACTAGTAAATTTGTGTAAACTTACTACTATAGTCAATGTTGAATTTATTGAGAGCAGCACCTCTCCACTATCGCTTGGATATTCGGCAACTCTAGAGATGAATCCATCAGGTTTTCTTACTGCGGGCGTTCCGGCGCGTCGATTTTCCACTTCCAGTGATATAGTTGGACGTCGAATGCAACGCCCAAAATCGACGTAATAACAAACAAATGGAAACGACTGGTCTTTGATTTTTTGGCGAGAGGAAAAAGGCACCCAAACCGAAATGAGTATTTCCAATCTTACGCGATCTTTTTCGAAGTGAAGCAGTGCATTTCTGGTCGATGCGTCCGTGGGCTTGATTCAATTCCGATTTGCTGCTATAAAGTGAACGTAACCGTTTTTCGGCAGTGCATTTTTCGGGCTCGAACACGTGATACGCGATAGTGACACGCAAGATTTCGTGGGGTTAAGGACCAGCAGTGAACATTTTGAAGTTTGATAGATAATTGTCTGGTATTTTGCCGGAAACCGACATAATAGTGATCAATGTGAGTAAGCCGACTAAAGGCTTTCTGCTGTTAGTTCAAAGAATGAAGAAAAAAAATTGTTGAAACCGAGGATTCGAAATCTTCAAAATAATTACAATTGAAAAGTAATAACTGAAGAAACGATTTTAAAAAGATATACTGCTGAAGGAGCGTGACAAAAATGTGTTACACATTAGTTGCATCGAAAGTTTAATTTTTGGGTTACTGCTTCTGATAACCAAATGCATATTTTATAATAGAGCGAATCAATGTGATTTTTTTCATTTAAATTCGTTTTGTTAATCGACCATCTTTATGGCATTCCCGACTTATCATTGTGATCGAACTTGAACAAATGTGCACAAAAAAATCACATCTCAGAAACATGTACATTATTAATATTCGAATTCTATTTGACCGATTTCGGATTTGAAACCCCAAGAGTTACACTCTGTTCTCACTCAAAAAATTATTGTATCCTGCAGTTTTGAATATTAAAAAAATATGTACATGGAAATAATGAATATGATGCACTCAAATTTTGCTTGTCTCCTGGGCGTGGGTGTGGGTTCAAAACGTTATAAAAGGGGGTGTTTTAGTATTTAACCTAAGCAAGATTTCCGTTTGACGTGAAAAAAAAAATGAAATAATTCAACTACAAATTTCCGTTTGGTTTTTGCAAATAATGTGAATAAATTTGGCATAAACTGGACTTTTTTTGTGATTTTCGGCCAACCGAACCTAACCTCACCTTTCCTAATTGTTAACATTACAAAATGCCCGGCTAAAACCAGGTAATCTGGCAAGTGTCACTAACCCATACTTAAAAAAAATAAGGAGTGTCTCAGATATCATAAGGACACAAAAAGTGAGATGTTTGAACCCTTCCGTGAACAAGTGAGGACATTCCGTTAATCTTGAGCCTTGCAGGCTAAAATTACCTAGGCCTAACACAAAGTCCATGCAAAATTTGGACCTGATTGAACTACGAAAAGGGAGCGCTCGACAAGCCTGAAGTTTGAATGGAGTCTTGGTACATTTTTGAGTTCCGCATAAGAACAAATTTTCATTTTTTTTTTAATCGGATTTTCAAGAATTGCATTTTAGAACTTCGAATTAGTATCAAACACTTTCTACTTTTTTCATATATGGAAAATTATGATCTTAATATTGAAAATGAAATGCAAAACTAAATTTGAACAGAACCTACTTTCTATTTCCTTATGATGAATCGAACCGAAAATCCAGAATACCTAACTGAATACAGAATCCGAAATATGAATCAACAATCAAGAAAATTTCGAAAAACTGAACCATTATTCTGAGTTATTTGTTTTCGAGGTTTTGGCATTATGCCCTAGACTTACAGTTCCAACAACAACTCATCTGATGCTATTCTTCATGCCTTTATAAATTCTTCTACCTAGCATTTCATCTCGCCGCACGTGTCAATGAACATACTTAAATTATCTCTGAGTAAAGATTGTTAACTCTTGAATAACCTTAATCAACGATCAAAATTTGACTAAGAATTTCAAATAAATTTTCGCTTGCTATTTTGGGCCCTCATGGGGGGGGGGGGGGGTTAACTCCCAAACCCCCCCCCCCTTCCCCCGTTCCTACGGCCATGCTTTGCCATAACAGTAATTAGTGATGTACCGAATATTCGGTCGGCCGAATATTCGGCGCCGAATACCGCCGAAAAACCGTTAAGCCGAATATTTAGCTCACCGAATAGTTGAGCTAAGTATTCGGCCCTATAGGCCGAATATCTACTACAGACTTGTAAATTTTTCAAATAATTTTGGATAACTTATAAAATATCGAAATGTAATGTTGTAAAAGCTACACAATCACTAATAACTTATCGTTTCAGCAAAACATCTAAGGTGTATCCCCGTATATTTCTCTGTAGATCGTACAGGAGAATGCTAAACGGTATCGCTTTATACTTTGATTATAGTTTATTCCAAATTTTCTGGATATATTCAGGCTTGCCCAAAAATCCATTAAAACATCCAGATAAGTCAAATCTGGCCGGCATGTCCAGATATTGTTTAAAAATTTCCCGATTTTTGCTCGGGTTTATTCAGATTATTTGCTGAATCGACCAAAAAACTCAAAATCCTCTTTAAAATTTTTTAGATTTTGTGTTCAATAACGATTTTTCAAAAATTTCAAAATATACATATATATTGCCCTTTTTAAATTTTTTTTTTCAAAAATCGTTTTGAATGCCTGACCGTGTGGATACGTATGGTTGAAAGTATTGTATGTTTAAGGTTAAAGATCATTAGGGGAGAGTGGGGATACTTGATCCCCTTTTCTTATTTTCACCATATCTTTTTGGAAAAATTTAGCAACTCGCCGTCTTTGACATTTTCTGACAGCTTGTAACTTCAAGTTTCTATGCTCCAAAAATTAGAACGATACTTGAACCCGTTGAAGAACTAGAAGCATTTTCGTGGGAGTAAAAAAATTGCGATTTTTCTGAAGTTAGGGGAGACTTGATCCCCTATTGAAGGAGACTTGATCTTTTATTCAGGAAGCCCTAATCCTTGTATAAAAATCAAACAAAACCCCAAGATAGAATGTTAATTGACTATTTCGGTCATGTTTGTTCTCATTTCACAATTTATAGCAGACATAAGAAGAAAATTCTATAACTTTGTCTCAACGCTAATAACATTGCATACTTAAAGGCGCTATTTTTTATAATTTAGAAAAAATTAATTATTTTTGCTCTTTTCTTCAGACAATTGTTTGATAAATATTAGTTTTTGGATAAATATTAGTAATTTCGTAATCAGCAATCATAACGATCAATTCAGAAAAAGAATATGCTCTTTGGAAGGGGGATCAATTGTACCCAATTCTAGGGGATCAATTGTACCCATAATCAACATTTTAGAAAACTTTTTCTGAAAAAAGTTGAGAGTTTTCCATTGCTTTGAAAATATGGCATTATGAAGTTCATTTTACGCTCGAACGATTGATACATTGGAACAAATACTTTTTTCATAATTTTTCCATGTAAGGAACATTTTAAAGTGATGAAAAAAGATCTTCAAGTTACATTTTGTGAAATTTTTCAAACAAAGTTCAATTACTCAAACAATCATTTTGTTAAAAAAATTTAAACTGCAAGCATTGTTATTTTGCTCATTTTGGCACATTTTTCTAGAACATTTGATCTTTGTAAGACATTCCAGTTTCGAGATATAGCTAAGGAATCAAGTATCCCCAGGGATCAAGTATCCTCATTCTCCCCTAATCTTGTCACCAACTATTTTGAAGATATCTTGCTCGAACTCGACCTTCATCTAATTCAATATCAGAGAAGCATTTTCAAATAGCTTGGCACCTGCTTCGACATGTTTTATCCCAGATTTCGCAGGAACGCAATCTTTTTAGTGATAAACGCCCTAGAAGCGACTAGTCATCTGATGTCTTTTCAGTTATAGGTGACATTTTAAAAATGAGAATGATTCACACTTAAAAAATATCTTGTAATACATCATCCAATCATATCATCTGGTTGAAAATATTCGACTTAAAACATGAGGGGCATTTATGTGGAAGAAATAGAAAGCATTGAAATAATCGCTTAAACAATTTTTTCTCTAAAACTCAAAGAATATTCGACCGAATATTCGTTTGGCCGAATAGTTGAAAAGGTCAATATTCGGTATTCGGCCGTTTGCCGAATACCACTATTCGGTACATCTCTAATAGTAATTTTTGCATTTTTAAATAATTAAACGAACCGCAGTGTACTAATAGTATAACGAGAATTAAACATGGAAAATCTCACTCGCTTCAATTCATAATTATTGATCAGCTTACCAGAAGGTCACATACCAAATTTCAGAAAGATCTGATCATGGGGAGGGGTTACTTGAGTCTCAAACGGAAATTTGATTTGAAGGTTTTATGCTCGGAAGGAACAAAAAAAAAATATATTACAAAAAATTCTACTAGCTGAAATCATAAAAATAAATGATTGAATGAATGATATTTCAATGTTGACAATCGTTTGATTTAAAACGATCATATTCCAGCATATGAAAACGAGATTTGAACAGTGTCTCTTTGGTAAACATTTTGTTGCATCTGACTCCAGATAGGTAACTGAATAATAAAAATATTTATTAACAAGTTGGCAATTTTCCGAAAAATATGTTTACACCAACTGTGTTGGTATAGTATAATTTAACCAATGTAAAGCTTGTAAGTGTTATCTTTAAGGCAATCCGTCATACTGTGTTATGTTTTTTACGTCATCGAAAAATGTTAAAATTGGTACATTGATTGCTCGATTTTTTTAATTTTAGATGAGAATCATTTTTTTTAATTTACGCTCGATTATTGCCCAATATGTTTCAAAGGGACGAAACTGTGAGCAGTTGGATGGATTAAAACTTTATTGGCGATTTGCAGCAAAATTATTTGACATGCAGCGCCAACTGGATTTCACATTCGGAACTAACAAAGGGGTGATGATAGCTGAATTTTAACACGGCTGTGTTTACTAATTGTTTTTAAAATAAAGATTTCTGTGAGAACTGTTGAGCTTTAGACAATAATAATGACGGAATTTTGTAAGAAAACCACTATTTAATTTATTTCAGTGCTTGTGGCATTAGCAAATATTCTATTTCTTGGTTTTTCTAACAAAATTAAATTTTCAAATTTTAAGATTTCAACAATTTTTTTTTATTAGTTGATCACCCTGGTGGTAAATCCTTTTTATGGATTGCATTCCAAGGCACGGCGAACGACTGAGTCCCCCCAGTATGCTACCTTGGGTCCATGGGTGCAATTGGACGACTCATGATACTAAGTACCCCTACGCCATAATGTCCACCTGGGGCCTCTGGCCATAATTCCCATCCGGACCTACAACGAAGGCTATACCCGAGATGGGAGACCAAGTCCGTGCTTAAGCGCTCATCGGCAATTCTAGTTCTAGTCAAACTCCAGCATATATACCCTGCTTCTCGTTACGATTCAAGACTAAGGACCTCTCCTCTAACGACTCGAGATCCGGCCTTTACTCGCAACTCGAGACTAGCTTGGTTCCCACGATTATCGTGCGCTCCGCCTCTGTTCGAGATCACTGCAAGAGACCAATGACCTCTCCTCTAACGACTCGAGATCTTGGCTCCGCCTGGCTTGGCTGGAGGCCCTCTCCTATTTGCCCGTCCGTGTGCCGAATCGAGAGCAGCTTATCCGGGACACGCGCCTGTCACAGCACACGTCCGGGGCTTTACGAAAGACTACTCGGATGGTTCCCGGCGAAGAATTCATCCTACACCGACTCAGGTGACTCACCCGCCGACGACGTGAAGTCACCCTACTCGAAAATATTTCGCGGCATAAATACTCTTCCCCCTACGAGTTCGGCTACGAAGAATAGTCTTATACCCGCAGCTTCCCTCGTAGGGAGCGCGTTTTACTCAGATACTCACCGGCGGTGGAGGTATCCTACACAACGTTCGCGACGTACCTAACAGCTCGGCATACGCAGAAGGTAGAGTCTTATCTTTGTATGCTTTACTGCTAGGATCGGACGTACACTACTCGAATGCCCCCCGCCGAAAGGGCATTCTACTCCGACAGCGGTCTGGTCTTCCTCCTCCCTTTTTGGCTGGCAACCCTAGGCTTTTTGCCCACCTTGTGCCGAATTGAGAGCAGCTTATCCTAGACTCGCGCCTGTCACTGCACACATACGGGTCTTAAACGCTTACGACTCAGATGAATCCCGACGGTGATGTCATCCTACCCGACTCGAGTGGATCATCCGACGGCGACGTGAGACCACTCTACCCGAGAGTACTCCGCGACGTGAATACTCTTCCCCCTACGAGTTCGACTGTGGAGAAGGTATTGTCTCATCCCCACAGCTTCCGTTGCAGAGGGCGCGTTTGACTCGGATACTCAACGACGGTTACGTTGGAGGTATCCTACACACAGACGCGACGTACCTAGCAGCTCGGCATACGCAGAAGGTATTGTCTTATCTTTGTATGCTTTACTGCCAGGGTCGGAACACAATACTCAGGTGCTCCCCGACGAAGGAGTCACCCTACACCGATCGCGGACTGGTGCTGGTTCCAGCTCCTCTGCAGAGCAGTTATGATCCGGGTGAACCCATCGCTGACCACGCGCCAAGTATTGGTTTCCTCACACATCCTCCGCACGATTTTGTCGGCTGTCATGTCTGGTTCGCAGGCGGCAAGCATGTTAGCACGTACCTGTTCGAACCTTGGACAGTTGAACACTACGTGCCCTGGTGTCTCTACTATGTCACCGCAGGTTAGACAGGATGGCGAGGCCACGTGTCCAAACCGATGGTGGTACTGCATGAAACATCCGTGACCAGTCAGGAACTTTGTCATGCAAAAATCCACCTCACCATGTCTCCGATCCATCCAGGATCCGATATTAGGGATTTCAACCATGAAGAAATTATTATTTGTATAGAACCAAACCGAATAGCGACAGTAGGACTAGCGACGCTTTTTTACTAGCGGGATTCCTGTCATTCGTAGGTTTGTTTTTCTTTTTTCAGTCAATGTAGTACTCGAACATTGTTTATGTTATTTACTGTACATTTTCCTTAGGCCATCAATCGCATGCTTCAAGTCTCCTAGAAAACTCGCGCTGCGTCGTTATTATTTTCAACGTCGCGACAAATGCGACGTGTCGCTAGTAGGCAAAGCTGCTACGATTGCGCTCACATTTTGGATTTTTTCTGCATGCATAAAATATCTTCTGGAGATAGCTATGCCGTTTATCCAGTGATACTGAGGCCCCGTGAGGTTTTAGCCCGATCTAGTTAGCTGCCACAACACCTGGGATGAATTGTAATGGTACCAGAAGAATAATGTTGATGATTTTGTACTTTGATCACC
Source organism: Uranotaenia lowii (assembly GCF_029784155.1). Lineage (NCBI taxonomy): Eukaryota > Metazoa > Arthropoda > Insecta > Diptera > Culicidae > Uranotaenia > Uranotaenia lowii. The sequence continues at coordinate 166,319,591 of NC_073693.1, forward strand.
GGGGTAACTTTGATCAACATGAAATTTTTGCAGATTATCATCATTAACTAAGCCTGAAGTTAAAATATCTGAAAACTGTTTTCTAAGCTTGGAAGCCTATAAATTGAGTTTTAAAAAGGCTTTTGTTTGTAGTTGGAGATTTTTTTTATATAACTTAAAATGTAGTTTTAAAGTTTAAAAATATCTTTTTTTTTCGAAGACTCATAAACAAACAGCTCTCCTGATAAAAACATAGCATTTAGAAGAAAATGGATTGTTTTATATGCAAGTTTAACTTTTTTCCTTTGTATATGTATAGTTTTAGAGTTATTTTTATGGTTTTATAACCACCATTATCATATAATTATGATATTTTTTGGAAATTAAAAAAACGGACATTTTCTATGAGAATGCCTGTATAGAACAAATAGCTTAAAACCTTATCAAATGGTTAAGTTTCAATAAAAAAAGAACATATGAACAGTGGGAGGGCCAGTGGGAGGGCCAAACAAAAAATTACTGTTATTGATGTTTTAAGCCTGAAGGTTTGAGTGCTAATTGGCATCAAAATAATAATTTGGAAAATGTTGAGACACGTTAAAACCATAGTGATCAAAGTTATCCCGAAACATGGAATCTGGTTCTGTAACAAACATTAAGTTATAGCCACTAATGTCGTTTAAATGTTCTGCTATCAACGCTTCATACTTCTTACCTCAGTAAGTATTTTAAAACTATTTAAAGTTACAAAAAATCAACCCCTTCCAAAATATTCGAAAATCAATAAAAAAAAGTGATCAATGTTCCCTAAGTTTACGGTATACCATATGTGAATTACGGTAGTTTTAGTAAGGGATGTTTCTCGAATTTTTTATCTTAGAAGTTGAAATGCGAGGAAGCAAATGAATATAACTGTATACAATGTTCTGAACACTTTACTGACAATTAAAATGTTTCTATTGATGTATTTTTTGAAAAAAAAGATCGTAGTAACGGAAAGTTATAACGTTTTAAGCAAGGAGTGTCAAATTGACACTCTAGGGACTATAACGGGTATAAATTCAGGAAAGATAAGGGTTAATATGACTTTTATTAACGATTCAGTTACCGGATTGGTGAAGCAAACCTATCCGGTGCAACAGTGCTCGAGCTTACTCTTGGACTTGAACTCACAACCATTGGCTAGAACTACATAAATGTCGCTATGGCCGTGGGCAGGCCATAAGGGCATCTTCTTCTTTTTTCTGGTATCATTTCTCCTTCCTGGATGACATAAAAATTGATGAGGGCCAGTATCTCAGACTATGAACAACGGCATCATATGTCACTTTAAGAAATATCAACAAACCCAAACATACCTTTTGTTTTTAACATGTGAACAATATTGTAGCATAATGGTTGATACTATGTACATTTTTTTTTCAGCCCGGTCCCATACCTGGTATGCGCCCGCCTATGGGAGCAGGATCGCATCAGCCTACAAAATCTGCCACTTCAATGGGTTTCATAATGCCACTCTATACCATCGGTATAGTTTCGTTCTTCATTTACACAATACTAAAGGTAGGTGCTCGGTTACCCGATATCATTTGAAATTTTACTAATTTGTTTTTATTTTTTCCGTTCGAGAGCAGCTCGTTTTCAAGAAAACGCCGGCCGCGCCTTATCCAGAGATAAAACCTGATCCGGCCTTCAGGGACGAAGTATTCACCACGGAACAATACATTAAACGACCCGACAGTGGAAACACGAAACATGGTAAGTCATTTCGAACGAATTTTAAATTTCCTTATAAAACACATGTGACTAACCAATCGTCATAGTGGAAGTCCTTTAACCTTTAAGAATACGCAACAATGCAGCAAACATTACAAATATGTAACACTTTTCCAAATTCATACTTACATGCCTAGCCTGGAAAGATCACGGCGCAAGTAAGATGATTAGTGCGTGTTATTTTAAATATTATTATCCATTTAGTAGTAACATATGACAAGAACACATTCACCACACAGATACAGACATACTTAATTTTAGCTTCCTTGAAAATGCATTCCAAAACGAGTCGCTCATTTCCCTCAGACATAAAGTAAATTCTGGATTGATCATTCTCAACCTAACAACATTTCCAACTAGTGGGGACCGACCGAAAATCAGAAGTGAGACGCAACCGAGCGTTACAAGTTTCTTCGATATTGTCTTCTATTAGATGATGACTGTTTCTGAACCGTAATGGTGAAGTCTTTTGACCAGTTTTATTGCTTAGTTTATTCAGTTTCCAAGTAGTTTGAGTTTTGTTCGAGTTCTGAGGTTTCTCCCAATTCCCAAGTAGTAGGTTGCAATAACAGTCTTTTTTTAAACTAATTATGACGAATTATGAAGTTACTTGGTCCGTTATTTAGAATGCAGATTCACATTTTACATTGTGTTGCTACACTTTTTCAACAGTTTTAAAATTACTTTTTAACAAAACTAACATGACAAAATTGATAATGTCGTTTATCAAACCTCAATTGGAGGAAATCAACGTCAACGGCTAACACCATGCGAATGATTAAGTATGTTTGAGGCATAAGAGTTTGGAGATTAAAATTCCTAATGAGACCAAAAATGAGTCAAAATTAATTAAAAAGTTTTCATTTGTATGCATGTTTGAGGTGGTTTGTTTCTTATTACATATTTATCTAACTTATTTACATATTATACCTATGTTTGAATTTGTATGTTGTTTTCTTTCTGTTCGGCTTAGTGTTATGTTTTGTTGGATTTCGAATTTCGTTCTGTTTTTTTCTAGGACAACCGATCCCACTGGAAGAGAACGGTGCCCCAGTTTCGGCGTTCAACGGGAATGTCAACGGCAGCATTTACGCCCACTCGGTACAGGCAGAAATAAGCGTAGACTACGCACAACTGTCAGCCGCCAACGCGACTGCTAAAGAAGCCGATTTGGCGAAGTATGATGAAGTTGTTGACAATCGAAAAACAGAGACCAAAGAAGAATCAGTTGTAGATAACTATGACTATGTACAACCTAAATACGATCCTGCTACTGAAAAGGTAGTTGATGGAATCGTTATCCAGAAGGTTGTACGATTTGACGACCAAGGAACGACAAGTACAGGGGACGAAAAAGTTGACTGCGCTACCGAAGAAGTGAAGAAAGAAAGTCAACAACAAGAAAATGTGATTGAAGAGAAAATCGCTGTTGAGCTAGTTGAGTCTGTTATCGCTCAAACTGAATCACTTTTGAACGCATCACAAAACGTTGAAGAAAAGGCTAGTTGTGAGCCGAAAGAGCAGACTACTGAAGAAACCATTACAGAAACATGTCATATTGAGTCAGAAATCACTGTTGTTAAAGAGAAAAATGTTACTGAAGACGTCGGAAAGACTGTTGAAGTTGAACAGCCAAAAGAGAGTTCGATTCAATCGGAAGAAAATATTCCAGTGGAAATCGAAATTGAAAGCTCAACGACTGAAGAAGATGCAATCAAAATGATTGCCGCGGAAATGGAAAAGGCTTCACATGAATCTTTTGTTGCTCATCCAGAGTTGAGTCCGGAAGAGACCGCTTCTACGGCGATAACTCAAATTGAAGAAACAACTCAAGCTCGCTCAGTGGTAATCGATAACGAAGCTTCAAAACAAGCTCTTGAACAAGAGGTAACGGATTTGTCGAAAAAACTTGTTGATGATGTTGTTGAAAATGCGGAATCTTATGTCAACTCGAAAATCGAATCCGAGCAAGATGAGTTACCAACTTATGACCCTGAAACACAGAAGTTGGTTGATGGAGTGGTAATCAATCGATTCGCTACTGAAGATTTGCCTTGCGGTGAGTCATCTGGGAAACTATCCGTTGAACTTGAAGTACCCAGTAGCTCTACGGATGCTGAAAATTCTGAATTGTCTGAAGCTACATCACAACAAACACAAGAACAAGGAGAATTGGTAGAAGTATCATCGAGTGCTTTAGAGCCTGTGGAAGAACCAGTGTGTGAGAAAATCGAAAATGTTCAACAAGTTACTAGTGCACCGATTCTAAGCTTCGAAGAGAAAGCTGATGTTTCATCTGGCGACGCTCAACTCCAATTGGTAACAGAACTCGCTGAGGAAACGAAGCTTGAGCCTACACATGATTCAATTAGTTCGGAGTCGACGATACTGGAAGAACCTACTGCTACTCTTGTAGAATCGGTAGAGTCTTCTGAGTCTGGCGTTGAAAACCGAAGTACCGAATCAATAGAAGTAGCATCTGATATGCAACTTGAGACGCCTCCAGAAGAAGAAATCCATAAAGAGGAACAAAAAACGACTAATGTGGAAAAATGCGAAACTATGATTGAACAACCTGTTAATGGCAGTGAATCCGATGAAAAGTCTACTAAAACTGAGAATATTGAAGAAGTTCCAATTTCAGGTGATTCGCCTGTTTCGGAAGAAAACACGCAAGATCCACCTCAAAAGGAAGAAACGCTGGTACAAGGCGAGAATATTGAAACTGTTGTTTATAAAGTTTTGGAAATCAAGCAAGCCCAAATTGAGACAGAAGAAAAACAAACTGCTGCAATCGGTCAGGCTCTCGAAATCGTGTCCACAGAACAAAATGAAGTTCAAAATGAAACCGATGCCGAGAAAACTTTGGCTGAAGAAACATCTACCTCAGAATCATTTGAAATTAAACAAGAGTCTTCTGGAATAGATGTCAAGGAAGATCAAGCTCAAATTGAGAAAGAGCAAAACCAGACTGACAACGTCCCTGATGTTTCTGAGCAAACTCTCGAAAAGGTTTTCATCGAACAAAATGAGGCTCAGAATGAAACTGAAGCTGAAAAGTTTTTGTTTGAAGACCAATCCAAAATAGAACCTACTGAATCGAAACAAGAAGTTGATGCTTCTTTTGAAGTGAAACAGCAGACAGAAATCGAAATTGGCGCCCCAGTCGCCGAGAAACAAGAGATTAAAGAGCAATCAACAGTTGAAAAACCGTTGGTAGAGGAGCAGATTGTCAGTGAAAATGTGGTTGTTGAACCATTGATTGATTCCGTTTTTATCGAAACGACATATCAAGATCGGGTAGAAGTTCTACGAGAGGCCATTTCTGATCCAACATCAGCTGCCGATTGCTCCGAACAAGCGAAGGTTCAAGACGCGCTTTCTGACGAACCTTCTGATGAAGTTGAACCAACAACTGCGGTAGTACCAGAAGAAATTCAAACTGAAAGCGTTGTAGAATCATCTGCCGAACCTGTCAATGAGGAAGCGTCTGTGTCAGAAGAAACTCCAACTGAAAGCGTTGCAGAACCGAATGTGGAATCTGTAAAAGAAGAAGTTAAAGAGGAACCAACTCAAACAGGCAACATAATTGAAACTGCTGCTGAAATTCTAGAGCCGACCGTTGAACTGAAGCAAGAACCATTAGTTGAAACAATTGGGCAAGTCGTCGTGGAAACTGTTGTAGAAACAGTTTCAACTGAAAAGGTGTCTGAATTGTTGAGTGAATCAATCGCAGCAAGCTCTGAAATTCCAAATGTTGAAACTGTGGAACCAGAGGTGAAAAATGACCAGCCTACTGTGGAAGTGGTTGAGCCTGTACAAGTGAGCATGGATTTTACGGATACTTCTGCAAGTGTTTCACAGGGAACTGAGAGCAGAGATTTGCCACCAGAAAAATTAGAAACAGCTCCGGCTGTCGAGCCTTTGATTGAGAATCAATCGAAGGATTCGGTTGAAGTGAACACTGAAGCATCGTCAGAGGATACAGCTAAAGAGGACGTAGTTGTGTCTGAAAATGTTGTGGACTTCAGGGCAAGTATAACAGAATCCCAAGAAACAGTTGTGGAATCCCATGTGAAAGCGAATGAAAACACCGGTGAAGCAGCTGACACTGTGCCAGAAGCAATTATCACTACGGAAACCTTTTCGGATAACTGCTCAAACGAACCAGTGTTTGTGAGTGGAGATGAATATGTTATTGAAGTAGCAGCTGTCACTTCGGAAGAAGGAATTCCTAAATCAGGAAGCGGCAGGCCTGTTCAAAGTTCGTTGACTCAGGGTCCAACTATCGAAGAAGTAATCGATAGTAAGGTCGAGTTTTCTGAAGAAGGTAAGGCTTCCGAGGAGCATATAATCAAGATTGAAGTTGAGAAGACTGATACTTCTGAGATGATCTCGGAAGTAGTCACGGAGCCGATTGTAGTGAGTCCAGAAGTCTCTCGTGCTACATCGAGTTCACCTGCTCCATCAACGACGCTTTCTGAAATTCAAGTAGTCGAGCATTTTGAAACTGTGGAGAAAATTTCCCAAGTTGCAGTAGAACCGATTGTAACGAGCCCAGAAGTCTCTCGAGCCACTTCTAGTTCACCTATCCCCAATGTGGTGTTAGCGCCAGCGCTAGATTTGATTGCTGAAACTGTAGAAGAGACGCAAACCGACATTGCAAGTGAATCCAGTTCGAAGGACCAAGAGGTGCAAGAGAAGTTAGATCGCACTTTATCAGAGGCTACAGCTGTGGCTTGCAAAATCGAATCCATTGTCGAGCACATTGTCACTGAAAAAATACCAAATGCAGTGGTTGATGAGGTCAGTAGTCAGGCAACGGAATCCGCTCCGGAAACAGTAAGTGAACCAATTAGACTATCAGAAACTGCTGCAAAGGTAGTTGAAAGTATCACAATCGAAGACAAATCATTGGCGACGAGCAGCGTTACGTCAACGGTCCCTGCCAGTAGTTCCTGCATTGCTGATACTAACCAGAGCTTTGTTGAGTTAAACACAAGTTCCCAAACTAATAAGCCTGAAACCTCACTGGTAGAGCCCCTATTAGAAGCGCCGTCATCTTCATCCCCCGTCATTGAGCATGTCATAATCGAGAGTGCACATGCGCTTGAAAATATTACTGGAGTGGCACAAACTAGCAGTGAAAATTTCATCTCAATCGAAGAGAGTCATCACACCTCTAAAATGGACAGCGCTCCCTTGGAAACTCCTAGCAACAGCACCACAAGCAGCAGCTTTTCTACCCCGGACGAATCCGAAACGACCCGCTATGCTGGAAGTGGCCACAGCAGCATCGCCATCAGCAGCAGCAATGATGCAGCAATTGACCAAGTACCAACAAGTGTCAGCAACGTTACTAATCCTAAATTTCTTACTCTGAATCTAGTTAACTATAGTCCTAGTGATGAAAGTAGTGGTAACAATAGCAATAGCTCGGCATTCGCTTTGTCCAATTCGGAAACGCGTAACGCTGCACCGGGCACTGCTGACGTCGCCGCCGTCGCCTCCGGCAGTAGTAGCGATCATCAATTGATGGAACTCGATCTGTTGCGTAGGAAATTGGACGAAACGGAGCAAGCCATGGCCAAATTGATCGCCAATATGGGATCGATCCCAAAGGGGCAGGTTAGCTGATTTCATTTGTTTTTTTCTTTTCTGGTTATCATTTCGCTGTTTCTTATTTTTTATGGTTATTTAATTCTGTGGGTCCTCCCTCAGGATACCCGAACACAAAATGACTCTCTTATTTATTTACGAAACAGTTGAGCGCAGATTAAAGAACGTTTATTTTAGGCAAGAATTATGGAATTATTTGACAATATAACAATATCTACGGTAGCAAGGTCACATTTCGAGAATAAATTCTTCTTAAATTTCAAAAAGACAAGCTTGATCTAATTTCTCATACAAAGTTTATCATAAATACATAAATTTATGTTATCATGCCGTGGTTCAAGATGGTATTTCCATGTTTGAATGTGAAATCATTTGTTTACTACGATTTTATATTCAATAAAAACTCAGAGTGTGGTTTGTTCACGACAAAATCTGGACACTTATTTATATTGATGGTACTGAGCTATGGTACGCAAGCAGAGAGGATTTATCAACTGGTGAATAAGAGATTTCTGTTCTGTTAAAAAGTAAAATTTTTAATAAACAGCAGAATATTTTTACCAATCAAAAGGTTAACCGAAAATTTGTAAAATTTCGGTAAACGTCTACTTAGCATTACAAAAAGAGCAGCATTACAAGAACAGTTAGCAGTGATAATTAAATCATTAATTCGGTAAAAGTTAGTGACGGCCAATCTAAACCGTTAAATGGACTCAAAAAGTTAGCGATTACTAACTTAAAGCGAAATATACTAACATATATTGAACAAAAACTTAAACCGAAAGAAAATACTGATGTTTAAGTTAAGAAATGTTTCAATAAGGAAACTAATTTCTCAACAAGTGCTCAAAGTTTAAATGCATCACATGTTTACATCAAGGCATGGGTTCTTATCATTAGGAAAGGTGCCTCCAATTCAAAGGATAAGATTTTTTTTCATTTATTTAAATGTGGCTTAGGGACAGGTAATTCCGTATAACAGAATAGTTCAGAATTTCTATCCTTAAGCATCAATCTGTGCGAAGTTTTCCATCCAGGAGATATTCCTGTTTTGTTAAATCCAAAATGGTTCATTATTTTTGTCATCCACTCTAGATGAACGAATGGATGAATAACGCGAGACCGTTAAAATCCTAGCTAGACAAATCAAAAAATAATAACACAAGGCATCATTCGGAGTTTAATGGGAGTTATCACTCATTAACGTGTAATGTGTTTTGAAATTTTTAATTTGATTCAATACGATTTTGTTAATTTAACCAAAAATATAGCCGCCGCCCGTGGCGTAGAAGATAGCATTCAAGTCTTCTAAGCCAGGGGGTATGAGATCGAATCCCGGTCACGGCATACATAGTACACTTTCGGTGGGTTGGTGGTTTTAGCATTTGTAAGATGCTAGCCATCATATCCTCGAAAGATGTACGCTTAGAGTTAAGAAAAAAAGGAATCTCTTCGAGGAAACAGCAAGTTTCATTGAGATCCTGTATGTGTTTGTGTTCGTTTTTAAAAAAAAATTGTTCATCGAGAATAGGAGAATGCTTGTGATTGTTTTTTCTTCTAACTTCTTCTAATATCAACCTGGCCAAAACTTGCAAGCATCCTGGATAGTGAAAAACTTGCGTTTCTCATTTTTTTTCTTTTCAACAAAGTATCTGACACATAGAACATGCATTGCAAATACTACTACGGCCAGGCCAACTATCTGATGAAACGCAAGAGAAACATGAACAAGGGAGGAATGAAGCGTGGAGTTCCCTGCCAAACGCTTCAAATGATTATATAGGGTTTAGTCATAGAAGATAATATTGAATATGTAGATGAGGAATCCTAAAAAGCATATAACAATGGATTGATGTCACCCGAATCCTTCTATGTTTGATGCTAATTCAATCTAATCCTATCTTTTCGCAGCCAACGGGGTTTGTATGATTCTTTCCTCTTGCAGATATTTTGTTTATTACAATATTCATTTCTAAGTAATAACATTTATATTTCTTCTCAGTGAATGATTGACAACTATCACAAGTTTCTTTTGTGATTTAGATGTTTTTATTGATAAAAAAATAAGTCCCGAAACAAATAAAATTTATTGTTTTTTCGCGAAAAACAACAAAAGAGAAATTCGCGAAATCGGAAGAAAAAAATCACGTCACGTAAAGAAATATAATGTTCACAAATAAACAAATAAAATGGAAAGAGCTCACCAATGTTTTGTGATAATGCTGACAACCATGGGGGATGATAAAGAAACCTATTGCCACTTCAAATCTTGAAACAACGAGGCAAAACTCCTTCGAAATTCCTGGACAGCGGTCAGAGCTGCATTCAGGATTCTCCTGGAAGTAGATTGGGGGTTTTCTCGATGTCATTCTTGTGTTATTCGGGGTTCGGCCTTGAAGCAATTTCTTAATTTCATCTGGTGCTCTCCCTGCATGACAAACTTTGTCCTGGGTTGATCCGGAAGGCGTAGGCAGACCACTATTAGCTCTTCCGCAACTTTCACTATAAATGCTACATATTGTATACTTTTTCCGGTTAACTCCTCTTTGTTGGGATAGAAAACTCAGAAATACTTCACCGTAATCATAAATTCACAATTTATATTTTATTTTTCGGATTATTTTTACTTCAAAGCAAAGACAATTGAAACGAGTGAAAAAAAAACACGACCGCACTCCACCAAGGCTTGCTTTGATCCATGTTTGTGATTGATTGAGATTAAATACTAAAAAATAATCTGCAAATCTGTAAAAAAGCGTAAAAAACTACTTTAAAAAAATATTAAATTTAAGTTTTACAGTTGAGTGCATACATATCTTCTAAAAATAAACCAGCAATAAAAAAAACTATGGGCCAATTGTTTTCAAATTCCAAATATCATAAGTGATCGTATCTAAAAAATATGTTTACGTTTCCGAGGTAATTTGGCTTTGTTCAATATTGCTTTAAACCCACACTTTAGTTTAAAGGGTCAGATATATTTTTAATGTATGGGCTCAAAAAGTTTAAGCGGTCCTCATTTAGCGAAACTTATAGCTAGCGGAGCTTTCTTATCCGCTAGCTCACTAAAAATAAAGCGACTAAATTAATTCGTTTCTAAAAGCTGCGCGAACTGAAAAGTAATCAGCGAATTAGCGTTCTGCGCCAGACCCTGCAAAAATGGACTAACTATCTTGGAAATATATGTTCATAATGGTTTGACAGACATTCAAGTCTCGAGAATAATTAACTTTTTTTAATAACTCTTTTATTTTATAAAAATGTAGGTGCCTCATTTAAATAGAAGTGTCCAGATTCTTCCGCTAACAAGCCTGATCAAACGTGGAATTGTTAATCAAAAAACCTGTATTGCTCTGAATGAACCAATGAAACTTGATTTGAAATTTAAAGTTTGAGAGCTAACGTTTGGATTTTCATTTTTTGACTTGTATCTGGCTTATAGAACATGTCTACAAGCCAACAAGTAACTATAAGTTATGAATATCATTTTCGATCCTTGATGTGTACGCCATACGAGAGTTCATTCCTATCAACAAATTGATCTAGCTGCATTTCACTCTGCATTTTTATGCAAAATAAAATTATGCAAAATACAATGAAACGTTATTTATTGAATTGATGGCAGCGTTCAATTAATCAAACCAGAGGATGTTTGAAATTCATTTGTTAAATCGATTCTTTTTATCGAATGTTAAAATTTTCTAAAAACAATATTTTCAATTGATTAACAGATAAGTGATTAACTGCGTTTTATATGCAATTGTGTACCGATAGGAAAATCTAGACGAAATAGTTAGTAGTACCATAGTGAGAATCAATTATGTCGAATAATGATAAAAAGAAATGTATAACGAAAGTAAATTTTCTGCATTTTTGTTTTTTTTCTCACACGTTTTCTTCGACATAACCCGACAATAATCATCATTTCGGAAACAAACACTCGATCTGCAAACCCAAACCACCTCGTCACACTCGTCTTCACACCCAAAATAACCTTTTTTGCGGATTGCAACCAAAAACGAAATCTTTTCCATTTCTTCTCCCCCTGCCAACACAATAAACATACCGTCCATCCCCGGAAAATGAACAAAATAAAAAAAAAATCGTTAACAAAAAAAAAATGCACACACGAATGTCTCATTAACAGTCGTCACGGCTATTCAAGGTCTGATTAGCGCAGCAGATGAGCAGTTATTGAAAATAGATAGCATTAAAAAATCGGCGAACAACTTAAGCAAGGTTAGCGCAAATAATCTCTTTCGTATTTCCTTCTGTTCGTAACCGTTTTTCATCTAGTTTAGTTACCCCTTCTTTTTTTCTGTGGAATTAATAGCTCGTGCTCTTTCTCCCCATTTGCGGTTTATTTTGGACTTAGATTTATCTAAATCCATCCTGGAAACTTCCAATATTTTCTATTTGGTTTCGAATCATTTAGCAAATGTAGTTTCTCAGCGTTATCGGAAGCTTAAAAAATCTAAAATTAGAAGTGTTCTTCCCAAAATGAATTGCATTTTTATGTTTACCTCAAATTGTCAATTTGCTATTACTGGAGTGTATTGTCCTTTTGTTACCACTACTGCTACACACAACTTTCCTTGTATATTAAAAATACTTACACTTTTTATTTAATTATAGTTCTATAATCTATAGTTTTATTCTTTGACTTTTTTTTAACATTGTATCAATAAATAGCGTCAAAATTTGAACCTGTTTTTTTTGTTGTTGTTTGGCAAATAGTTTTCGGTTTGCTTTTGGTTTTTCCTTGTCGAAGCCCATACTCCGGATGATTTTATAACGCCAAATTTTTATTGTTGCGGAAATTACTCGCACTGCCCGAATGGATTTCGAACAGGACTCAGAAAACACCGAACAAGACGAGGAAGCGAAACCGAGCACAGATTCACACGAAGATGACACATCGGACGAGATAGCAGCCGTAGAACGAAACGCCACGGATGAAGAGGTGCAGGAAACTAAAGAGAAAAGCGCTAAATCGGAGGTGGAAACTGAGCCTGTGGACAATGAAACACACGCGTACGACAGACTGACGCCAGAAAGTGGTGCCGTGGTCAAGAAACGTGATGTCAGCGTGGAGCGAAGCAACGTCAAGGTGATACCTATGGAAAAGAAGGTTTCATATGACACCAACAAACAACCTAGTCGTCCGGACACTCCGGTGCAGTCAGTAACGTTGAAACCGGTAAGATAATGAAAATTACTGTATCAATGGCAGAACTAACCGTTTTCTCTCCTTTTCCTCCCTTCAAGTCAATCATTGAAACCAATGCGCCCGACTCGAAGTGTGTCTTGCTGGATACTAAGGTTCAACAGTCCTCGAAAGTATCCGTGTCAGACAACGAATTGGCAGTTGAAACTCTGGATGCCAGCCGAAGAATCGATGAAGAGTCACCAGTAAGTATCAAACTTCCGCCTTTTCTCCACAGCTTTTGGCCTACAAAGCTCACAAAATTTCTCTAATACATCTTGGGTTATCAGTTCGACTTAAATCTGGTAGTAGTGTTTGAGTCGCTGTCCAACCTGAATCAGGGTCGAAGTTTGGAACTCAACGTACTGTTGGGCTCAGAACCCACAACGTCAGTCGTACGTCCCTCACCAGCAGCCCGAGTGGCCTCACCAACGAGGGAGGTAAGCTGCATCCCAAAAAAAAAAACAACGATCATTCCCTGGTTTTGACCAGAATGTCCGAAGTCTGTATCTATGTGTAACAGTCAATAAGACGACACTCGATTCAAACAACACTAACTTCTTAGAACGTTTATGTTGCGTGAACATCATTGCGCCTAACCAAACCCATCAGCTATAGATGATCCTTGAACCATCATCAATGAACCTGAACATAATGTAACATTTGGGGAATATTAATCTTCACTTAAAAAGGCATAATTGTACTGTGCTGTTATATTTTAAGAAACACACAAAGGGATAATAACACCAAAACAGTCAATATAAACACCGGTTTTACGTCCTTCCGAAACATGCATTACCGTTGTTGAGAAATAACCATAAAGTTATAAATTTTCATAGCAGATGTAATGAGAATTGACGCTTTTTTCGTATTTGGATATCAAAATTTGGTTCAATGTTTGGTACAGCTTTATATTTATTTTTAAATGCTACCCAGAGATGTTCCTAGATGCAAACATTAGTTAGCAAAATTTTTGGTAGAGAAATGAATCCATCTGTGTAATTATAAAATGTCGGGAATAGATTAGATGAAAGTTAATTTTAAAAAAAATGCCTGTCGCCCCGTACTACATCATTTTATTTTTCAACCTTTTTATCTTTTCTATTCCTTGAAATTTCAATGTTACTGAGGGATTCATTTCTCCGCATTGAAAATTAACTTTAAATCTCTAAAATTTCTTGGTAAGATTTATGGTTCAGTATGTATATTCATTAATTCTGCTTCCACATACCGTAAAATAGAGTGAATCGGAACAGTGTTTGGGTCATTCGTTATACATATTTCCGAAAAATTCAGCTCTGTCAGCCCACGATTTGCTTTAGATGGTGTATTTAGTGGGTCTTAACAAAACTCAATCAAAAAAGTTAAATAAAGTTAAGAATATTCACACTTATGTTAGTCTTCAAAAATCAAGATTATTTCTTAAAGTTTATTGTGAAAAAGTGAATAATAATGCTTAAACAAACTATTTGAATAGATAACTGCATTTCATGCGTATTCCAGTATTCCAACAAACAAGTTTGGAAGGGGTATTTAACAGATTTTTCTTTAGCACTAAGGAATTTAAATCCAAAAACAGGCTTCCGATTCAAAAATATTTATAATTTTAATCAGTCAAACACTATTCTTCAGTTTTAAGATGTATATGGCAGCACTACCTTGCAGTTAATCGGAATTGAGATCTTTTATTGATTTTTGACATCAAGTTCACTAAAAAGTGAATTTCTTGGTCCGATAATCAGAATAATGCTGTACTTTCCGATAATGCTTGATGGAGTTTTAAGAAATAATTTCGATTTTCGTAGAAAAATATAAGTGGTACTATTCTTATTTCGCACCATTTTCTCATATTTTGGTCCTCAACGCCAACTGCTTCATCCAAAAAAGTAAACTTATGCTTGATTTATCCGTTGAACAATTTTAAACAAATTGTCGAAGAAAATATTCATGATTTTCAATCATTCAGTTGTGCTTCCACCATTTTGAGCATAAAATAACTATTCTTTGCTTTTCATATATTTTCTCGATTTTTCCAACCGCCGTTATTACCTTTTCCATCACCCACTCCTATTCGGAGAAATGTTAATAGTGGTGCCTAACTCTAGGGGAAAAATTATCGAAGGAATTGAAGAAAGGCAGATATACTGTTTTTACCCGATTCTGACAATGATATAACTTTGAACCTAGAATAGGTAGATGGTCCAGAAAATATTCTCCGGCTGGGAGAGTTTTCATTGTGTTCTTGGCGAGGGAAATACAGTACCTATTAGAAAAATCTATCGTTTTTCAAATTATTATTATTATTATTATTATTTCATTTATTCATCGAACATATTTGTTTAAATGAATTCTAATATATATATAAAAAACAGATCAGATAGAATTAAATAGACTGGACTGACGAACACGACGAATAAATCGACTAACAGGTTGATTAAACTGATGCAAATGTTCAGCGTCCTGGAATACTCGCATCATCGCACTCAATGGCTCATTATAGCCGTAGGATGTTCGGTGGACTCGAGTTGATAGCAGCGAGTGAGATCGTAAGGTCCTTAATGGCGCACTAAAGCATATCATTTCCAGCAAGTGTGGTGACTGGACCTCACCGTTCAATACTTTAGCGACGAATGTTGCTTGTTGAATCCTTCGGCGGCGTTCCAGTGTTTCAATACCCAAAAGCTGGCAGCGATTAGGATAAGCGGGAAGATCCTCAGGATGGTGCCATGGCAGATGTCGTAGGGCGAATCTTAGAAAACGCTTTTGTATGCGCTCAATTCGTAGGATCCAACACAGCTGGTAGGGGGCCCAGATGATTGCAGCATGTTCTATTATGGACCGGACGAGTGCACAGTACAGCGACTTCAAGCACAGCGGATCAGTAAATTCTCGTGCTATTTTTGAAATGAAACCAAGTTGTCGATTGGCTTTATTTATGACGGTTGTTCGATGGCTGTTGAACGTGAGCTGTGCATCAAGGGTAACACCTAGATCGTCAACTTCCAATACCCTTTTAAGATGCTGATGATCGATGCTATATTCGTGTAGAATGGGTGATTTTTTTCGATGGAAGGTTATTACATAGCATTTAGGGACACTGACAGATAACTTATTCAGTCTACACCATTCACTATCACAAATGACTGCTTTGCGATATATTTAGGCCCACTTACAGTTCGTGTGAAAAAATCTTATTTCGTCGATAACTGCAGCTATGATGTTATTGCTCTGACCGAAACATGGTTGAACGAGAGGTCCTTCACTAGCCAGGTTTTTAGTTCAGACTATGGGGGGCCATTCACTAATTACGTAAGCACTATTTTTTAAATTTTGTTACGATCGACTAGCTCAGGCGGCCCGAACACTCAGGGTCGGCGCTGCAAAGCGATGGCTCAACAAAAGGTCACTAGGAAGAGGGACCGCGCCCCAGAAAATTCCCCCCAGAACTTCCGAGGTATATCGGCTCGAAAGAAGTAAATTTGTATATTTTAGATTTTACATTATTTTATTTAAGTTTTTTTTTTAAACAAACAAAAAAACATAAAAGGGAAAGGGATTACGGTGCGGCCGATCTGCTGCAGATGATCCCCCGGGCAAGTTGAGTTAGCCACATGATGGGCTTCATGGGTTTGAGGCAAGGCCGTGCGAACGGGGGGGGTTTTAGGGGTTTACCCCCCCCATGGAGATTTTTTCCTAGTAAAATTTCTCAGTTCAAGAAATGAATTTACCGTAGTAACAAGAAATTACTTCATCCAAAAAGGTGTTTATAAATAAGTATTAATAACCATGTCGCAAAATTTTCTCGCCTCCGGCGGAATTTACTCCTACATCACTCTAGGCCTAAGACATTTCATTCTGCGACAGTACAATTTAATACAAAACAATTTCTCATCTTTGAAATTGGCTTTTATTAAGACATGTATCTAAACAAGTTTAACCATAACGTTCTTTCAAATCACTTTGAGAATAAAAAAAACTATTATATCATAACAAATTAAATAATAATATGAAATATTCTTAAAGAATCCATCCAATTTAAACATCAACTTGAATTTGTGTATATTGTTCTTCTAAATACTCAACTCGACTTTATAACGATTTTTATAAATTACACAAGGCCACAAAATTCACATTTAATTAAGGTGTAAGAATTTAAGAGCAAATTATAATTAATTTTGGTGCCTTTCAACTTTTGAAAATTGGTAAATTCTAAAATTAGAATTATTTTAGAAAACTCTGAACTTTTCTAATAAAGTTTCAAAAATTAAAAAAAAATAATGGAGGGATTTTCCCCAAAACTGTAAGTCATTTTGACTTCTGCGAAAACGCTTTCCCAATTCTGAAAAATAAAAGATTTTAAACGAATTTTAAAAATGTTTTTTTTTGTTATTATATTTGAAATATTTTTAAAGAATAAATCAAATTTTTTCGTAGATTTCGAGAAGTTCGCTTACTTGAATGATCAATTGAATTTTAGAAATAAGTTATGACATTTCTATGAAGTTTTTGCTAAAAAATGTCTTCCAAAAATTTTAAAATTTTATCTTTTTATAGAAGAGAAGGTGTTTTAGATCCGAAATTTAGCCGAAATTTTTACCAATGTTTTTATTTTAAATTTGAAATAACCATATTAAAATTAAAGAATTAACACCACTGAAATTGGTAAACACTTAAAATGTATATTTTTTAAACATTTCAAATAGAAAAAAATTCAAAATATATTTTGGATGGGGGGTCACCGACCACATATTTTAACTATTGGTGGAAATGCAAGCGTTATTGCAAGTGAATTAGCGTTACAGTAATTTTTTTCTTAAAGTCCTCCTACGAAACACACTGTGCCTTATTTATTGTGTGTTTTAGTATTGTTGGTAATTCTAGCTAAATTTGAATTTCGAAAACCCCCCCCCATGGGCGAGTCCTTCGCACGGGCCTGGTTTGAGGTTAGGTTGCTGGGTCTGGGCTTGGTCGACAGCCAAAGCCGGAGGCCACTTAATAAAAAAAGGAGGGTGTTTGTTACCTTGGTTGGTGGGTGGACCCCCCGGCTTGTCTGGACGATGTACCCGGATGGCTTGGATAGATGGCGTCCCCGGATGGAGTGAAGCAGCGGGCCGCCTGGTTCGGCTGGACGGCGTGCTGCTCGGTTCCGCTGGATAGGGAGCTCCCCGGTTCGGTTCGTCGGCGTTTCCGGATAGTAGGACCAAACAGCGCGCCGCCTGGTTCGGCTTGACGACGTATCGCCGGGTTCGGCTGGACGATTGGCCGCTTGGTTCGGCTGGACGAAGAGAGTCGCTCGGATTATCGGGACCACGTGGTTGTTCGATCTGGCTGGACGGCGTGCTATCTGGTTCGGCTAGACAGCGTGCCGCTCGGTTTGACAAGGCGGCTTGCCGTATGGTGACGGACGGCGTGTCGCTCTGTTTGTCTAGACGGCTGGCCGTATGGTAACGGACGGCGTGCCGCTTGGATCTGCAGGACGGTGCGCAGTTTGGATTTTGCTGGATGGCGTGGTTCGGCTTGATGGTGTTCTTAGGGTTCGGACCGCTTGACAAGGTCGTCTTTCTGGGCCACTTGACCGGAATCCGATTTATGGGAGGCAATTGGCGACCCTCCCAAAACGGTTCGTCTGATGGATTTCGGCCAACACTTCCACGCGGTCACCGAACTTGCACTCTGGATCTTGGACAACGACGCACCGTCCTCGATCGTAGCCAAACTTAGAATGCCCAACGGATCTCTTCTTCGCAGCTTTCTCTCCTTCCTTCTTCTTCTCCGGAACTTCAGCTGTCATGTCCACGTCATCTTTATTTTGAGCGCACGAGTTATGGTGCGTTACGCTTATTTATCGTGCGCTCAGTGTTGAGGGGTAGGAGTGAGAATTAGGGATGGACAACGGACATGATCAATTAAGCTTCCTATCAGACACCATACAACTATTTACAATGTACCTAACTTGTCAAAAAAAAGGAGCCTTAAAAATACAATTTTAATTTTAATTAATTAAATATATACATGGGATGGGTTCTACAAATTTACAACGATTGCTACCAGTACGTGTGTACGGTAACAATTTTTAACCTTACCTCCCCCCTGGTAAGACAAAGTAAGATTTCTCATAATCCCCCCTATCCCCCCTAGTAAGATCTCACGTTTTTTATTCATTGAGAAATTGACACCTTTTTTTAAAAAAAAATAGCTTAAAAATATTAAAAATGTGACATCCATCCTTCAAAGCAAAGCACTTTTTAAGTAAAACTTAATAACTGGATTTAAAACGCACAATTTATACAGAACTACAAATGAAATGTCATGAACGATTACAAAAAACATTATTTAAGACATAGCATGTTCGGGGTAACAATAATCTTCAATAAATTTCCACAATCGAATAAACAATATAAAACCTAAATTCCGATTAAAACAAATGAGTGAAAGATCAGGTTGGCACAAGGTGCCATAAAAAAATTGTAATGTTTTGACCTGAAAATCAAAAAATTCTAAATAAAAAGTTATACTATACTTTCAGAATTGATGTACAAATGTTTAACGAATATTACGTTGTCAACTAACCTTCTTAGAGATCAGACTCATTTCAGTGGTAAGCGATAAAGTTTTAGGTTTTTTTTGGTAAATCGTTTGTAAAATAGATTCAGTAGTATTTAACACTGAAAAAACTATCTAGAAATTCATTATCAAAAGCGCCTCATATTGGTTTTCAAAGATATTTTCTTGATGAAGTCAAGAAAGTTTTTCTCGGTACCGACTGAAATTATTTTAAACTCCTTAAGCACAGCCACTCTCCGCCAGATTAATTGCGTAGAAAATGAAAACGGTTGTATGCTTGATCCTAGTTTCGCTAATGAAAAAGTTAGTACGTCAACAATTGCCTTTGGTCAAATTGGTTCGGCATCATCCCGCTTTACTTATCACGATTGAGGTTTCTGGCTCGGATTTTTCTTCTCATAAACCAATTGCTTTCTACCATGATTATAAAAACGCAGACTTTACAGTTATCTCTGGTGTGCTAGACTTTATAGATTGGGAAACTGAGTTTACGGATCCCAACGCCGCGGAAGAAACATTTTCAAACATCATCAATTTATACTATTGATCGTCATGTTCCGAAACGTTTGGTAACTGGAAATTCTAGAGCTCCCTGGGTTACTAATGACCTAATGACAAATCAGAAAGCTCTAAAGACCAATACCGTAAACTAAATTCTTCGTATAAAAATGCTACAGGAACTATATGACGCGACTGCAACGAAACTTCAAGAAAAGTCCTAAATCGTTTTGGAAACATGTAAAAAATCAGCGGAGATAATTTGGACTACTAACGACCATGTTCCTGGAGGGCGAAACGGCAAGTTCGGATCCCGAAAAATTTTCCCGAAAATTCTCTAGTGTTTTCACCACTGCTGGTTTAACTTCTGCCGATCAATTAGCTAACGCTGCTCGAAACGTCCTTTCCTTAAACTCATCTTTAAACATCACTGCACTGGGTCTGTGACTGATTTTTATCTTTGAGTTTTTGCTCAACAATGTACCAATTAAAAAAAATTAAACCGAAATTGATGATTGATGATATGATTATTCATTTTTAAGTTCTTCTTTTACAAAATTTGTGATCGTATCAAATCGTTACTTGAAAAAATTTGACCTAAATATCAACGGTGATCAAATTTTTTATAATGAAACCTTAAGTAACAAATTATGGAATTCGCTTTCATCGATGAATAAAATCTTTCAGTTTATTCCTAAGAGTTGATAGATTAAACTTGTTTGATTAGAGCATCGATTTTTTTTTTGGAGAGCCTTCAATTTCTTTTAAAAAAAACTAAATTCATGCTCAAATCGAACAATCTCAATCTTCCAAACTCTTTTGCAAATTCGAAGATTTCAACCATCGATGAATATAAATCAAATTTTCAAAAATGAAAGTAAGAGATAGAACTTTCTTGATGCAAACTTTAACCAAATTTATGTTTTTAGTTTGCAATTTGAAACTGCCATATTGATAATTAACAATAGAGCATTTCCTGAGACAGATGGTGGTAGGGTAGCTTTTTGTTTTTGTTTTGATATTTGTAAACACCTACTGGTCGCCATTTTGAACTTGAGAGATTTGCACTGTTCAATCATTTCTTCGAAAGAACTTTTTTTTTTAAATTAACATTACATAACATCAATATTACCTTCAAAGTATTTCATGTCTACAATTATTTAATTTTAGGTAGTTTAAAAAGTTAAGAACTTTGCAAAACCATGGTTATGCATAACTATTGCACCGCCAATTTGGTTTCGTTACTATCCCGCCATTGAACATGCGTAGTGTTGTTGTTATTTTTACCCTACCACCAGGTGCCGAAAATTGTAAACATGAGAAATCAGCTGTTCGGTTGACAAGTCGGGAAATACCTTATACACCACGAAAATATAAAATTTTATGCAGATTTCTTAAGTGAAAATCAGGTGGGGTAAGTGTTCCTAATTTGGCATGTGTGCCTAATGTTAACTTACCGTTCGATTTTGACTGTTTTTGACTTTATTTTTCACTTATCACAATTATAAAAAATATGATAATGTAATGGATCATGTAAACTTTCTTTTTAAAAACAAATTAGTTTTCTAACTCACAGGATTTCTCGTGAAATCCGGATTGTTTCAAAGTATGTCCAAATCGAAACGAATTGTTAGCAAATTTCTTAAAAAACACCTATTTAGAAATGGAAGATAAAAGCTGAATTTGTCATCCGATTTTTTTGAAATTTTTCGTCGAGTTTTTTTATCATGATTTAGTAATAAGAATGTTAGAACCATGTTTTTTTCGTGTAAAAACTAAAAAAAGCTTATGTCTACAATTAGGAACACTATTTTCAATGTGTTCCTAATTGTGGACATAGTCAAAGTTTTCCAAACTATATCAAAGTCACAGAATGTATTTGAAATAAATTTGGTTGGTTGAATTGTGTTTTAACTTACTTTTCAACGACCTGTTAAAATCAACTGTTTTGAGTTAATTAAACATGATTTTTTTTACTTCAGTGTATCTTAAAGCTATAAATGTTGAGAAAATATTTTCGCCAGGTTGTAAAGAACGCACCATACGCGACAGGAAAGGAAACTATCAAGTTACAGAGAGCTTCTCAACGAGAACATAATCGAAAGGAAAAATTTAAAAAAAAATCTAAATTCAATACGTTTTGTGCAGCCACCTGGGGCATCATGCAACACTTTTCCATTTCAATAGCTTCTTAAAACCTGATGTTCACAGATAATCATACCGCTTGTACATCAAAAGTTTTAAGGTTAATGGGACATCAAATAAACGTAGTCAGAAAAATAATTGGTTTCACCAGTTATTTTTAAATTTTCAAAACAAGTTGCAAAAACATTTGTTTTGAATGAAAAATTGCATAAGGGTGCTGTATACATTTAGGGAAAAAAAATACTACAACAAAATTTAAAACGATATTCGATGCATTTTAGCCCAGACTGCTATCGGAATTTTTAAAATATTTGTTTAAAAAAAATTAAATGATTGTCCGAAAATATTTATACACCATCAGTGTTGATATAGGATAATAAAATGAATATAAAGTGTGTAGGTGATAAGCCAATCCCTCATACTGTGTAAAGTTTTTTACGGTATTAACAAATGTAAAAATTTCGATTTTTCAAATTTTCTATGAAAATCAAAAACTTCAAAAAACTATCTCACGACGTGAGAAACTATGGCATCATCGTTTTGTTCTCATTAAATGTTAATTTTATTACATTATACTAAAACAACATTTAAATAAGTGTTGTGATACACAAACGTTGCATCGAACCATGCTGTTGCATGATGCTCTGTTTGACTGTATATTATTTGTATCCATTACAATGAATTTTCTATTTTTTGAAATATAATAAATATATCCATTTGAAAAGATAAAGTTTGAATTTTAATAAGCTCACGTCCACTAGTTTCTTGAAAATTAGCGTAAAGGAATATTGTGTAGGATTTAAATAGTCCTTATTTCTTTATTCATATTCCAAAAACGTTGTAAAATATATAAAAAGGTGAGTTTTGAGATTGTTCTCATTAAAGTATTAAAAAACAGACCCATAAGCAAAATCAGGAACAAATGTTGGGTACGCGGATACGTTTTTCCTCATATGTTAACATTAGGGACACACATATGTTAACATTAGGATCAATTAGTGCCAAATTAGGAACATTGACACACTTTATAAAACATGATATTTTTTGTAAATTCAAGCTTGAAATGATTATTTTAAACCATAACAGAGTTCAGAAAAAAAAATTTAAACTTAGTTACCAGAAAATTGTACATCTAAGAATTAATGATTCGGCCTATTAATATGAAAGCTAAAAACCTCTTACATGATATAGCGAAAGTAGGCTCACTTACCCTACGTGTTTCTTTAACAGCAAATATTTTTCATAAAAAATCAATTGCGTAATGAAAATCTTGTGGATGATTTTTTCTTATACAATAAGGGATTTTTCATGAAACAAAACTTAAAAAAATAACTTAACCCCTCATTTCATGATTTTTTATTTTTCCTTAAAAATCATTTTAAACAGTTCAAAATGATGACTACATCGAGAAAAAAAATTAAAATAAAATACGATTTTTCACTTTCTTCATACATTAATTGTTGCAAATTTGTTACTTTAGGGGAGAGTGGGGATACTTGATCCCCTTTTCTTACTTTCACCATATCTTTTTGGAAAAATTTAGCAACTCGCCGTCTTTGACATTTTCTGAAAGCTTGTAACTTCAAGTTTCTATGCTCCAAAAATTATAATGATAATTGGACCCGTTGATGAACTAGAAGCATTTTCGTAGGAGTAAAAAAAATGCGATTTTTCTGAAGTTAGGGGAGACTTGATCCCCTATTGAAGGAGACTTGATCTTTTATTCAGGAAGCCTTAATCCTTGTATAAAAATCAAACAAAACCCCAAGATATAATGTTAATTGACTATTTTGGTCATGTTTGTTCTTATTTCACAATTTATAGCAGGCATAAGAAGAAAATTCTATAACTTTGTCTCAACGCTTATAACATTGCATACTTAAAGGCGCTATTGTTTATAATTAAGAGAAAATTAATAATAATAATAATAAACTACAAGCATTGTTATTTTGTTCATTTTGGCACATTTTTCTAGAACATTTGATCTTTGTAAGACATTCCAGTTTCGAGATATAGCTAAGGAATCAAGTATCCCCAGGGATCAAGTATCCTCATTCTCCCCTATGTAACGAAGGATTAAATTCTAGTTTATATTTGTGATTTTCAACTGAATTCTGTGTACTGTACAAACTTATTTGAATAAAAAAAATTAAATCTGGAAATTGAATTCACAAGAAAATTTTTAAGTTCATGATTTCTTGAATTTCTCAAAAAATTTATGTTGGTTGTAAATTCACAAGTTAAAACTTAGTTTAAGAACTTAAAATTTTAATATAGAATAAAATTTCTCTGTTTTTATATTCGGAAAACTATTATCAAAACATTGAAAATGCATTTTATTTTCGAAAAACATGATTCAAATTTGATATGAAATGCAAAACCAAATTAGATTAATGATTTAAAAGCAGTTTTTCATTTCTAATTCCTGATGATTATTCGAACTGAATATCAAGAATCCTAAACTAAATACAGAATCTGAAATACGATCTTTAAATACAATTTGGTTTATGTTTATATGGAACCAGAACATCCGAAATGGATTTAATTTAATTTTAAATTTAATATTCAGACCTGAATTTCAATGAACAAGTGATCAAGTTTAGATCAAGGTAGTTTGTGCAATCTTGTTTTTATATTTTTAATTATTTTATTTTTGCATCCAAATAATCATTGGGATTGTTGAATCGTTATCAAACTTACTAGGTTACTAGGTTTTGTATCATGCTGGAATCGAAATGAATGTTGGAATGTTGAAAGATGAAATTCCAATCCGCCTAGAGGTTAAAATCCTCTTTTGAGATAATTAAATTAAAAATAATTTTAGTGGCTCTTTCAGCTTTCAACAATTGCCCATCATTTCCACCATGTCACAAATCCTAGTCGTGTCGCGTTATTGAATTTTCAACGAAAAATTTTTATGTGAACTCTAAATTGACCTTATAAACCTCATTGATTCTTCCATGTTATAAAATCTATAGTTACAACTATAGTTATGTTACGTTATCGAGCTATTAACTAAATGAAAATTCTTCATGATTAATTTCACGCGGACTGTTGATGAGCCTTTACATCATAAACGTGACAGACCTGTCCAGCCATGGAAGGATCTTTATTGTAAGAGCCAACATAAATTTAACCAGATCTCTGGTGTACAAGGGTTGGGTTTCATAATACATTGAAATATTCGTTCAATCAGTTTTTGTTCAACCTGAGGATGGGATTAAAATAACAATTCAGACACATGAATGCTACCTCAACATCAATTTTATGTTCCGCTACGTCCATGCTTTGGGATAACAACTATACATAAATTTTGCTAAAATTGAAAACTAACCTTTTCCATTATTTTTAGGTTGTGCTCAGTGGAAAAATGAAACTTTCGTTGGTGAAATTGGATGATAGAGATAATAAATCAGCCGATGGTGAGTGTAGCATTAAAATTGTAGTAATTTTGATTTCTTATGATATGCTGTTTTCCAGATGTGGTGACAGTCCCGAAAGGAAGTAAAGGCAAAAAGTCATCAGACGACACATTCGGCCCCAACGAGGAGTGAACCGGTGGCGATTCCCTTGTGTTAGGACCCAAACAATAGAAGTGTTTCCTACGGCAACCAATACAGTTGGTTGCGAAGATCAATGTTTTTCTAGACTGTGAAATGAAAAAAAAAAAAAAATGATAACAATAGAATGGGTTTGATCTAGATAATTTCATTGATCCCTCTTCTAGGACTGAAACAGACAGGTGAATCGAAATTTTTTTGAGCGACAACCGAAACAGCGGCCAAATTTTTCAAATTTAGCTTTCTCGTCATCTAAGTTGTGCTGCAGCTCTGAAAGAAAATTTGTTTTGCGAACCGCCTTAAGTTAGGTTCACTTACCGGCACATGTCGGACTTCTCTGTCCAATTCGCTCAAGTGTCTGTAACTTTTCTTCGTAAAATATTTGTTTTTCAATCAACCTGGATTTGAACAGGTTGAAGCCAACTGCTACCGTCTTGTATATCTGTATTCTTATTTAAGTTGATCTCTTTGTATTTTATTTGTTAATCCTGTCCAGATAAATAGTATTTTTATATTCTAATACTATACCTTTTAGATCAGGTTTAAGTTACCACGTTTATTGTTTTTTGTGTATATTTTACTCCTCCTAAGTGCAGGCCTTTTTGTTAGTCGCATATACATTGTTACCAGTTATATATAGCAGATATTCTGCATCCTTTAATCACAAAATGAACGCAAAAAAAACTTTGTCAACTCAAAATGGATGATACTTATAGTGAAATATTAATAGTGTTATTCTGCATGCCTATTGTAACAGCGAAATTGAAATAATAAAAAAGTCACACTGTTGTAAGCACTGTTGTTAATCGATGACACGTCACAATTTTTGGTTTCGTTTGGTGTTTCAGTGCGGGGATGTAAGGTCGTTTTGACAAAAATTAGGACAACTTGATGAAAAATTCAGGATCTCCAGGACACCACAAATTGTGTATAAATTGTACAAATAAAGGCGATGAACAAGTAGTTATAAATTCCATTACAGTTTAGATATTTTTAGAAAATCAGAAAAATTCTGTAGATGAAAGAGCTTTTTTACAAAAATCAGGACAATTTAAAAAATCAGGACGGTCTTTCGAAAATTAGGACAAATCCTGATTTATCAGGACACCGTGTACCTGGTGGTGTTTTATTTCCGTCTACAGTGTTTTAGGATTTTATTGTAGGGAAGTTAAACTCCCTTGAAAAAATAAAAATGAGGATTTTATTAAAAAATAATCACTAAGGTGTTTTTATATCGATATTTCTAATTATTGCAATGCCAAACGTATTTTAAATTATAACAATGCTTAAATAAGCAACAAAGCAAACATTATGATTATGAGTATGTTAATATCTTAATATACACTGTAGTATTCGGCATTAGATAACTTATCGTATTTATTCAATATAACTCTTAATAGATTGGGATATTAACATATTTTTAAGGGGATAGATTCCATAAAATGTTCCCTTTATAACCAGCTGAAATTTTCATGCTTTATTCTGCTTCCATAAGATGAATGGAAGAAGAAGGTAAATTCTCCATTTTTCGTTGGACAAAAGTATTCAGCACATGACAAATGGCACGTTTCCTTGCCAAAATTGATTTAAAAGCACTGTTTATGAATGAAACTAAGTCATTTGATCAACTTTTTTTTTAAGCTTTTAGTACACTAAATTGGGCAGACTCAAAATTTAAGTTTTCCAAGTTGTTGAGGTTATTTAAAGATATTCAAAATTAGAAAAAAATAGTCTCTAAAATATTTAAGAGTGTGGCTTAGAACAAATAAAAAAATACAGCGAAATATAATGAAAACCAAGAAAACACCAGCGACAAGCTTAAATTTCAACGATTTAGCAAGTTTTCAAAAAAAAAAAAAATAATAATAATAATAAAAAAATAAAACAAAAGTGTAAAGTCATGCTAGTTTTCTAGAAAATATTTTTAAAAAAACCTCCAAATGTGATTGAAGAGTTGCTGGATTTGAATGAAAAAGATTTACATTAAAAAATAAACCTTAAGCTCCGAATTAATTCCACTTCGTTGGTTACGAAAAAAATGAAAAATTCGAAAAAAATCATATAGCGAGTGATAGCTTTTATAAAACTGCAAATAGCGACTTTAATGTTACTCAGTTGTGTGTTTTGAATTAAAGTTTGATAATTTTTCAAAATCTGAATAAGATATGCCCATTTAAAAAGAGTGAGGTATTGAAAGAATGAAATTTAGTTAAACTGCTTTACTAATAAGAAGCTTTCTAAAATAAACTTGAGTATTATATTTGGCTGCATTCGAACTTTTCATACTTTTTTTAATAAGATTTTGTTACTTGAAATTCAGCATCGTTTTAACCCTTTTTGGAAGATAGTAATAAGTGTTCATGTTAAAAACTTGTATGATTATTCGCGTTTCTGTGTTCAATTACTTGCTAAAACATCCAATTTTGAGCTTTCTGTCGAGGTTTTTGGATTTTTTAAACATATTTTATTATATTTTTAGCATTAATTGTTTGTTTATAGACATTCTGCAGGTTTTTGGATAATGTTTCACAAATTTGATTTTCTTTAAATTACTTAATCAGCTTAAATAACTTTAACATGGAAATCTTCACAACTAATAACATTATAAATCATAAAATAAACCAAAACAACCTATTCCGTTTAAAGGTAAACAAAACTTGATTAAACTTGGCTTTGTTTCATTCATCTACAGTGATTTTAAATCCATTTAGGTAGAGAAATTATCATTAGAATTAGCTGTAAAGTTCCGTATACTTTTGTTCAACGGAAAATGGAGAATTCTATCTTTTTCTCCCCTTCTTGTTATGGAAGCAGAGTAAAACATTGTGAATTTCATCAATTTCTAATAAAAGTTACTTAGGTTAAATGCAATAAGCTAATTAATGCTAAATACTTTTGTCCAGCAGTGTAAGATGCAGTCTTCAAAAGTAACCAACATCCGGAATAACGTATTTGCTGCTTTTCTTCAAAGCCGAAAACCATTTGGACATACTGATGGTTGTAAAACGAACAGATCTAGATAAATTTATCGTGTACAGCACGATCTAGCGGTCAGTAGCGCAACTTTGACGCCACAGTTAGTTTTGCTTGATTCGACAGGCGAGGGCTATGAACTGTGGTAATTCAAAATTTCGGACTTTTAGTCGGGACACAAACTGAAGTAAGTCCGCATAAGTATAGGTGTGTTCAACAGAACTCAATCGAAATCAATTGAAATGGATTGACAGCTGATCAGCTGTTTTTCCAATTGACTTCGATCGATTTCTATCAGGCTACTGAATGAACAGCCAGACACTAATACTGATGCGCTTAGTTGTTGTCATTTTCTAATTCAGCTGTGTACTTTTAATGACGAGGTAGCGAGCAAACGAATTGCATGGTCAACCTATATAGATTGACCAGATAAAGAAATGCAAATAAAAAAAATAGGAGAAAATTTTAGAGGGTTCCAGCCAGTGTCTAACGCCATAGAGATGGTACATCACCCCGACGGTCCTGCCCCAGGTCATAGCGGTATCGAACTTAAAGCCCTGACATCTCCCAGAAGTTGCGGGATTTGCCCACATAGGCGGGAATGCTGCGGGAGAGGCCCCTTAAAGTCCGGACAAGAAGAAAAAAAACGCGTAACTACGCTCTCCTCAAATTATGGTGCAGGAGGCTGCGTCGGAAGCAACATAAAAGGAACAAAAGACGTAGCATGGGAGGAGCATTAAGTCAATTTGTGGAAGCGCAGGTGATGGTTACGATAGGGAGATAGGAAAGCATGAGAAATAATAATAAACAAAAAAGAATTTTAATTGAATGGTTTATTCAATTTGTGTGTATGTTTCTTTAACAGTTAAATTTCGCATAAAACTGTCGTTTTTTTTCACCCCCCGGGCAGGGGCTCTGTATGTCTGATGACGATTAACAGAGCACTTCTAGAACAGCACCGCTGACACGACATCGACCGCCATCACTTTCACTGGCACAGCACCACCGACTCAGAATACCTGCATAGCACCACCGACCCAGAATGGTTGACACAGCACCACCGACGAGCACCACCGACCAGCACAACTGACACAGCACCGCCGACTCAGCACGACAAGCACAACACCACCGACTCAGCACACGACAGAGAACACCGCATCGAATGACACCACTGTCATTTCTTCTCATAATTTTGCCAAAACATACCAAATCAGCTGTTTTTGACAGTAAACAACTGCATGTGTGGTAGTGTGATAGAAATCGATAGAAACGAATCCTGCCTCTGAGCTTGATCGTTTTCGATTGGTTTCGATCGATTTCGATTGGCTTTATTGAACGCCAATTGGATTCGTTTCGATCACAACATTGGCTGAGTGAACAACCATTTACCAATCGAAATCGATTGAAACCGATTTCAATTGCCTGTTGAACACGCTTTATTACAGTCTGACGCTGTCGGAAAAATACACCGTATTTAACAGGGTACGGGACTTATTAAGCAAACCATTTCCTCCATAGTACTGTTTAGGGTAGCTTTTGGGAACAGATATACATTTTCTTTTAACT
Source organism: Uranotaenia lowii (assembly GCF_029784155.1). NCBI lineage: Eukaryota > Metazoa > Arthropoda > Insecta > Diptera > Culicidae > Uranotaenia > Uranotaenia lowii. The sequence goes on from NC_073693.1 coordinate 166,349,477, forward strand.
ACAAAACATTGAAGATTTTTAGAATCGGTAGTAGTACGTAGTATGTTAGTGTAGTTTTAGTTCGAAGATATTATCTTACAGCAGGTATTCAAATTTAAACATTTTTCGATGCCGTAAAAACTGTACCTAGTATGACAGATTGGCTTATGATATCATTGAAATCTTTATGTTTATTCAATTTCTCTATACCAACACTAGATATTGGTGAAATAATATTTTTCGGACAATTTCGGACATTTTTTTAAAATTTTTTTAATTCAGTAAAATATCTGAGATTCAACCAAATACCAAATAAAGTAAAACGCCTTGTAAATCTCGTTTTCACACGTTGGAATATTTTTATTTTTTATTTTGTTTCGATTATAGTCGTTTTACCATCTTTATGGCATTCGCGACTTTATCAACGTTGCAGTTGACGGATCGTTATTGAAAAACTTATCCGGTACAACTGTGTTCGATGTTTACTCTTGGGCTCGAACTCGCGGACATCGGCTCAGGAGACAACAGACTTGCCAAATGAGCTATATCTCAAGCCCACGTTGGAATATGATTATTTCGCATCACAAGTTTGTTAACATTAAAATTCCAGCCATCCAAACATTTGGTTTTATGATATCAGATAGTGATAGTTTTACCCCTGAATGTATGCCACATCTTTATGTTTTTCTTATACCAGCTTTAGTGACAGAAAAGATGTTAAATTTTGTCAGACAGAACAAAACTAAAAATTTCTAGAATTGTTGTTTTTGTCATATGGACTTATATGAGCAAACGTGGAAAAAAAGCTATAAATTTCCGTAAAAAATTATGGGTGAAGCTAATATTTTTTGTCTATCTACATCTATTTGACGTCTCATCATCTTTAAAACTTTTGATGCAACAGCCGGTTGATTATCTACTGACATACATTTTCGAGAAGCCAGTGAAGTTGAGAAGTGTTGCATGATACGCCCGTTGACGATACATCTACCCAATTACTCCATGATAAGTGTGTCAAATAATGTTTGGTTAAATGTGTCGTCATTTGAAGCGATTTGAATACATTTATTGTCTTTTTTAGCGAATACCAAGTAGAAGCATTTTTCACTTTAGAGCGCCAATGTAGTCTAGAAGATAGGTTGGAGCAAGTCTGGTTCTGGTATGCAAGGCGTACTGGGTTCGATTTCCGGTATCGGCAAGAAAACTTTTGGGTTCGATTCGCATAAGGGGTAAGATGTGTTTCCTCTTATAACTGACTTTACAATAAGAATGTTACCGTAAACTGGGGGAACTTTGATCACTTTTTTCATTAATTTTTGAATATTTTGGAAGGGGTTGGTTTTTCGTAACATCTAAAAGCTTTAAAACACTTACTGAGGTGAGGAGTATAAATTTCGATCATTGATTGCAGTTAATTCAAACGACATTGCATTGGTGGTAATAATTAAATGTTTGATACAAAACCAGACTTCGAGTTTCGGGATAACTTTGATAAATATGGTTTTGACGTATCTCAACATCTTAAAATTTATTGTTTTGATGCCATTTAGCACAGAAGGCTCAAAATATCGAGAACAGTATTTTTTGTTTGGACTCGATTGAATTTTTCAACGTTTTCTTTCAAAAAGAAATATACTCAAAAGATGGACAATGTTGCTGCATACATTTAGGGGCAAAAATTATAAACATTTCTTTATATTTTTTAGTTTCAAAAACAAATGAAATTTTATCTTCATGCAATTCCCTGAGTCCTCGCGCTGTTCCTATGTTCTTTTTTTCTTCAAACTGAATCATTTGATAGGGTTTTTAGCCATTTTTTCTATACGAGCTTTTTCATGGAAAATGACCGATTTTTTTTCAATATCCAAAAATTATCATCAAATGACCATAAAAATAACACTAAAACTAAACCCAAACCAAGAAAAAAGTGGAACTTTCACATTTGACAACCCATTTGCTTCTAAATGCTTATATTTGATCAGGAGAGATGTTTGTTTGTGAGCCTTCAAAACCCAGATGTTTAAAGATTTTAAAATTACATTTGAAGTAATATAAAAAAAAATTCTAATAAAAACCAAGTTTAGCTTATTTGTAACTTAATTTATAGGCTTTCAAACGTAGTAAACAGTTTTCAGATATTTTAACTTTAAACTTAGTTAATGATGATTATCTGCAAAAAAATCATGTTGATCAAAGTTACCCCGCTGATCAAAGTTCCCCCAGTTTACGGTACCTACATCAATAAATTCACTCCATAACATTTCATACGAAGTCATGGGGTCCGAGAACTAAATAATCTAAGAATGCATGTGAGCACATACTTGGGCAGAAACTGCGGTGAATGCGTGCACCCATGATGGATGAACAACATACATACAACACACATATCTAGTCAAAGCATTATTCACCGTATACCAAACTTGCCGACTTGCATTACTATTTGCATTGTTCCCAAAAAACACTTATCTATCAATGTAGACGAACTTTTAGGGTTTCATATGTAACCATTTTTTTCTAAGTTACATTATAAATAGAGGTAAATGTACCCGACCTTGACACCTAAGGCATGGTTTACCCTTTTTTCAACATTCCAACCGTCCTGTTGAGTGCACCATAGAACACCCTTACAGAATTTACTTGCTAAATTGCTTAGAGTTCAACAAAAATATGTTTTCTCTATGGAACTTTCATTAATGGGAGCAAAATGCATGCAAAGTACTCACTGCGGTGCTCCAATTACTTGGCCGCCGTACCAATTGTTTGCCGTTTCGATAATCCGATTCTTGGCCACCAGTAATGTGCAATAGATCTTTAACAACAATGCTCAATTGATAGAATCGTTGGCTATTCTGAATATAAGACCACTGACAGAATGACGTCAGCTGAGCGCAAAGTTCTATGCGACGATGGAACACCGGGGTTCACTCATACAACAAAAAGGCTTTTGGAAACATTGATGAAATTTGGTTGGAAAGGAAGCACAAAATAAGCTTTCATTTCAAAAAGTCGGAAGTTCAGAATTTCCGCAATTTTTTTTTTAATTTTTAAAACTTTAAACTTTTTACTCATTTAAACAAAGTGATGATTATAAACACTTCAGGTTGTTTCGGAATATTTGTGTATGAACAAGAATCATATTTTTTAAGCAAACTTTTTAAACTGAACACTTCAAAAACTTTCTCCAATATGATACAGTAAGTTACTTATGAAGGACTGATAAAATCTGAATAAAGCCAATCAATCTAGGAAAAGTATTTCAGATGGCATGGGCTTATCTAGACTAGCCCAGGTTTTCAACGTAGAGTTTAAAAAAAAAATGGTGTGGTCCAGCTGCCAGAATATTAAGGTAAAATATCCGTATCTGGCCCCGATTGATTCACATTCCTCGAAATTTTTTAAAGAGATTTCACAGTTTATCATATTTGCGAAGTTTTTCATCAAAAATTTCATCAAAATAAAAATCAAATACGACTTGAACGGGAGTAATACTGAAAGGTTAGAGCCGTGTCAAATAAACGAATTATTGAAAAAACGAATTGAGCGTGGTTGTTATGAAAGTGGTATTGTAACGTTGAATTGGAATATCTTATTTTTAACTTTTCTCATCGATTAGATTTTACAAATATTGGAAAAATTGCTTAGATTTTCTCAGTTTTTTTTTTTTTGGATTTAGGAATTCAGGAATGCTAAGCCTAACGACAGACTCATTTACGACATGTCTATGGTTCTGTGCATCATGATGTGTTGTCATTTATAAATCATTGTTTAAATTATTCCTTTTGAGTTTTTATAGACCATAAGTGATAGTAAAATACTCTAGGAGACTTGCGATTGCGATACATAGGGTTATTTGCACTATCAAACAACTATCTTTATGTTGTGGATCTTGGCTGCATAAAGTAAGAAATTAAAAATTCCTTGAATGGTATTTTAAAATTTTGCCCTTTTGAATTAGTTAGCTGAACTTATGAGCTTCTGGAGGCACACTCTAGGCCGGAAGAACCCAAAACCAAGTTGAAATGCCGCAAAATCGGATGAAACTGGCTCCCGACGAAAATGAGTTTGAGGGGGTTTTCCCAAACTTGAGAATAAACGTCATTTTTGCAACTTAATTTTGGGGCATGTCATGCGGCAGGGATTTTTTTGGGATTTTTTCATTTCATGAACTAATTATCAAAAGGGAATATACAAATAGAATAAAAAAAATATTTTTCGTTCATATTTTATAAACATTTTTTATTTTCCAAACTACTTTTTTAACAATTGACTAATTTCAGCAAAAGTTTTTTGAATCGAAAAGGTAATTTGGAGAAAAACGAGGCTGCAATTTTCATTGAAAACGGTCAAGAAGAACAAAGTGCTATTGCCATCGCAAAAAACGGAACTGATAAAAAAATTAAATTGTTGTTGAAATATCAATTGGTCTGACCGACACGATTGATATTGAAGAAAATAAGGATAAAATGGTCACTGAAATTGATGATTATCCTTTTGGCTACAGCGGCTACGATCAATAAACGGAACTTTCGAAATCTTCTCATTTCGAAAACTTCCGGCGATTGGCACCATTCAGTAACGGCCCATGTCATCGCAATGTTGAGTCCACAGCGTAGTGCTATCCGGATGTCCCGTTTTCAGAAGGCAAATTCTGCGACTGCACCAGATCGCCATCCGCTTTTTTTGGTTCACTAAGGTTTTTCTTGCTTCCGGAAATTCGCTAGAGGCATGATGCAAATCATGCTGTGAAGAAGATACAATCGATGAAAAAATTGAATTCTGAAAAACAATAAATTAGAATGAATTAGAAAAGCATCATCAAGTTATTTACCATAAAGTTTATCATAAAGTATTTTACCAGACATTGTTTTCTCAGCGCGACTGATTTTTTTTAGGTTACACGAAAATAAAACGAAACTATCTGAAAACAAAAGGGATTTTTTTTGGGGCGGTCAGTTCGAGCTTCGAACTTTGATTTTGGTGTATTGACAGCAGCCCAAAATCAAGAAGGCTTGTGGAACTTTGTTTTGATGCGCTGCCGTTCTTATTTTTGGGTTGTTTCGATTCTGAGTGCAAGAGCCATCTCGAATGCCCGGGACGTTGCGCAGTGGTTTGACGCGCCAAATAGATGATAGAATGTAAACCTTGCTCAAATTTTTTTTTAATTCGACTCACATCTTATATTTCAAGGAATAATCGGAAAGAAAACGATATTTTCCTGAACTTCCAACTTCTGTTCCCAAGAAAAAAAATTAGAACAAAAATCCAAAAAATTAAATCTGAGTATATGGTTCCTAAATAATAGAAAACGATTAAAAAACTCAATTAATTATGTATTTTATATACTAAAGTCATAAATTGCCATCGATCTAACAGTCTTTAGATAAAAACACATCTTGAGTCTTGTGAGTTGCTTAATTTCATTTAGTTTTTTTTTTTATTTTGAACCAGTGTTCTGTAGGAGACCACGTGGCATTTGCTTGGCAGAGTGCAATGCAAATGCTGTTCGCACGCATACCAATGTACCTTCGATTCATGGTTCCCAAATAGCGTTTTTTGCATTTTCAATACTTGGATATGACTTGTAGTTAGTCGAATCACTTATGTTCTCCAACTTATTTCGAAGCTTAAGTTGATAGAAACGCGGTCTTATCATACAACCCAATAAGTATGAAAACATTTGTGCGCAGTTTTAAATGAATTTTTAGGGAAAACATCAGCCCAAAAATACCTCTTTAATGAACATGAAAAATCAGCCCAAAAATACCTCTTGAATGAACATGTTTTTTTTCAGCTTCCAACACTGGTGGTGTATTTCGATTGAAGTTGCATGTCAAGAAAAGGAACAAAATTAGTTTTAAGTTTTTATTCAAAACCTAAATAAATATTCATTCTTTTGTCTTTCTAGTATTTTTTTATTTTTTGCCGAGTTTAACTGTAGGCATGAGTATTTATTGCAATTTTTTCTAATGAATGTCCGCGATTGAAATCGCATGGAATTTAACAGTTGCACTAGAAAGGTGAGTTCATCTGATTTTCATACGATGATTTTCAACATAATTGCCTCAGATGCTGATCGAAAAAATTAACTACTTTAATAAAGTACAAACAATCAAAAAATTCGGTATGCACAGATTTGAAACAAATTATTCTCTTCGCAATGAAAATATATTCAATTTTTTTTCAGCTAAATTTGGACCTGAAAACATGAAAAGACATGTTGGCATGCCAAGAAAAAGACCATGCTAAAATAGGGCTCACTTACCCTACATTGAATATATTGGCTTATACACAATCCACCAAAAAACATTTTGATCCTTAAAGGCAATAAATATATATTATTTCTACTTTTATCACGATTCCCCCCATTGTACGATAACCTTCTTCCTTTTTGACTAGAACTCTGTTTTAGTCAGTTCAAAATGATTAACAGCAATCTAGGAGCGTGCAAAGAAATTTCTTCGTGCCTTTTGAAGAAATTTGAACTAATTCACTAGTTTTCTGTCAACTGCATTCCTCAGACTTTACCAAACTCGTGTTTCTCCTTTTTGATTATGTCATCTTGTTTTGATATATTTTAATTTAATTTTTGGCATTTCGGCGAGAAATTCAAAGTAGACATAAATAAAAGCATTGATCGAATAGTTGGTGGAAATGAGAGTTAGGGTTTTTGTACTGTGAACAGCTTCTGAAGTACTCGTGTAATTCTTTGCCGCTAGCCGTTTAAATGTTAAGGATTATGTAACCCCAGGTTTAGGCTCCTCATTGAAAAATGTGTTGTGAACATGAAACAATGTTTAGAATTACCTAATTAAAGTGTTTATACTATTCTTACAGAGTTTAGAATCATACTAACCTAGTGCTTAGGTTTTAACGGTTAATCGTATAGCGTTCCATCAGCCAACGAATCATCTTCACGCTTGAATGCGTAAAATCTTCAGAGACCACGCACCGCGTGACGTTGTAACTTCTCCGCTAAACGCCCATAAAACATATCCTTTTCCTACTGGCAGTTGAGTTAGAAAGCGGAAAGTGGAAAAAGGTATTTGAATTTCCAAAAGAAGTAGATTCGGATGTTGCATCTTGTGCCTCCGAACGGCGAGACGGTTGCCACAGGAGGAGAAGTAGCACTTCGCTGAACTGAACACGTGGCTGGCTGGAGGATTCATTTGAAACTAAGCCGCTAAGTCCCGCAGGCGCAGGATCAGGATCAGAACGGAGTTTCAGAATCAGTCGGTTTTTCGGTTGTATTCGGGTGAAAGCAGAAGGCAGACAATAAAAATTAATTATTTAATTTTATTTCCATTCTTTCTCCGCGAGCAACACCTTTTTTTTCTACCAAATGTTGTTTTGGGTCTCGTGCGGTTTTTTTCAGGCCCTATATTTTACCGACTTTTCTACCAGCCATTATCGTAAACCTTATTGGCAATTATCATTTGTTGGAGACAAGGATTCTACCACTTGAATTCATCTCAATAGTAATAGAAGGTAGGCAGCGGACGCGCACGTGTTTCCTCCGTATTTTAAGGTTTTGTGAGGCGACAGCTTCTTCGCATCGGGTGTTGGCCTGGCTGCCGAAATCATGCATATGCTAGAGAGATGCTTTGTCATTCATTCCACTTGGGACCTCACAAAAAAGGATGCGCGATATCGTGGTGCGATAAATTCATGCCTGTTTGCGAGGCTAGTCGGAACAGAAGCTCGGTTTCATCCTTGGAGTTTGTGGTTTTCATTTGTTTGGAGACGAAACATATGGCATATGAGAATTTAAAATCTAGCTTTGATAGATTTGTAAAAGTTAAATTTTCAGACGATAAAAAATAATAAATTGGAATTTATATATAATCGACCATTTCTTAAATAAGTTGATGAAAAAAATTAACGCTTACAGTATAAAAAAATATACTTTGACAGGTTCGTTGCTTAGGATCCAAATTTCAACATATAAAAAAATCACTATGGCACACTCTAGTATCGATGAATTGGGACAACAATATTGAGTTCTAAAAAATACAAATGAAAATGTATTAAATGATTGAATTACTTCACCTTTTGAAGCTATCATAAGGAGGATGAAGGTCTAGTGTATGGTTGCCAGATTGTCCGGTTTTATCCGGGTTGGGAACAGCCCGGCCCGGCCCGAATGCCCGGTTTTCATCAAAAATGCCCGCATTTTACTCAGATTTATTCACTTTATACGGCAAATCAAATAAAAAAAAACAAATTGTTTTTTTATTTTTGTATATTTATTTCCCCAAAACGAAATTTGATGAGCAAGTTTTATAAAAATATTCATGGAAGGTATTTTTGGAAGGCTTTAACCCTTCGTTTCATAAAGTAACAAATTTGCAACAATTAATTAAAGCTGTTGTAACTTTTGCAGAAAACCAAATATTCAACTTTTTTCTTCAGGGCAATAATATTTCTAAATCTATTTCTAAGATTACGTTGAATTAAAAAAAATTACTTTCTGATTATACATATAGAAACTAGACCAATTTGAATCTGAAAAATATGAAATATTTAAAAAGGCTTATTTTTCAGAGTTTTGACCTAGTCCAATTCACACTGCGAAAAAAAATTTTGTCTGAAAAAAATATTTTCGCATTTTCAGTAATGCAATTAACACAATTGAATACAATTTGAAGATTTTTTTGATTTTTTGACTGATATAACGGCCTTTAATTAATTGTTGCAAATTTGCAACATCATGCAACGGTAGCACCTTTAGTTAGGTCTATGGGCTACAAAGTGTGCTTTCTAATGTTTCATCGTTTAAACAGTATATATATTTCCTGATGATAGTATTATTATTTTTAATGTTATATTATCATGTTGTCGAGATATTTTTGAAATAATGCAGATGAATTAACCTCTAACTGAACAAAATGGCTGACAACTGTAAAAATATTGGGGAAAACCAAGAACAAATTCTTTTGGCTAGATCATCAACCATGCGTCACATTGAGTACAAATTTGTGACTTTTGAGTAGTTAAAGTGTTTATATTAATAATTTAGCATCTTTAATTTTTCAAATGCAACCAACGATGATTTTAAAAATAATTTTAGGTCCCCGAAAAAGATTGTATTTGTTCGTAGAAAATATTTTCAAATTTTTAGAAAATAATAAAAAAACATTTTTTCTGCTCACTACTTAATAATGATATACCCTAGTTTGAAACATTAGTGCCATAATGTTCTTCAAATACTTTTTAATCGTTTGAATAGTATTTATGATACCAGTTTTAATGTTTTCAGTACGAATTTAATCATCATGGAGAGACGAAAATAACAGTTCCATTTAAGTCCTACTTATAATTCTGTTTACTCTTCCAGACGCGTACCATATTCAATAAATATTATACGGGTAAAACCATTTTTAATGTAAAATACATCCATCGGTTTTTTTATTATTAAGGAATAATAAAAATATTTTTTTGTTTTTTATTGTAGGTGTTTGGAGAAAAAACGCAATTTGTTTCTTCAACAATTTATATTTCCTGATTTTCAAGTTACTTGATTCTTTGAATCTAAGTAGGTATACCATGCATAAAAATAATTTTTCATCACAATTTTTAAGGTTTTATAATTCAAACATTGTTGTCAGCCGAGAATGAACTTGTTTCTAGATTGTTGTATATTGCGCTAAAAAACTATGAGCACGAAGAATACCATTAAACTTTTCACAAAAAATGAAGTTACTGAAAAAGAACTGAAAACAAGTCCAAAGCTTGAATTTCATTGTCAAAATATTGATTTTGACAAGGTTATTTTTTCAAAAAAGTTGTATTGGAAAGACGTTTCAGCTTTCCATATGGCACCTTTAAGCAAACGTAATGAATATTATCGCATAACTACCCCCCAGCTCCCAAAATAATACTGTGCCTAGGAGGTCTAGCCGCTAGCGAATACGCTGGCGTGAGTCTGGTTTTGGTATGCTAGGCGTAATGGGTTCGATTACGGGTATCGGCAGGAAACTTTTAGGTCCAAATCACATAAATGGTCAACAGGTAAGATGTGCTTCCTTGAAATTCTCATATATAAGAATGTTCAATCAGTTTTCCAGGTCAGCTAAATATACACGGATACCGGAATTCATATAGTAAACTAGCCCACCTGATTGACTTGTTCTTCCAAAATATACTCCCATCAACATAAGTAATACATTTACTCGATAACAGATCAAACGAAGCCATTTGGTTCGGATATAGTGTAAGCTGCATTGGAAATTTGTCGAACTAATTGATCTAAACAATGCATGTAAGCACATACTTAGGCAGAAACTTAGGTGAATCCATGCACCCATGGTGGATAACCAACATATTTAGGTACTAACCCCAGCTAAATTGTGTCCAGACACTAGGTTTACGAAGTTCTTGAGCTTTAACTGCGATTAGTGCTGGATATATTAGGAATAAGCATTTATTTCTAGCTGTTTTGTATGAGGAACGGAAAGGTATAACCATTTCATGTTGTTGCAAATTTGCAACAACTAATATTTCGGCTAAATCCTCGAAATATGAGAAAATAATATTTTTTCATTATTTTTCCCTTCATGTACTCATCATTGCGCACTGTTGAGAATTTTTTCAAGAAAAAATAAAAAATCATGAAATGAAGGGTTAATACGATTTAAAAGTTGTCGATGAATTTTCACGAATTTTTTTTAAAATTATTTTTTCCTAATTTTTGTTGACTAATTTTTGGGTTTTGACAAAATTTGCTCGGATATTGCCGAGATGTGTTGTTGTCAATCTTGAAATCAAATGCCAGGATTTTTCCAGGTTTTTATATAAAATTGCTCAGATTTGTCCGCCCCGGATAAGCACTGAAAATATTCTGGCAACCTTAGACTTATGGACAACTTGAAATGAATGGACATGGATAAAAAATCCGTACAGCCTGCTTGAGCATCATTATTAGCATAATTATTGAAAAAGATATTTTACCAAGCAAAATTGTACCAAATTAGGTATTTTAGTTTTGTGCTGTCACACAAGTCCTCTTTGCAATTGAATAATGATTTTTACTTTAATATATCCTGTTCATCTAGGGCCTGTTTTATCTGTATGTCACGCATAGCTTCGGAAATCACTGAACAGAGTGGCGTAAAAATGTGTATGGGAGGAGTTTTTGGGGACCGGATTTCGACCAATTTAGTATGGGCATGTACTAAGTCGGGAGAAGAAATTTGTTGGGTTATTCAATTTTTTAATTTAATTAATTTATAATTGATGAAAAACCGGCGAAGTTCTACTAATTAACATTGAACAATCGGCCAAAATGAGCTGATGTGGGAACACAGCAAAAAAAAATGTAACAATGGACGATGTAATTTCTGGAGATTTTGTAGTAAAGCATGGATCAATTTAAATCTGGACGCAGCAAGTAACGCAGTTGTAAAGAAAATTGACGGCAGATCTTGAAAAAAATGACATTGTGTTATATCACAATTTTATATGTGATATCGCATCAAGTATGTCAATGTTTAAGGCGAGTATTTTATTTTATTCATCTTTCCTGTGAAATATTGATTTATAGCTTTGAAAAATGATTTATTGTGGCTTGCAAAAACGGAGTGGCTTAAAGCAATCGATTTGGGAAAAACCTTGAGAAGATAAGTGTCCAGTGATCGTTCCAACATGAATTGAATCCTAAAATGCATGATGATTCAGCATATTGCCCCATATTCGAGCAGCTCCAGCATGGGAGTCCTACTTCAAGATAAGGAGAATGCTGTATAGGAAATGTTGATGAAAGCTTAATACAGTCAGGCTTGGAGCTTTGTATAGGATAATTTATTTGAACGAATACAAACTTAACACATCAACTTATAATAAATTTTAAATTGCTTTAAAGTTTTCGACTCAGTTTGTTTTTGATTGAATTTCGACAACCCCTTTCGACTTGATAAAAACCCCTAATTTGAATTTTGAAACAATAAATGTATCACAAAGTCTAAGGAAATCTCAAATGATAGCGTCTAAAACATTATTTTCATACTCTGATTTGTCTACTACGTTACATTAATGGAGTAGCTGATACATCAAAAGAAAGTAATATTAGGTACCATTTGCGACTCAAGTTATGTGCACGTTTTTGATGTAATATCGCATCACATTTTTTACAGTGTACGATTATAAGAGCGAGTTCACTCGTGTTGGAAGAATATGGTAGAAATTTTGACACTTGTAGCACATTTTGAAAATTTTACAATGCAAAACATTTTTCAAGATCTGCTGCCGTCAAATTTCTTTACAACACTGTTTCTATTTCAGGCGGATCTGATAGAAATTCAACTATTTTTGCATGCGAAGCACGCGATAATAGACATAGTGTTGTAAAGAAAATTGACGGCAGCAGATCTTGATAAAAAATTGACATTGTAAAATTTTCAAAATTCGCTACAAGTGTCAAAATTTCTACTACTTTCTTCCAACACAGCTGAACTTGCTCTAGAGAAATGTACTAATAGTTTTAGAAATCCACGCTCCTAACGAAGGCAATTGTATAAAACATGAAAAAACAGTTAAATGTAACTCCATGTGGAGTAGAGTGCCCCAAATGACCCGATTTTGAAAAAGTTATTCGCTGCAGGCCAAAATTGATCCTAAAACTAGAGAAGATCTCATGCCAAATCGGACGGGAAGGGGTCGCTCAATGGGTTTTTGAGACATTTTGTTCGAGAGGAACCTGAAAAATAATATCTCAGCTGATATTACAATGCTTGTTTTTTTTTTTATATTAACGACTGGTGAGTTAGCCTCCATTTATGGAATCTTAACAGAGCTGCATATTTTTTCATTAATCTAGTACACTCAAAAATAATAAAAAATACTATTATTTATGCTAGAATATTATTTTATGAACTGAACACCGATGTCTAGTATTGGTATGCCAGGCGTACTAGGTTCGATTCCCGGTATCGGCAAGAAAATTTGTAAACCGGCCAAAAAAAACTCAGCCAGAGGACAAAATATTATTTAAAAAGAAAGTCCTGCCTGAAGGAACACCGACCCGTCTTCGGATCCCGATTCAACTTCAAATATTAAAACGATCATCTACCCGCGTTCCAAAAGATGGATACAATGCTTCAGCATCACAAAATAATAAATTCAGGAAAAATAGCTTATAAAACTTATATTAACTAAAAAATTTTCCCGATTTTTTCCCAAATTTCCCACCCGCTCTTATAACTGCCTTACCTTAAATCTGTGTGAGTGTCAGTGTAGTGTATGCTAGTGTATCCCTCGGCGAATAGCTTGAAGTTTGTACCAGTCTCGACTGGTTTTGGTCCATCTGCGTTGGCCATCGTATGGTTGAGACACAGACAGTCCCTAGCTCAAGCCCCAAGGGGGCGAGTGGGGATCGCTCACTGTGTCTCCTTTCTTGTAATCACCACTTCAAATTTGCGATGGCCGAAACTCCATTTATAAGCCGCACTGCACCAACCTTCGTTCCATCACAATTATGGTCAAACATAATAGGCCTGAGAGATAGAAGCCCCATCTAAGCATTATTTGATGTTTAATTCTCACTGAATACAGTGATTACCACATCTTACCGATCTCTCTAACTCCTAGCAGCTTTTTTGAATAAGCCCGTCATTACGCCGAATGTCGAAGCGAGCAAATACTCCATATAGGCTGTGGGTTGATTAGAAGCAGTGTGTAAGCAAGTGTACAGGTTTCTAACTTTCACTACCAACGTGATTCAATTCGAACCGCTTGCTTATAGCCCGTCGTGCACTTTATTCTCTATGTAACTTTTAACAAACTTTTAGATATAAATTTATTTCAGCTGAAAGTAAGACAGCTTAGGTTCGGGTAGCTAATAGTCTCCTTAATGTTGAACCTTCAACTGGTGATGCTTTGCATGATGACCATTGGTTTTGTTAAGTTAGTCATCTTCAACGTTGGATGCTGTGTTAGTGAGATTAGATCAGCTATCGTGAGTGCCTAGACCAGGGATGGATTTTTTCGGTGTCATAGGTGCTTGTTTATCCCTTCTGTAGAACAGATTGTATCGTGCTTCAGTGATGGAAGTAGGATGGATGGTTTGCATGGGTCTGAATTACTGAGCTTGGACCGCAAGCTCCTGTCCAATTGACTCTTGACTACAATTGGTGTCGTTGTTCATGTTCTGTTGTATCTGTTGTTTAGTATTGTGTAGTACAATAAACCTAGCTTATCTTACTTTAACATTTTATCCAGTTTTGGGAAATAATACCATTTCTAAGGCTGCGTGACAAAACTTTTGCAGGTGACAAACTTTTGGGTTCGAATCCCATAAGCGGCCGCTGGTAAGATGTGTTTCATTCTTCAACTCGCTATATAAGAGGAATGTTCAATCAGTTGCCAGCTGGTCATGTATATACACGGATTTGTTTATTTGTGTAAAAACATCAACGGATCACCTGTTGATCCAAATGATAAATTAATAAAATAATGAGTTACAAACAAGTTAAAAACTACCTTAGTCTACACAGTCCTCGATACCATTAAAATTTTTCTTCGAAAAGTGGCTCTTGAAACGTCGAAATCGAAGTACTCGGCGAAGCGGTTAAAAGTTCTGAAAATTCCTACAAGAGCGCTGTTGGCTCCGTAGTTGTTCAGCCGGATTGGAACATAAAGCTGCAGATTTTGGTTCCTTAGTCCTCGGGGACGCACACTGAGGGGAATAGCTTCCAGAAACACGGGAGAGTCAATTCTCGACGCAAGGAGATCCGCTACGACTAAAACACGTGCAGCGTTTCGGCGGACATGAAGTGTGTCCAAATCAATTAGGCGGCAACGGCTTTCGTAACTGGGTAAACGAAACGGATCTAGCCAGTTCAAGTGTCTCAGGGCATACCGCATGAAGCGCCGCTGGATAGCCTCAATTCGTTCGGCTCCATTCTGGTAAAATGGGCAACAAACTGTTGATGCATATTCGAGAGTTGAGCGAACGATGCTGCAAAACAAGCTTTTTAGGCAGTACACATCTTTGAACTCCTTGGTTACGCGAAATAAGAAGCCAAGACTTCTAGATGCTTTATCAACGACATAATTCGTATGAGTTTTGAACTCCAGCCGATGGTCTAGGATCACGCCCAGATCGTTGATGTGGTTCACTTGGGCGATTGTTTCGTTACCAAGTGTGTACTCCGCGTGTATAGAGTTCCGCTTGCGAGAAAATGAAATGACAGCACATTTACTCCGGTTCAGAGGCAGGCAGTTGGTGTCACAACAGTGAGCGAAGGTATTGAACTGCCTTTGCAAGAAATCGATGTCCTCATGGCTGTTGATGGTGTGGAAAAGTTTGAGGTCATCAGCATACGCAAGTTTAGGTTTATCAAGGACAGTGAGTACATCGTTAAAATAGATGACAAAAATTATCGGTCCTAAGTGACTTCCCTGAGGCACGCCTGAACAAACGAAGAATTGTCTGGAGAAAAAATTTCCTGTTTGAACTGATAATTTTCGTCCCGTTAAGTAGCTTCGAAACCAGTCCAGTAAAGATCCACAGAATCCTAAGCGTTCGAGTTTAACGATTGCAATATCGTGATTTACTTTATCGAAAGCAACAGACAAATCAGTATTGATGGCGTCAGTTTGAGACTTCATGGCAAAGCTATCTTGCACGAACGATGTGAATGTCAGCAAATTTGTAGTCGTGGATCGTTTTGGCAAAAATCCGTGTTGATCGTAAGAAAAGTATTGCTTCGTGACGAAAAAATTGGATCCAGAACAACCAATTCAAACAGTTTTGCTATCAAACAGAGAGCTGAAATTCCGCGGTAGTTGTTTATATCTTTCTTATCTCCTTTTTTGTGAACAGGGAACATGTAAGCTTCTTTCCAAAGCGAGGGAAAGATTGCGAAGTCCAGCGAAGCTCGAAAAATATGCCTAATGGGAGTCAGCAGGTGTGGCATGAAACTTTTCAAAAAGATAGCTGGTATCCCGTCCGGACCCGTAGATGATGAATTTTTAAGCTTGGCTGTCGCCTTCAAAATGGCTGCGTCATCGAATGTAATACCGTTTAAGGAAGAATCTAGAGGTGAAATATTTCTTACAGCCATATCCAGTTGCTCTGAGGAAATGGACCCCGTTGTGAAAACGCTTGAAAACTTCTCAGCAAAAAGATTACATATTTCAGGATCGGTGTTTGCTGAATTGCCGTTCAAGAACATTTGAGACGGAAGTCCGGATTCTTTCCGCTGATTTTTGACGTACTTCCAGAAAGATTTCGGATTGGTTTTAAAATTGCGTTGTAGCCGGTGAAGATAGTTCTGGTAGCAACGCCTGCTGCTTTTTTGTACGCTGTGTTTAGTTTGCGGTATTCTTCTTTTGTGCCGAGGGACTTGTGCTTGCTGTAGTTTCAAAGAGCACGGTTTTTAGCCGTCTTCAATTGTCGCAGCTGGTTAGTGACCCAGGGAGCTCGAGGGTCGGAAGGTAAGCTACGTTTCGGAACATGACGATCGATTATGTAGTTCAGTATGTTTGAAAAAGTCGCAGCGGCAGCATTGGGGTTAGAGAGATCGAGCTCGAAGATGTTGATCTGGCGAAGAGTCGCGGTGCTCAAAGAGTCCAGGAAGATGTTGGAAGGAGCCGAAAAATAGGAGGGCATAGGATCTGGGAACAAAAAGGCACCGTGGGATGGGCACCATTTCAAGCCAGGCATGTTGAAATCACCGATATCAAGAATATCATCTACGGGAGAGCATATTGAGCTCACTTTGGAGAGGCAGCGCGAGAAAGACTCAGCTACAACCAGATCACTTGAGCGACCAGGAGGCACATACATTACGCATAAGTACAGTTTCCGGTCACCGAGATCAATGCGGGCCCAAAGAAGTTCCAAATCGTTCCAGGAACTGTCTTCGATCAGCTGAGCCGTGGCCTGGACTTTACGGCAAGCAAAACTCCGCCATCAGTTGATTTTTTGCTGTTCAAGGGGCTTCGATCGCAGCGGAATACTACATAGTCTGGACCGATAATTTGACTGAATAAGGTGCGGTCGTGTAAACGTTGATATGCTCAGATGTGTCGGGTACAGAATAAGAACGAAGATCCCTAGAAATGCAAATGCGGATGCCGGAATACCTGTAAGTAAACTAGCCCACCTGATTGATTCGTCCTTCCAAAATATACCTACATCAACACACCCAACAGTAGAAATTTTTACATTTTGAAAATTTTACCATGCTAAAATATTTTCAAGATCTTGGGGCGTTGTATTTTCTTACAACACAGTTTCTATTTCAGCCGTATGTGATAGAAATATTGCTATTTTTGTATCACAGCATGCGAAAATACAACACGTGTTGTAAAAAAACTAGAAGGCTACAGATCTTGAAAATGTTTTTACATGGCAAAATTTTCAAAATGTGCCGTAAGTGTCAAAATATTTACAACTTTTTCCCAACACCAGTGAATTTGCTCTAACAGTTCATATTGAAGCCATGGGGTCCGGGTATGGTGGCGCGCTGCCTCAGAGATTTGTCGAACTTAATAACCTAAAAGAATGCATGTGAGCAAACACTTAGGCAGAAACTGCGGTGAATCCGTGCACCCATGGTGGATAACCAACATACAACAGTACATACATTATATTCTTTTATGAACTGACGCCATATGAAAATCTTTGAAATTCATAGGCTTATCTTATGAAGCGAATTAATTTTATAGATGGACACTTTCATATGAGGATCTTATGGAAACAGAAAAAGTCACGTTTGATGAGAATAATTCAAGACAATCGATGTAAAAACATTATATCTCTGAATAATTTGTTTAAAATAAAATCATGATCACCATCAGCAGTACATCAACACCAAAGTCTCAAATAATTTGAACGTTCACAAAACATAAAATCATTATTAAAAATAACAAAAAAAAATAGTCATTTAATTTTTTTGAAAACTAATGGCTCAATAATTGGTAAGTGCTTCGTATGACGATGAAACGAATGGCTAATGGAATGAATGTCACCATTATTTTTTCACATTGCCTTTTTCTTTTTTATTTTTCATAAAAAACTTTTTATGGAAATTGAAAATAATTCATAAGAAGACTCGGTAGGCTGTGCTCGAAAGTGATGAGAGTGTTTGTTTTCGCGCATGAAAATTTCATTTTTCACAAATCAAATTGGATCTTAAAATTTGATTTAAATACGGGTCTCGAAAATTTTTCACAAGGAGTGGTCTCGAGGAAAAGCTCCAAATCTACTTTTCGGATAATCCTGAGTGCAGCTCGTAGCAATATCTAAGGGTTGAAAAGGAATTTCGCCTTAGAAGCCATCAATCTTATTTGAGAAATTGGTTTTCCTTTTTATTTTATCGCGGGTATTGAAAGTATTGTAATGTTTATTTTTTATTTTTGTTAAAACATTGAAACCAGGTTCACAACGTTAATTTTTATTTGAAAGCAATAGCTGGATCTGGTTTAAATCTTTTACAGCGTTAAGTTAAAAAAATATATCAGCACCAACATGTGAAAAGGGTATAAAAGACAAAGTAAACAAAACCGGTTTTCAGTGGATTCAAATAGCCCAATACAAGCTCTACTTAACACAAAAACCGTTTTTAGTTTTTCAGTTTTCGTAAGATTTATAATGCAGTTTGAATAAAGGATCTAAAAAATTTAGAGCCATAAAATGACATTATCCTCACACAGATTGCTTTATACACCCTTTACTCCACAACAAAGCAAACGGTCTAGTCTAGATGCAAAACATTAAAAGGGGAAGAATGCGGAAAGCTTTTCACTCACTCCTATAGCGAGAACCATAAGCCTTTGTCAAAAAATTGGGGAAATTTCATCTCCATCTCACTCACACATATGAGACATACAGTACAAAGCGAAGGGTGTATAAAACATTTAGACGAATTTCATACTCCAGCTAGGGTCTATAAACAATTGGGAGCTATTTTTACATGATAAAACCGTCGTATCGATAAAAACATATTTAGAATGATCCTACGCACCGTTTTGACCATAAAGACTTGGGAGATTCCTCGTGAATTTTAATTAGCGATTTAAAAAAGATTGCAAAATTTTCAAACGCGTTTTTCTCGAAACGTCATAAATGAACATAGACCCTTTTCACGTGTTGGTGCTGATATAACTTATTTTCAGTCGGTCATCATTGAACTCATTTGAAAGGATCAGTTTTGAAATTTTTAAAGCAATTACATTGGATCTATGATTATGTCATAACGCGTTTATTCAGGCATGCTTTTTTTCTTAGTTAATTTTTTTCTAATTTTTTACGCTCTATAGTCGCGTTTAAACTTTTCATTTATCATTTATTCATTACCCGTGCGCTTACAAAAGGTTTATCGTTTGTTTTAGAGAATATAGCCCATTTTCTTAAGCTTAATCAAATGTTTACATTTTTAAATAACAAAAAAAATCAAAATCTATCAGATAATGGCACTTGCGGACTCTTGGACACCGGGAGGCAACTGACTTGCCAACTGAGCTATCTACAAGCCACGGCATGGTACAAGATGATAAATGGTACAGATGGTAAATTAATGTGTATCAAGCTGCTTCTGGAAAGAAGAACCATTTGAAAACACTTCGCTCCAGAAAAGATGTGCATTACTTGATGTAAAAGAAAACCGCATGAGTCATGGGGTCCAATCTGACGGAATTATCGCCGAAATCCAAACAGCAGCGTCTGCTTCCTGTGCTTCCTCCGCAGGATTCAGCGTTCGTTCTAGATCAACCAGCAGGTCCTCGCCAAGAACAGCAGCCAATATGAATGCAACCTTATTGATTAACGAGGGGGTGGTTTTTAACGGGATCCGTATCGAGATGCAACAAACGAGCTGTCGAAATTGGAACTTCTGGAACCCAGGAAGCTCGAAATGCCACATGTTCCAATTAGGTTGAACTTTTTGGCACACGTCATGCTCTGCTCGTGTTGTGCGCCGGCTGTGTTTTGTACGAAGAAAGCGAGCGAAGGTTAAAAAAAATCGGCTGTGCTACCTTCCTGGCTAAATAGTCCTGGCAGCGAGCGAACGAAGGAAGAAAAAAACTAGAGCAGAAAAGTCATCCGAAAGATGTACGAATAAGGAGATAATCAAAATATGAATGCCATAAGGCGGCTGACTGGGGCCATGGAATTTGCCGACCGCCGAAAGAACCTAAATCAGACCATAAGGCCTCCTGACTTCTAAGGCCGCACGAAAGACCCTATTGATCAATCATGCTGTGCTAGATTGTAGTGGCTGCTTGCTGGTTCCTCCTGGGCCCAGAACCTTTTCCGGCAGCAAAACGACGCTTTGGGTAAACATGTTTAGCTAATAAATCATGCATCATGTGCTTCCGACTGCCACATTTCTACTGCTCTGTGTTTGGTCATGGTCGAAAATTTGACTCGCAATAAATCCTACCGCACTTAGTCAATTGCAATTGTCAGCTCTTGAAGGCCATTTATTAAGAGCCGTTATTAAGAGCTCACATGGATGGGCGGCTCGGGCTCGAGGGTCTAACCTAACCTAACCAGAAGGCGAAAAATTTGTTTTCCCTCTAGTGTTAATGGCTTTGACACAGAGCTCCATTAGGTATTCGTCGGCTCTTCCGGGAGCAGGAGAAAAAAAAAGAGTGCGACTCATTTTACTATTCATTCAGGTCCATAGAAGAGTAGTAAGAGACACAATTACGGGACATGTTTTGTCACGCGTTTCTTTTTCCGGCTGCGGAAAAGTCGTTTCGGAATTTTCACTGCTCAGTTAGAGGAACGAAAAATGATTTATTTTCTTTTCAAAGTGGTTTATGTTGTGGATTGTCTTAGAAGAGTTTCTTTTCACAACATTTCGGTTGTGAGTTTGAAAGTTTTTTTTTCAATCCAAATAAACTGAAATATCAAAGAAAAACTCAAGTGTTAAGCAAACAAACAAACCATTTAGTTTCAAAACATTTTTTCCGTGAGTTAATTTAGACAATAACTGAACAAAATGATCCACTGGTTTACAGTTTACACCAGTTCGTCATCGGATTTATTTCATTAATTAGTGATCTAAAAATTCATTTAATTTTTTTTTCTTTAGTACCTATATATTCAAATTTATCAAAAGAAGTGAACTAAATATTAAGTTCGACACGTTTCTTACCCAAATAGTCACACATTTTAACAAAACGTCCTTCGATACACTTATCATTGAGTCAACAGGAAAAATTTCTTAAAAGTGTCCCGGATGTTCTGTTAGTAACAGGCTGTTACCAAAGTTTATTATGTTGAATAAAGAAAATTGTACCTTTAAACTTGACTCATAATAATCAAATTCAGGGCCGAATAAAACAAAACTTAAACAGATGTTTTGGTCAAATTCGACAGCACAATTGAATTCCTTAAAGAATATCACGTAAAATAAATATTACTTCAGGCACTTACACGGCATCGATTTTTTTAAAGAGATTTTCGGGCACATATACGCTAATCTGCTAATCACTTACTTACTTACTTACTTACTTACTTACTTACTTACTTACTTACTTACTTACTTACTTACTTACTTACTTACTTACTTACTTACTTACTTACTTACTTACTTACTTACTTACTTACTTACTTACTTACTTACTTACTTACTTACTTACTTACTTACTTACTTACTTACTTACTTACTTACTTACTTACTTACTTACTTACTTACTTACTTACTTACTTACTTACTTACTTACTTACTTACTTACTTACTTACTTACTTACTTACTTACTTACTTACTTACTTACTTACTTACTTACTTACTTACTTACTTACTTACTTACTTACTTACTTACTTACTTACTTACTTACTTACTTACTTACTTACTTACTTACTTACTTACTTACTTACTTACTTACTTACTTACTTACTTACTTACTTACTTACTTACTTACTTACTTACTTACTTACTTACTTACTTACTTACTTACTTACTTACTTACTTACTTACTTACTTACTTACTTACTTACTTACTTACTTACTTACTTACTTACTTACTTACTTACTTACTTACTTACTTACTTACTTACTTACTTACTTACTTACTTACTTACTTACTTACTTACTTACTTACTTACTTACTTACTTACTTACTTACTTACTTACTTACTTACTTACTTACTTACTTACTTACTTACTTACTTACTTACTTACTTACTTACTTACTTACTTACTTACTTACTTACTTACTTACTTACTTACTTACTTACTTACTTACTTACTTACTTACTTACTTACTTACTTACTTACTTACTTACTTACTTACTTACTTACTTACTTACTTACTTACTTACTTACTTACTTACTTACTTACTTACTTACTTACTTACTTACTTACTTACTTACTTACTTACTTACTTACTTACTTACTTACTTACTTACTTACTTACTTACTTACTTACTTACTTACTTACTTACTTACTTACTTACTTACTTACTTACTTACTTACTTACTTACTTACTTACTTACTTACTTACTTACTTACTTACTTACTTAAATACTTACTTACTTACTTACTTACTTACTTACTTACTTAATTACTTACTTACCTACTTACTTACTTAATGATCCCGCGCCGATCCTTCGGTGCATAGGGCCGTGGTAAAAGACCTCCACTGTTGACGATCCGGAGCCAGCGTCTTCATTTGGTCCCAGTCAAGATTCTCGTCGACAGTTCGAATTTCAGCGGCTAGGCTTCGCCGCCACAAGTTTCTGGGCCCGCCTCTTCTTCGATGACCTTCTGGATTCCAATCTAGCGCCTCTCTGCAAATCTCGTTTTCATCTCTTCGCAGCGTGTGCCCAATCCATCTCCACTTACGTTCCCGAATCTCGATTTCTAGCGCCCTTTGATGACACCGGCGATGTAATACCTCATTCGAGATCCATTTGCCAAGCCACCAAGCGCGGATGATATTCCGCAGGCAGCGGTTTACAAATACTTGCAGTCGCGTCGTCACCGCATATGTGCACAAAGTTTCGCACCCGTACAGCAATACGGATTTGACGTTTGAGTTGAAGATTCGGATTTTTGTTCGTAGAGAGATCTGGCGTGACCGCCAGATGTTTCGGAGACTCGCAAACGCAAATCGGGCCTTTCTGATCCGGGTTTCGATGTCTATTCTGGTACCACCATCAGGCGTTATCTGGCTACCAAGATACTGGAAGCACTCCACTTTCTCAACATGTTGCCCAGCTACCATGAAACTGGAGGGATTTCCTGTGTTGATCTCCATCGACTTGGTCTTTCCGACATTGACTTTGAGACCTGCTGCCTTGGAACTTTCGGTGAGGTCGTCGAGTTTGCTCTGCATATCCGGTTGCGTTTGGGCGAGCAAAACAATATCGTCAGCCAAGTCAAGGTCGTTCAGATGCTCCATTGTTGAAGGATTCCACGGCAATCCTCGGTTCGGTGCACAGTCGATCGATCCAGTCAGAATCTCATCCATTACGATAAGAAAAAGTAGCGGTGATAGAATACATCCTTGTCTCACTCCAGCAGTTACCGGGATTGGTTCGGACAAGACACCGTCGTGCAAGACGGTGCAACACCGGCAGAAGAGAGTCCTGGAATTCGTTGATTTGTTCCAGTATGATTCGTAGCGTTGTGATGTGGTCCACACATGTTCGTCCGGATCGGAATCCAGCTTGTTGCCGTCGGAGTGTAGCGTCGATTTTCTCCTGGATCCTGTTCAGGATCACTTTACAGAGTACTTGATGGTTGTACAGATCAACGTTATGCCTTATTAGTCGAATAAATGTTTTAAAGATTGATTCCTGAAAATATAGGAACTCAAGTTTAATTGGAATCAATAAAGATGTTGGTTATTACAAGTTTAAAGAGAGTCTGTCATAAAGAGAGGGAATATCTGAAGAAAAACTAACTTTAAGATGAAAAATAATGGTTTGTAGCTTGTTTTGATACAAATCTCTGATGAAATAAAGAATGTACAAAAAAAAAAAAAAAACAAAAAGTTATAAAAATATGTTCTGAGTTCTGATACTTAATCCCGAATTCTATTAACTATATCCCGAATAATTTTATGTTAAAGCGATATGATAGCTATTTATACTGAAATCAAGTTTTATTACGAAATGTTGGTTTAAATTTACAACGCTCGATAATTTTTTCGATTTTGAATATTTTTCAAATGATAAAAAAACCTCAAAATCTCATGTTTCCTTAAAATTAAAATTTTTATTATTTTCATTATCATGTAACGAATGAATCTGTTCAACACTCCGCAACTTAAGCGCCACCCTCAGTATAGAAGGGCTGCGGGTGCGTGTTTTCAGGGTGCCCGGCTTAAGCCTCCCTCTCAGGGCGGTTGAAATTTGTTCTAACACACTCAATACACGTTCAGCTCTTACAACAAAACTTCAAAGGGTCCTAAAACTTCACCCGGGAATAAATCAAGATGCAATCTCCACAGCGGTGCAATTTTTGAAATAATCAAAGCAAAAACCCTCCTTGAAAGATTCGTCAACCGTCTTTCTAGTAGACCAAACAGGCAGATAGTTTTACAAAAGTTATATTGGTCTGACCAAATAGCATCCTGCCTAATCGTGACGTCACGTAATGTCTCATGTACATAGGTTCAACTTACATGCTAGCACACCTTATCCGTCTGCTTCCTTTTGAGAAATCTGGTAACCACGTGGTTTAATTCTCGGTGAGGTCGAGAACGGTTAAGTTTGATGGCGATGTTTTTCCACAGCTGCGACGCGAACCGGCCGTTCGAGCAAAATTCGGCGAGAAGCTCGAGTGACTTGACGATGCCAATAATTCCGACACCGCCCATGCGGTAGCGGTAGTAGCAATGGCCGATCGAGCTCACGAGGAGCGCCTGCTGAGACCGGAAATAACGCGGAAAATTCGTTCACTTTAGGCTGAGTCTCACGTTAATTCGTCTGCGAGAACCAATGAGTTCCGAGGATTTCCCTTTGAACGGGTAGGGTAACCAGTTGCAGAACGTCGAAGGCAATTGTGTAGTTTTCATCCAACAAAAGAGGGTGTATTGTGCCTCCACGTGCACACTCACGTTGAACAGTGGGAACTTCCTGTTCAACACCAGAATTAATAATTAAATTCTTGAATTTCGCCAAATCATCGCCAAATAATCTTACCAGTGACTTGTATTCCACAATATTGCTAGCTTAAAATGGTGCGTCTAGCTATCCTTTTCTGAGCTGTATCTAGTTATTTAAGCGAAACATTAATTTACATTTTATTAGATGTACAACTTTTAACTCACAATACTCTATTTAGCTGACTTCCAGAGTTTTATACACTTGTGGTTAACTGACTAATTTCGGAAACCTAGAAAATTGCTTTAAGGTTTTAAGTTTCGCTTTATAAAAAAGTCACGTGTATGACTTACAAAGGATAAACTAGTTCACTCTCACAGCACCACTAATTTGGAACTACCAGTTGTCTGGTTGACGGTCTTCCAAAAATTGAAAAAGGAAACCCAATTGCGTCGAACAATACCAGTATCGCCTGCTATGGAAAATACATCTCTCTTTACTCATGATCCCTACTCTAAATAGGGGCTATTCTCTTCTCCCTTACAAAATTTGGGAGGCTTCATGACCTTGAAAAACCATTTCCCACTAACATGCCCATCTTTTGCTTTCTTAGTTAACGTCAGAAAAACTGAATGAGACCTTGAGCAGAACTCAGAAATAACTTTCAACGACCAGTAGTACTTCTAGGGACCAATAGGTGGCGCATTAAAAAGCAGATAATAAGACGGCCAATTGGGGTCAAATGGCCAACCTAGTTGAAGACAAACCATCAAGCAGACGGATAAGAACAGGTGTGCTAGCATGTAAGTTGAACCTATGTACATGAGACATTACGTGACGTCACGATTAGGCAGGATGCTATTTGGTCAGACCAATATAACTTTTGTAAAACTATGTGCCTGTTTGGTCTACTAGAAAGACGGTTGACGAATCTTTCAAGGGGGGTTCTTGCTTTGATTAAAAATTGCACCGCTGTGGAGATTGCATCTTGATTTATTCCCGGGTGAAGTTTTAGGACCCTTTGAAGTTTTGTTGGAAGAGCTGAACGTGTATTGAGTGTGTTAGAACAAATTTCAACCGCCCTGAGAGGGAGGCTTAAGCCGGGCACCCTGAAAACACGCACCCGCAGCCCTTCTATACTGAGGGTGGCGCTTAAGTTGCGGAGTGTTGAACAGATTCATTCGTTACAATCATTAGATAAAATTAAATTTCAATCCAACTTTACATTTGTTGTAAAAAACGGTTGTCAAATTTATGATGAAGTCTCCTTAAAAAAATAGTTGTCTTCATTTTTTCTGGTAAATTAGTCTAAAAAAAGGGTCTCATGCTGTAATTTTAGAAACGTCTTCAGAATTTGTATTTTGCTTATCTAAAGCATTGAATTGTAGGTAGCATATTTCTAAACACAATATTCAGCAGTTTCGAAGTTTGAACAAATTAAGGAGCGATTTCGAACACTGGTACAAATTCCGCTCTATTTTTACACGAATCAATTTCTGAAAATTTAAAATTGGGACATCTGCATGTCAAAGATTGACGAAAAATGACGATAATGATAATAAAATTGTATATTTTCAGGAAAAAGTTGAGGAAAAACCTGTTCGGTTTAAGCACGTTAGATTCTGCCAACAGGATGCTTAAATGTCTCGCGCACGAAAGGTGTTGAAATTTTAGGATAGAGGGCATGTTGATGAAAAGCTCCCATGAATTGCTCCCGCCTTTGCTCTACACTAGCTAACTATACATGAGAAACTCAGAAAGAGAATTCCCATGTATAGCGATCCCAGTGGTTTGAGAGCGTGTTTTTACGCACACTTCAACGAGCTCGTTTGAAGTGTGCGTAAAAACACGCTCTCAAACTACCCTAACTACAGGCATCTTCCAAGTATCGGTACCGGACAACAGCCACAACAGCAAGGGCTGTCGACTGCTAAAGTGTTTGTTGAATTGATATACAGACCCCGTTCGTTTTTGGCAATTGTCCTATTGCCAAGTAAGTTTCTTCTCGCCGGATAGATTTATAAATTACTAAATTTATTATTGTAAACAGGCGCTAGGCATTTTGCTACCGTAACCTGGCACTCGAGTAGAGCGGAAGTTAGTAGGGGAACTATTTGTAAGTGACAAATTTATTATTGTATTTCCTTAAATTTAATTAAAATGCCTTTGCAGTTGAGTCCTGTCGAGGACAGTTTCCCGCCATTAAACGGCATTAAGTCTATCCGAGACAGACTACAAAAAACCCAAACAGCTTTCAGAGCACATTTTCATATAAAATTTAACGACAAATCAAATTTTGTGACGTGAATTCACTCATTCGCGCTGTTGTAACTCAGCTAGATTCCAACCGATTTCTATAAATTTTAGTGTTTCAGAATCGTCTTATCATTTTTAAAGAAAATCTCATTTTTATATTTAAAAAAAAGTCAAAGTTTTCTCGTAAAATTAAAAACTTCCCTTTTTTTGTGACGTGAATTCACTCATTTGCGACTGTTTTTGTTCGCTTTTCAAACCAACTATATTGGATATAAACAAATTCTTTTTTCTACAAAATGAAGCCGTGTTTTTTGGCTTCTGAACATACTAAAAATATTTCCGAAAAAAAATCATCCATATATTGAAATTGATGATTTTGTAAAAGTTGTCAAAAACACCACTTTTTTCAACAAAAAAACTTATTTTCAAAATCATCTAACACATGTGTAAAAAAACTTTTTTCTCTTTTTTCCGTTGGTTTTGTGTGATTTGAATTATCAAAATTATAGACAATTTTGAGGTTTTTTGATACGCGAACGGATAAAAATCATTTTTGAGCGGTACAAGCGCGTGGAATGTGTCACTAGAAATTTCAAACTATTTGTTCAGGCTGTTTTCTAGACTTTCTCATTGTTTCTATTATCTCAAGCTGTCTCCTCAATCAACTTGATTATCAATTTAATGAGATACCGAAACCGTCCTCTCAACATACTTTTCGTTTCCAGGAGCAGTTATTAAAGCTTAGTTCTTTTAGAAATGGGACAATTTCTTTTGCTAATAGCTCGTTTACTAGTAATCGGACATTCAAAATTTTGTGACACCAATTCTGGGATAAAATTGGCTCAAAATTCTCAAAAATTATTGGATAACAAAATACAAATTTGGAAAAACAAGTTGACAAGTGGTTCTTTAAAAAGTAAAAATGGTATCCATATTTACTTTTTAAAGAGCACATGTACTCTTTCTCGATAGAGAAATGAACGCCTTCTTTTTGTGAAATTTTACGAAAAGTACTCTTTTTTGGTGATAGGAATTTCATAAAATTTCTCATATAAACTAACTTATTTCTTCCGATACATGAAGATTGTATTCTTATGAATACAAGAGATACAACTTTTTATGCATTCGTTGCACAACACTTCAGTTTTGCTTCTTTGGTGGAATGTTGCAAAGGATGGCTACCAAAAGAAGGAATCACGAATACATTCACGATTTCAAACGGGATTTTTCGTTCAAAATAAACGCTTTTGAGTACGCAATGAACTCCCGGACAGTAGACAATATGCATAACTACAATTTGCTTAAAAGTACGTCTCGGTGGTCGAGTGATTAGCGTGGTAAGACGGTAATCGCTGGTCCACTAATGGCATGGGTTCGATTCCCGGTACTGGGTGTTAAATGTTAATCTTAAGTTGTCCACGTCATTTATTCAGTCTGTAAAGCCTAAATCGGCTAAGACGGTGTATGTCTTTTCTTAAAAGCATAGTGCACAAATCAAAAGCGCACGAATCAGCAATACTGTTTTAAAGAATAAAATTAAAAACTCTTTTAAAAATGCAGTTTTTTTTTTTATCAAACATTGAGTAATCCATCTTAAAATACTGTCATGTAAATCACATATATTGCAACAAATTGCCGATATTTGAATAACCTAAAACATCATGGTTTTTGGATAAATGGTGTTAGTCTTTATAATTTTGATTTTTTTTCCAATGTACTCTTTTTGGCGTTGCAGGACATGGTAACCCTATTTTATACCACAACGACACGGTCAGGGTAGAGATCCAGGTAGCGCTTCCTCACAAATTCTACATCGTCAAAGTATATTTGGAAAGGCCGTTTTGGTTAAAAAAAAAATGAAATTAGACAATGTAGAGGCAATAACACAAAACCAACAAGAACTTCGACGTGAGAAATCGAGAATTTAAAAAATCAATCAGATTTATTTGATTTTTTAGTTTTTCAAAAGTATACTTTTAGGCGCTTTTAATTAACTTTTTCTTAAAACACCTCAAATTAATTAAATAAAGTTACTTAAACCGTTTGCAGTGTTTACGTTTACATTAAGTTCAAAACCTCTTATCGACAAGATTCACGAGATTTCCCCTTATGGCAATAGTCGTAATTACGACCAGCGTGAAAATCACTGTTAAAAACAGTGTTTCGGAGAAAATCTTATTGAACATAAGCACGTGCTTTCAAACAATTATACGGCTGTAAGTAGTTGCGGCCATTAATAGGTTAAGTGCATTATGATCAAATTAGTAATTGCCTTGTATTCATTCCCCCTTAACGCTTTTCGGATGTTGACTATTAAATTACGATCAAGATTTCACTGATCAACAATATTTGATAATCTTAGTAAAAAAAAATCTGAGGATATGGTCTGGCACATTAGGACGGACGAAAAAAGTCCTAAAATTCCTACCTACCTACCACAACTATGCGTTCAACTGTAGCTGCCGATTTTTATTTTTATTCGGCTCTCTCAAAACCCTGCAGCACGAGGCACGATTTGGAACGCCACCACGCCGCAACCGACGAAAACGGAAGACATCCAACAAAATGTACTCTCGCTTTCGGAAATCCATATCCTTCGGAAAACAATATGAATATTAAATTTCCTTACCTACCAGGTTGTTTCCTTCCTTTTTATTAAACTCTCCTCGTTCATTCTCTCTCTCTGTGGCTCACTCGCCAGTCTATCTACAAAGTATGGGGCGCATTCGGAAGCGGCAAACGTAGGTATAGGACATGTGTGGGGTGTACTTACTCACTTTGTAGTAGGAAGGTACGTTCGGATTCAAACAATAGATGCATTTTTAGCATATGTGCAAGAGCTCCGAGTGGAAGGAACAACGCGAAAGGTGTACAAACAGGAAAAATAACACAATAAAAACTGTATACGGCGTGGCACGTTCCATTAGAGGCAGGATTTACCTTGAAATTCTAGATCATCCTCGGCTTGAATTGGCTCAGAGAAGAAAAAAAAAATGAAGGGGAAAGAAATATGCGGTACCGGGTAAGGAACAGTTGACTGAAACCATACCCGCTGTATTTCGGTTCCTTGCTGGGTTCTGGCAGCAGGTGCAGCAATGGAACATCTATAAAACGGTAACGTGATCTGTGGCCATAACGTAAATATTCCTTATTCTTAGACGCTTTATTAGCATGACTTAGACCATATATGTATGGACTTTCTTCTCTTTCGGGGCTAGGATGGATTAACGTCCGATGGAATGATGAAACATGACACTTGCCCTCTACCGTGTCAGCAGTTAATCTGCTCATAATGAGGAATAATGCAACATAAAATTCAACCCCCGATTGATACTCTATATGAGTACAAGAGGACTGGGGATAATTCTGTCATTATTGAAAAGCGTGTTAAAGCTGACATGCTTAAAACGCTTGGCTCATATCTGTGAGGCGTTATGTTGTATTTCGATGGTTCATTTTGGAAAGAACTTTGTGGTAATTCATTCGAATGAAAATCTAAGACTCCTTCATTGATATTTTTTAAATAATGTTTTTGATTTAATATTTTATCTCTCAATTGTTTGTAAACCGTTTGTATTTGAAAAGGATGTGAGAAACAGAATGGGAGTATGGAAAAGTGGGAAACCGTGGGTGAGAATTGAGTAGAGAAAAGTGACAAGTTGAAGTGAAAATCAAGAACGAAGATATGAGGAAAGGATAGTGGGGATTGAGACGTGAGGAATGAAAAAATATAAAAGTAAACAGCAATGAGAACAGAAGAATTATAAGCTATGAATGATTCACGAAAATTCATCTTCACAATATTAAATAATCTTGTACTTTTAAATGTTTAAACCTGTTTCAAGTTGTTTCAATATATACATATTAATATAACCACAAGCTAACCCGGTGTGCTTTGCTACGCCTCCCAAAAATAAATATATATATATATATATATATATATATATATATATATATATATATATATATATATATATATATATATATATATATATATATATATATATATATATATATATATATATATATATATATATATATATATATATATATATATATATATATATATATATATATATATATATATATATATATATATATTTTTTTTTTTTTTTTTTTTTAATTTATTTAATTATGATTACATTTTGAAACAAACATTATTTTAAATCAAACCTCAACATAATTCAGAAGCAACAACTTTAAAATAAGAGCTGCAGCTTGAGTTTCGAATAGCAATAAAAAGATAATTTCATATTATTTACTGAAACGTGATCTCTTAATTGGTTTTTCAAGATCTGAAAGTTCAACTCTGTCGAACTGCCAAAATATTTATGTTCTACCCGTATGGATTCTCCATTTTTTCCAACCCTTTTTACCATAAACACTATTTTCACATTTATTTCATAAGTTTTCGAGTTATGCCAAATATTCGTAAGCAAAAAAAATCTCTTATAAAATAGGATATTCCCTATGTTTGATAAGTTCTATATTTATTCAAAAAAAACTTACATGGGAGCATCCCCCATCTTTTCCCATTCCGCCCCCCATTGCTTGAAGGAGGTAGACTAAGTTTGCCAGTTTGCCCGGATATTTGGTACAGAGACAGTTCGACTCGGCCCTGTTGCCCGAATTTCAGTCAAAAATGTTCTGAATTTTTTAACTGTTTTTTTTTGGCAAATAAACCAATTAAAAAGTTATTTTACACATTCATGCCTCCAAAACGAAATTTTGAGCTAGTTTTATAAAAATATTCATGAAAAGTTCCTAAAATAAGGAAACCTAAAATAAGATTTTAAATCTGTCGATGAATTTTGATTACAAACAAGTTGTTTTCAGTTTTCAATTCAAAAACATACATGAAAGAAAGAAAAGTGAAGTAAGCAGCAATCGTATCTAAAGATTAAACAAACATTTATGTTCATTTTAAATTTTTTCCTAAATCTTAAAATTTTCAAAAAAAAAATTAGTTTTTTAGTCGATTTAGCAAATAATTTGAAGTAACCCGGGCAAAGTCTAGGAAGTTTTGAATAATATTTGGGCATCCCTGCCAGATTTGACTGATATCGAATTCTTTATTGGAATTATAAGCAAGCACGGATATATCAAGAAAATCTGGAATAAACGATAATCAAAGTAAAACGATATTTACAGCGAAAGATACATGGTTACACCTAAAATGTTTTACTGAAACCTTAAGTATTTGATGATTTTGTAGTTTTTTCAACATTACTGTTGGATATTTTTTTTATAAATTATCCAAAATCATTCAAAAAAAAATTGATATATATAAAAATATATAAATATTTATAAAAATGTGTGTCTGTCTGTCTGTTCCCTATAGACACGGAAACTACTGAACCGATCATCGTGAAACATGGCATGTGAGGGTTTTGGGGCCGGAGATGGTTTCTATAATAGTTAAAACCCCATCCGACTTAAGGAACGGGGGGTCCCATACAAAATTTGTAGTTTTTTCGAAACAAATTAAAGTCATGACATCCATTTTCTCTAGATATTTTTTTCCTTTGGGCGGTTTGTTTTTCGTCTCCATGGTCGAGGCGTCGCGAACATACGTCGCGAGAGGATAGTAACCATGACAAAGCATCTGATCAGTGGGAATATTTTGGCGCGTTTTTTTTCAACCAAGCATATTTTCAATGCAAGGGGTGGCGATATGAAGCCTTGATGTGATTTTTTTTCTACTTGATTCCCAGCTCATTTGTACAGCACATGGTTATGAATGACGCCTAGATGTGATCCAGATTGACATTTTGCCGATCGAATAAAACATATACATTATTTATGCCAAAATCTGAAATTGAAAAGTCATGGCATCCATTGTTAAAGATTTTCATTTCTTTGAGGGGTTTGTTTTTCGTCTCTATGGTCAAGCAAACATCGTCGCAAGTGGACAGTAACCAAAACATACTGTTCATTGATCGCTGGAAAATTTAACAATTGACGCCTGTTTCTCAACCAACTACCTATATTTCTTATGCACGTGGGGCGATATGCAACCTAGATATGTTTTTTCTTGCTTAATTGTACACAGCACGTGGAAATAAACAACGACGCCTAGATGTGGCACGGATTGGTATTTTATCAATTGAATCAAAAGCAATTGAAAGATTTGCAAAAATACTTCCATATTTTTTGTCCAAAAATATAAATTTAGTTCTGATGCTAATTTTGTTGTCTAAAAATATAAATTTAGTTCTGATGCTAATGAAATAACGATATGACACTTTGCAGACAATTGAAAAAAAAATACTGAAAGTAAAGAACTTATATACAATTTTTCAACCTATTTTGTCTACAAGGTTATTTTTGAATCATATTAATAACAGAAATATGAATAAGATGTTAGCTACAGAGGTAGATCGGAAACATTTGGTTGAATATGTAAAAATGTACTGTACTGAAAAAGAAGATAAAAAATCTGACCCGACACATGAACTGATCAAGAGCCTTTTCTTTAAATAAGATAAGATAGGACTAACGTGTTCATAAGTGAAAGGTATCAGTTAAATGAACCGACTTTTATTGACCAAAAGTGAGGGAATTCATTTTCCGAAAGAATTTTCATTCAAGGAACACTAGAGCATGTTCAAACGTTCCCAAATAGACAACTGAAACAAGTTTAGAAATGAAAATGGGACCCTTTTATTTTAAATAATTCTGAAAAAAAACATCGTACTTTTTGCGTACATACCAATTTAAGTACGTACTTAACATGAAAAGTGTTTTTGTGTTACATGGCTGCATAAAAGAGACTTTTGATCCGCTTCTTTTTTGAAAAGTGAGACTTTAGAAGTGATATTCAACTGGAAGCAAAACTTTTATGGGAAATTTTTAGTATATTTTTAAATTGTTCAAAACAATATTCCCTCCTATCAACTTACACGGTGGGGCAAGGGCAAACGTCGAACTTTTAAGAAATTCAAAACAAAATTTATTAGGTTTTTTTGCGTACGGATGCGTACGGCATAACTCAAAAATAGATGTAGTAACTTCCCACTTTGGGAAAAAAGGTGGAAAATCCATAAATATTGACATTATTTGAGTCATTATGAAGCTATGAAATAGAGTGCAAATTTCAGATCTTGAAAAACAACTATTTCTCTCAACACAACCGGCTGTATTTAGTATTAAATTTGTAATTCAATTCAAAATTAAATGTTGAATAATGGCTGTTCATATAATAAGCAATCAAAACCATTATTTTTAGTATTTTTCAATAAGGGATATATTTATTTCCAGAAACATTTTTTTTTTTCAATATTCTATAACACCGGCTCTAGGGTGGCAGGTTTGAGCCAAAGTGATGATCATCCGCCGCCTGTAAAAATAGATCAGTGTTTTATGAAATATCTACCTATCCAATAAAAACTCACCCTTGACTTGATATCTGGTTGCTAGAATATAGAGGAAAATAAAAATAATAATATTAATCTAACCAAAATTCGTAAAATACAGTTAACCTTGCATTAGCGTACGAAAACAAACAGACTCTAATTTGACAACACGATTGCTGATTTTCCAAAAAATGCAAATAAAATTACACGGAAAATAATAAGAAGGTTAAATTTACCGGGTAGCGAGGTAGTTTTTTGCTACCCCTCTTTCGAGGTGAATTTTGTGGCTTCATAAATTCATAAAAAAACTATAAATTTTCGTTCGTTTTCTTTCGATTTTTCATTGCGAACGAAGTTTGTTGCAAAATTACTCTTTTTCTGAGTAGGGTGAAAATGCATGTTTTTAGAAAACTTTTCTGACTTCGTCAATGTGATGTCCCATCAACCTTAGCACTTTTAATGCATCAGCAGTATGACTATCTGTGGATATAATTGCTCTACAAGCCATTGAAGTTGAAAGTAATATTACCCCAGTTGAAAGTACTTGACAATTACCTACTAATCACTAATTCACTAATCATACTTCCATAGCCAGAACTTATGTCTGAGTCCCAAAGAATAATAAAATGTGTTATTATTCTTCTTTTCTTAGTTCATGTTTTTGATCATTTTAACATAAAAATATTAAAATAATTAAAAACACAAAGTGGTTGGGCCTACCATGGAGCAGAGAACGCAGAGACATCCGGAACACAGGAACAGGAAGAAACGTGGACCACCAGTACCATACGTTTCAAATGGGCAGTATCGTTGGAAGCATGCTAAGAAAAATGCTCCTTGATGAAGAAACCAAGCTTAATGTACCTATAGTGATTTCGCCAATCGCAGGGACTATTCTTCAGTGGTTGGAAATGATTTATTTTGTACACAGAAATCGCAAAACTTTAGAATAGAAGATTTTGAAGAATTGGTGTAGTAAATAAAAGGATTGGAAATTGCTAAGCTATAATTTCTGTTTTGGATTTCTGTGTTCAATCATTTCTGGTCATCGACCAAGGATAAAGCGCCTTTGCTCGCTCTTGAAAAGAAAAAAGAACAAAGAGAAAATAAGTACAAAATAAACCTTTCGAGATCTGTTTAGAACTCGAAAGGTTTTCTAAGCAATCAATATAGCAATCTTTCTTTAAGAAAATAAAGTGAGCTTTCATATAGAAGATAAATATTGATCAACGGGTCACCATTTATGTTCTATAATCAAAATAATAACTTTTCATTTAGAAAGAATTTGTTGTATCTAATTGTACATTTCCTTCAGTCCCCAGATTTAGCTCAGTCTTTTATCAGTTCCACGTTGATGTACACTTTTAGCTCATATGCAATAGAACAAAATTGAAATAAAACTTGAGTTAACTTAAAACAAAACTAATCTTTAAAGTTTTTATAGATACCTTAAATACTACTAAATATTAAACTAATATAAAAATATTTAAATCACTCAAATTTGAACTATTATGAAAAGATACTTATCATTTAGCCATTAATTGGCTTCAGCAATTTTCAGCGGCCCACCAGCAGAAACGACAAATTGTTTTTGTCATAGCACGCCTTGAACTATTAGTTAAGGACTTCCCGGAAAACTAACCTTCCCACAACATTTCCAAACATAACCACTGCCCCAAGCTTTTTAACCGAATCATCACGACTACCTTTCTTCACTTAATAAAAGCATTTCATTTGTTGGACGTACAAAACACAATCACTAAAAGTGCAAATCCTAAAATTAATAGGAAACCAATTCTAGGCTCAACTGGCTTTAAGATCCACTCTTCAATTTTTCTTGCCCAGCAGCATAAACAGGCTTCAACACATTCGGTCCAAGCAAATTTAATGCAGCATAAAAAAACAACACCACAAGCTTTCAGGAGCAACTTTCGATTTTTAATCATTGTACACACATCCGTCTGCGCGTTAAAAACATTTTGAAATAGATTTTCACAAAATTTCTTTTTAAATAAAGAAATAATTAATAATTTTCACTGGAACGAAAAACAAACACCTGAAAGTACTTGACAATTACCTACTCTCTCAATCTACTATGTACATTAGGATGGCAATGAATGAATGGGAAAAGTTTCAGGATCAAATTTTGAAAACTGACAAAATATTCTACAGAGCTCATAGTTTTGGTTTTTGATCCTCAAAAATCACTTAAAGGGGAACCAAAGGAAACCCGGAAAATCGAAATTGTAATTTTGATTTAAAATGATTTAGAAATATATGAAACGTCGAGATCTGGCGTTATATCATTAAAAATTATTGACCAAAAATCAACTTTTTGGGACTTAGTCGGTTTTCCGAAAAACGTAAGTCAATAATTCCCAAAAAGGCGGTTTTTGGACCAATTTTTTTTTCGAGATAACACTAGATCTCGACGTTTCATGCATTTCTAAGTCATTACGTATCAAAATTACAATTTCTATTCTTCGGTTTTCCTTTGGTCCCCCTTGAGGCGCTTTTTGAGGGTCAAAAACCGAAACTTTATTAAAACTTCGATTTTTGGGCCAATCTACAAAATGTATATGGTCGGTTTGCAAAATTCTATATGACTCATTTGGCTGCTCCCCCTATTGCAAATATAATAAATCCATCCCATAGATAAATGTTGTGAACGTTTCAACTCAGTGTACCATCTTTTTAATTTCGATATGTGTAAACGTAGATTTAAATTAGGATTAAGTAGTATTTCTTAGTTGTAAGTTAGCCTGTATGGTATTCCAACCAAAGATGAACTAAATAAAAAAAAATCCACCTCCTGCTGTAATTATTAAAAATTCTACTCTGTAAGCTGACAGGCTTATAGTGTAAGAAAGAGCCGTCCTTAATTCGCAATTCATCATCTTTAAGGAATAGGTAACAATTTTCCTGAATTCGAAATACCTCATCCATGGGATTCACTCCATCTGCTTCTAATAATCTTATTTCTCGAGAACTGTGTTTTTTTGTCAATTTGTTTCCATTACGCACACGGTTAGTTGAGTTCAGATCATATTACGTGTCAGCCAGCGTCAACACTTTTCAACCTTCTGGGCTGGTCCTGGGTTAAAGGCTCCGGAACAAACGCAGAGGCCATGGAGGAAACCAATGAAAGAAAAGGCCAAGGAAATTCGACCCCATGTCAGACGGCGTGCGCTCACAAAATCCTTCAGACGTTCAGGGGCCATCTACGGAAAGAAACCGATGGTCATCGACGGCCGAAAGCAACACCAAACGCCCAGCCGGGCGCTCTGCGATGACAATTGGCCAGCTCATCATCGAATCGGCTTTTGGGTGCTTCCAGTTGCCATCCGATTGTCCTGCGATTACATCGAAAACAGCTGCGAAATTGGCAATGATTCGTTTGGTTTTAAATTCGATACTTTTGCTTTGATCGGGATTAGCACTATAGTTGTCGCAAAGGATCATCGGATCAGAAAAAAAGGAAGCTTTTTGAAAGCAGATATTATCACTTCAGAAAACTTTTGTCACCTTCGTCGTTACTGTTCGGACCGATTTTGAAAACCACTTTCTGTAGCAGATTTTTATAACGCTTCTCAAAACTTAAAATTTTATTATTTATTATAAGGTACATTAGTTTTGACAAATTAAACTTACATTAGTAGTTCAGGTGGAACATGATCCTGAACAATTCACTTTATCTGCTCTTCGCATAAAATTTTGATCGCACTTAAATTCTCTGTGTGTGAACAAATATTTCAACCGCTTCAATATACAATATACAAAATTAACTCCTTACGTCTCCCAATAAGGCTGGAACAAATATCAATTTCTTCTTTTGTCACCCCCCCCCCTTCGAAATTTCCAAAAACCCGAAGGGGGAAATAAATAAAGTTTGAAGTATCTAATGTAAATTTCGAAGAAAAAAAATTCAAGAATCCAAAAGATTACAAGGCGAAAAAACAAATTTTGGAAGATGGAAGTTAGTTCACCTTTGTATTCTTGATTTTATTGAATTTTTCGATGAAAAATTACTTGTTTTTTAGGTTTTGTGTAATGATATTGTATACAACTTTGTTTGCATACAAGCTTTCGTGAAATTTATTCCAATTTATTTGTTTTTCACATTACTTTTTATTGTCCCCCCCCTCGCGATGTTCCAACTCCAAGTGACAAAAGAAGGATTTGAAATTTGTTCCGGCCTAAGGGTGATTTGCCAATCGTTGTCCCCTAACCCATCGTTGCCCAGACTGACTTAAATTGTCAATATTTGAGTTGTTTTCCAACTTATCCTCAAAAATAATACTAAATCATGTAATTCGGAATGTTTTCTGATGAAATGAGGCTTTTGAGATGTTTCCTGCTGTTTAATGGGTATCTTAAGACTGTTTTAATTTTTCTTGTTTTTTGTGCTAATTGTTATCAAAAACCTTAACATTCCTTCTACGGCAAATAAGGTTTTGCGTCAGAACAAAATATTTTTCGTATCAGTTCTCTTTACGAAACGTTTGTTGGACAATTTTAACACTATGATTTTGAAAAAAAAAAAATTATGATCCATACTTAACCAGAAAAACTGTCGGATCGTGCAACAATTGGTCCGCTCAATCTCCTCCTGCCCCAACTATTGTACATATGCCAACTGCAAAATTTGTTTGGAAAATTTCAAATTTCAAAATTCGTATACATCCAATAACAGCTTACAGCCAAAAAAGCAATATAAATTTTGGAAGCGATTGATTAAGTCCTGAATTATATACTTTGCTTCTTCTCATGTTGAAAAAAAAATGAAGCTTAAGAATAGGCAAAATCAATAATTAAAGGCTCATTTCAAACTTATTTGAATTTCTTGGATATGCAAAAAATTCTTCTCCCATACAAATTGTCATACAAAAATGAACACGTTCATTGACTAGATGCAACTTAAAAAACTTGGATTGTCTATTGATATGACATTTTTTTTCTGAATTTTAGTAATTTCTGTGCTCTAGTTAATTATTTTCCACTCAGAGTTTTCATATTTTCATATGTTGATTTTCAATAATTAATTCAATTATTCAAAGACACTTCATATTTCCATAATTTTATTTTTTCTACCGTCAAATCTTAAAATTGAAGTTTTGAAATTATTAATCTCTTTGAAAAAACATATGAATGTATGAAACTCGGGCAACTGCTTAGGCTTTGAGAGACTACTTTTTTATCAGATTTATTTTGAAATCCATCATCTTGAGCATTTACTCAACATTTTATGCAAAGAATCTAAAATTTTTTCTGAAAAAATCTGTTTCTCAAATTTCGAGACAACAAATCTTAAAGAATTGTATTCAATGTCTACAGCGATTCCCTTGATTTTGTTAATAATGTTGTCAAAATACTGTACAGTAGGAAAACAACGACCCTTAATTCCAAAAAAATCAAAGTCAAAGGTTGGAAGATCCGAAATGTTACTTATCAAACTTTTTGGAAACATTTCTATGTGATGTGATTGTTTCCTGAAGATTGATGAAATGCTACAGAGGTTACATTCATTACAATTAAACCTACTTACATGAAAAAAAATATTTAAATCAATTAACTTTTTGAAAAGATAAATTCTTATACAAAATTGTATATCATGAGCATAAATCAGCCAAACGATTTGAAACTTTGGGTGTGGTTGTGTCAATTTTCAAGTTTTAAATTGATATTAATTATGTAAAAATTGATCGACTTCCAAGTGAGTCCTAAAGCAATTTTTTTATAAAAGCACATCTTCTTCATAGGAGTAAAGTGGGGCAAAATAGGTCACGTTCTTTAATCTTTTCACTTGTAAATAAGCACTTTAAAATTAAGCATTAAATACCCTTTAGTTCATTCTATTGGATTTCAAAGATATAAAATTTCATGTTGGTAGGACATATAAAGAAAAAAGCTGAACACTGAGCAAATAAGGTCAAATATCACTTTACTCAGATGACTTCGGATAAATTCAGAGGTAGATTTGAGTTTCTGAGAAAACTTCACGTGTGATAAATGCTATTCTAGACACTCAAACCGGCGGCTTTGTTTTTTTTAGATTTTGGGTCCGAACTTTGCAATTGTGCATTGGACGGTTAATATGGAAGACTCCCCCCCCCCCCCCCCCCTCCTCAAAAGGAGCTGTCACCAAATTAGATTACATTTGAACTAGAAGTTTTCTTAAAAAGCTTCCGTAACAAATAAGTATAACCCTCCTCAACCACATGGTGGCTAAGCCTTAAGAAGATTTTTAAAATGTGCACGACATTATGCACGACATAAAATTTGCCTGGGCAACTATTGGGCACAG
The DNA here is from genome assembly GCF_029784155.1 of Uranotaenia lowii. Classification (NCBI taxonomy): domain Eukaryota; kingdom Metazoa; phylum Arthropoda; class Insecta; order Diptera; family Culicidae; genus Uranotaenia; species Uranotaenia lowii. The sequence goes on from NC_073693.1 coordinate 166,390,375, forward strand.
ATAAGCTGTTTTAAATGATTATTTAAATTTTTATGTCACTTTTTTCAAACACTTGAACTTTTGGATCATGTTAACCAATCCTGTATGAGAGCAATCAACAAAAAATATCGAGTGAATTTGGTTGAAATGACAAAAATACAGCATAAAAATCAAAATCATGTGCTTAGCTATGCAACAATTGGCAAATCACCCAAGTAGTTTTGAATTTTAACTTCAAATTTTATCGTTGGACTCTTAATTTACTAATTTAGGTGTAGTTTTATAAACCGGTAATCACGTTATTTTTGTTCCCGTTTTTTGTTGATCTTGAGTATTAACAGCCAAAAAAATGAAATAGAAAGATGATCGTATGTGTGGTGCGAGCGGAGTGCAAAAATGTCATTCAATATTGACATTGCTGCCTGACCGACATTGTAGCTTGGTCATTCAGCTCGTAGATGACCTTGATATTCTTTCGATAACATTACTACTAGACGTAGGTCGAGTCAAACGAAATTGACTGAATTTTTTCAGCCTTACCCAAGGGTCTTAAAGTTTCGGCAAATAAAGTTTTCAATTGTTCTCAGCTTTAAGCAGTGGCGTCCCCAATTACATTTCAGTTTTTCAAATGATTTTGAATTTTGTACATTCTGTAAGCTCGTTACTGTTTTATTCTGGAAATATAAATGAAAACGAAGGGTTTTTCACTAGACAGCTTTCATTAATCTTTAATTTTTTTTAATTATTTCAAGACCTATTTAGATGTGAATCAAGCAGACAAAACAGGTACCTATCTATTTATTTCTTATCCAATTGATGTTTTTTTGGATTACGAGTTTTTGGAAAAAATAGGTCGGATAGTACTTTTTATAGGCAAAAAATGCTGTCAAAGTATTGAGTGCCCGAGCTATTAGCAAAAGAAAGTGTCCCACTTCTAAAAGAACTAAGCTTTAGATGCGTTTCTGGGTTAAAGCGAGCTTATTTGAGCAATCAGCTAGGGGAACTGGGTACAAAATGCGCAGAGCAAGAAAGATGCGCCACCATCAGTATTTCACGAAACATTTCTGAAAATGCCAGTCTGTTCAATTTACACTTTTATTCTTTTAACGAATAGTCACCGTTGATTATAATTTTTATGCTAGTTTTAATGGCATTGCGGTGAATGTTACGACGAAAATTCTTTTATAGAAGAATTACAGACTGAAAATTAAATGACGGATAGATAAAGCAGATGCTTAGTAGGAGAAAATTTACAGATGTTGAAAATGAGCCAAGAGCATATTTTATGGAAAGCTTCAAAGGTGCGTTCTAGACCCTTTGTCCCACATCAGTTGAATGGCTGAGAGAAGTAATAGCGAGAGGCGCAATTACGTTCACCCATACATCCAACCCGATAGATTGGTAAAGCACGTGCTTCCCAATTGGACAAAAAAGTCTAGACCAGTCTGTAATTCTTCTATAAAAGAATTTTCGTCGTAACGTTCACCGCAATGCCATTAAAACTAGCATAAAAATTATAATCAACGGTGACTATTCGTTAAAAGAATAAAAATCATTTGGCTTTGGGGGGTTTAAATAAGGGGTAAATATTTCAAAAAATACAGTTCATAAAACAAAAAAGTTGTCAAAAGTAGGGACGCTTACGGTACTTGCGTGAAAACTATAAGTAACGCTGCCGATAAAAACGGAATCCGAAAAACAACACATCGCTTGAACTGGTTCAGCAATAGGAAAGCTTCACCAGAGCCATGCGGTCTAGACTTTTTTGTCCGATTGGGAAGCACGTGCTTTACCAATCCATCGGGTTGGATGTATGGGTGAACGTAATTGCGCCTCTCGCTATTACTTCTCTCAGCCATTCAACTGATGTGGGACAAAGGGTCTAGAACGCACCTTTGAAGCTTTCCATAAAATATGCTCTTGGCTCATTTTAAACATCTGTAAATTTTCTCCTACTAAGCATCTGCTTTACCTATCCGTCATTTAATTTTCAGTCTGTAATTCTTCTATAAAAGAATTTTCGTCGTAACGTTCACCGCAATGCCATCAAAACTAGCATAAAAATTTACATTTTTATGCGTTTATAAACATTTTTTTTAGTAGCTTTTCTTGCATTTTTTTACTTTTTTCGTAATGAATTACGGCATCTATCCGCAAAAAAAAAACCTGGCATCTATTCTAATGATCGAAATTGGTCTCGGCAATCATCACACAACGAAAAATTTCCATATTAATTTTTTTTTCTGTTATTTAGAACGGTTTTTAATGTGATGAAGTTTTCATCACAACAATTTCAAGAATATTCATATGTTGGATTGGAAAAAATAACATCAATATAAACGAATGTTTTTAAAATTTCTAAATTTAATATAGATTTAATTAATTATTTACAAGAATGTCAGTATATCTGGGAGCACTGCACGTAGCAATCAATTTTTTCATCTGTGGAGTTTAATAAAAGTGTTTTTACCTATCAATCACTTTTGGAGGCTCTTCAATTATTTAGTAAATGGAAATCATAATTTAGAAAGCCTTTCAAAATTCAACGATTTAGACGTATATAATTGGTATAAGTGTTTCTGTTAATATATTTCTGGTTAAGAACAGTCCTCTTTTCAAAACTTCTGTCGAATAATTAAAGATTCTTCTTAACGTGGTTAAGAATTTCGTGGTAGCTGGACAACAGGTTGAGACAGTGGAGTGCTTCCAGTATCTTGGTAGCCAGATTACGCCCGGATCAGAAAAGTCCGATTTGCGTTTGCGAGTCTCCGAAACATCTGGCGGTCACGCCAGATCTCTCTACGTACTAAGATCCGAATCTTCAACTCAAACGTCAAATCCTTATTGCTGTACGGGTGTGAAACTAGGTGCAAATATGCGGTGACGACGCGAAAACTGCAAGTTTTTGTGAATCGCTGCCTGCGGAACATCATCCACGCTTGGTGGCCTGGCAACTGGATCTCAAACGTTGAACTTCATCGCCGGTGTCATCAAAAGGCGCTAGAAATCGAGATTCGGGAACGTAAGTGGAGATGGATTGGGCACACGCTGCGAAGAGATGAAAACGAGATTTGCAGAGAGGCGCTTGACTGGAATCCAGATGGGCATCGAAGAAGAGGCAGGCCCAAAAGCTCGTGGCGGCGAAGTCTAGCCGCTGAAATCCGCACAGTTGACGAGAACCTTGGCTGGCAGCAAGTGAAGACGCTGGCTCCGGATCGCCAGCAGTGGAGATCTTTTATCTCAGCCCTATGCGCCGGTCAATCGGCGCTGGACCCTTAGGTTAGGTAGGTTAACGTGGGCGTCTTACCCCCAGTTCCCCTATCATCTTCTTGTCCGTTCGCACTGCAAGTTTTCCACTTATGGGGCAAACTACGCTTGGTCTACTAATGTGGGTGCAATTCTATCTATTATCTCTTTCATTGAAAATTGGATTTCGTGCAATGTTTTGCAGTCGCAGTTATCCGTACAAAGGTTGACTGAAAAGAGGTTAGCGTGTAGAACTCCGACAGATTTTACACTGATCTGACAGGTCGCACGAATGTACAAGTTCGCACAAATCTCGCAGTCATGAGTGCGCAGTCTAATTTAGTGCGCTGCGATTAATATATCTACCACTTCATAGTACTTGGCCCGTGCTAAACCAAAATTTGATTTGTGATGGTTAGAATGTCCTACCCGGGATTTCCCGACCAGGACTTCCCGGGAATATAAAAAAATCAGGAATTTCCGAATCCCGGGAAACGCTTACAAATCTCGGGAATTTCCGAAGCCAATTAAAAATGCTAAATTACTAAAAAATTACACGATCTAAATTGTAAAAATCAAACAGATTGAGCAAAGAAAACGCTTAGGGGAGATGAGGGCATAACGAGCACCCGAGGCATAATGAGAACTACGCTTTTCTACGAAAGTGCGTATTTTCTTAAATAAATTTTCATGAGGATTTGTTTCGTACTTCCTATAGTATTAATTTTTCGCAAAAAAAGGAATCTCCTTATCATCTTCACAGAGATATTTAAAAAAAACTAGCTTGGATCTCAAGTTACGAAAATATTATAATTTTTGAGCACCACGAAATAAGCTCTTATGATCTTAAAATAACCTTGATCTATAATGTACGCACTGCAACATGATGTGCACATTGTTTCTCAATTTTTACCATCAAAAAATTTTTGATTTTTCACTTTTATCAATTTTAAAACACGTTTTTACTTAAATTTGTTGACTAGGGGCATATAGAGCACCATATTATCGAGGCATAATGAGCATTTTCTGCCGTAGAATCTAGCAGCGAATTAAAATTGATTTATAGCGCCACACCTTGACTAGTTTTCATCCGACAATTTAGCCTATTGGTAAGGTGTCGGAGAGGTAATCAAAAGACTAGAGTTAGATTTCTGTTCGAGGTGATTTTTTTCCATTCACAATTCATGATCGATTTTTTTATTGTTACATTATACGGCTAGTAGCATCATCCTCCGAACAAAGCACTTAATGTATGAGCGTGCGTGAATTGTTTGTATTCTACAAACAGACCTAGATTATTTTGTTATTGCTTTGTTTGATGAATCTACGACTCACCTGACTTCATCGAATTGAATTCGCTGCTAGATTCCCCGGCAAAAACGCACATCTTGCTCTGATTAATGGTGCTCATACTGCCTCAGGGGGGGTTCTCATTATGCCTCCACAGTGGCTGGTTTTCAGCTTTTGGCAAAATTTTTTAAAATGCATTTTTTAACGTTTTCATCTAGTTTTTCACGTTTCAGCCCGTTAGGGAATAGGCTTTTCAAGTGTCTGAACACGAAACAATAATGTAACCTCCATATTATAGCTATTTTCTATGGTTAAATAACCGTTTTCCTTAAGGTGGCCATTATGCCCCCATCTCCCCTACTTCGATATATGACAACATTTTTATTTTTTTCTAAAAGTTGTTTAATAGTTTGAATTTGATAAAAAATGTATTTCATTCGAAAACTTAGTATAATGGTGAAAAACGACAAAGAACCTAAAAAACAATCCTATTTCAATAAAGAAGCGATACGAAAAGAATCTGAGTATTCTATTAAGCAACACTTATCATTTGGAACTTCCGTTTCGCAAACTTTTGACAGTAGCAAAATTATCGGCAAAGAAATGACATATTTTGAAACTAAAGGATAGTTAGCAGAAGTCTAGCTTACCCACTTCTATCGGAAGTGATAAATCTTTCTTAATTATTTGAAATTTTTGCAGCAAGAATCAGTCAAGTTTGTCGGTTAAAGTACTTAGTTTTTGGGTGTTGGGTTTTATAATTTTTTTTTTTTTGTTTCGATTATAGTCGTTTTACCATCTTTATGGCATTCGCGACTTTATCAACGTTGCAGTTGGCGGAACGTTATTGAAAAACTTATCCGGTACAACTGTGTTCGATATTTGCTCTTGGCTCGAACTCGCGGACATCGGCTCAGGAGGGTTTTATAATTGCTTATTGCATTTTTTAAGACATTGAAAAAGTATGAAATGTTTTGCAATATTACGACCAACAAATTTAAAAAAATACCATATAAGTAAAGGTTTTGTATACAGTAGAGTGGTGAAATTTCCATTTTAAATATTCCCGGGATCCCGAAAATTCCCGGAAAATGGATCATCAGATTTGCCGATTCCCGGGAACGCTATAATGGCCGGGAAATAGATTCTCTAGTGATGATAATGCTTCTAAATAAATTCTACCCGCTCATTTTCACCATCTTTCATTTCTTCTATCCATCTATAAAATTTTATAATCTTAAGATGTCCCTACTAAAAAAGACATCACTTTTCACCGATAAGGCCGATAAATAAGTAACAAAAATACATTGCGGTGATTTCTCTTCATTGGATTTTACAATACAGTGAGCGAAATAAGAATAGCACACTATGTGTTTTGCTTGTTAAAATATGAATGATTGAAAATTATGAAAATTTTCTTCCACAGTTTATTCCGAATTGCTTAACAGATAAATCAAGCATAAGTTTACTTTTTTGGACGTAGCAATTGGCGTTGAAGACCAAAAATATGAAAAAAGGGGTGAGCAAGGGGTCTGCAAACATGGCGGACTTTTTATCATATCCGATTTAAACCATTCAATCCGACTTCGAGTAACGATTGTTACGACTTTTTACTTGCGTTAGTTGGAATTACGATTCGCAGTAACGTTTATAATGACTTGAGTTATCACTTCAATGCGATTTTTTGTTTGCTGGGACTTTGCAATGGAGCTTGATAGACCAGACGGTTAGCAGTATTATTGGTATGACTTGCAAGTTGAGATGAGCAGGAATTTTGGCGGTTATACATTTTTGTGCTGGTGATTCTTTTGCAAATCCGGAAAAGCTTTCTGCAGCGTGAATTTCCACAAAACTGTGATGGGAAAAATACCTTAAAATGATGAATATGGGCCTAAATAAACCTGGAAAATCAATATTGAGACTAAATTTGGTTTTAACTGCAAGATAGTGCTGCCATCTACGACTTGAAACTGGAAAAAGTGTGGTTTACTGAACAAAATCAAAGTTTTTGATTTCCAACCTATTTTTTCTGATTCAAAATTAATCCTGAATGTTTGTTTCATCATTTCACGTCATTTTAAGGAAGAAAGTAAGAAGTTTGAAAAAGAATTACAGCTCAAATATCAAATTTCTTAACGCAAGAGGAGCATCTCTTAAAACCCCTCTTTTAAAACCTTTGGAATTCTGGGAAACTCCTTAAAATGCAGTTATCTATTCAAATAATTCGTAGAAGCATTATTATTGACTTTTACACAGTAAATTTTTAGAAATAATCTTGTTTTTGTTGAAAAACTCAAGTGGTGCTATTCTTATTTCGCACCCTTTTTTTCACATTTTTTTATCCTCAACGCCAATTGCTACGTCCAAACTTATGCTTGATTTATCCGTGAAGCAATTCAGAACAAACTGTGGAAGAAAATTTTCGTGATTTTCAATCATTCATATTTTAACAAGCAAAACACATAGTGGTGCTATTCTTATTTCGCTCACTGTATTTGCTTTTTACCCTGGGTTGAATAAAATGTGAAATAGTAATCTAATATGAAGAATTTTAATTAAAAAAAAACATGAAATAAAAATATCGTGAAAATACAAAAATGACGTAAAAATACTTAACAATGAATCATTCTAAAGCTCCAGAAATTTCTTAGCAAACCACAAATGGAACTGAAACCATCTAATCAGACCGTAGCATGCAAAGACTCCTACTATTGAAACCTCCTGAACACAGCAAAATTTTGCATTCTCACAAGTTATGGGCCATATCCACAAGCTCGTTCACAAACAGGTTTTAAAGACTTCCACCGATTAGGTAGCATTTCTACGAAATTCCGAACACTTATTTTATATATGTTCGAACATCTAATCACAAAAATTATACGACAAAAAAACAATCAGTCAAGACAACGCCTACTCCTTCCTATGCTCTTGTAACTGTTTGAATGGTCGATTAACTTATTTTAATTAAAAATTGAGAAAGTTGAACGCTCTCACTGCTCTCAGGATACTGTAAGTAATATTGGAATATCATTGAAATCGAAAACTTTTTGCCAAATCGATCGACCTGGCCGAGTTCTAAAATGTGATCAAAAGATATTCCTTACCGTTAGGATACCTTTGCGGCGTATCTGCATTGTTTTATTGGTTCAATTTTTTTTTCTGCTCGTTGCTCCCATCATTGAAGATGCATATTTTGAGCAGAGATTTGCCTTTTTAGGGAATGTGTAGATTGCACGAATTTTCCCTTCCCCGTGAGTGAAGCCGAAGGTGAACTCAAAGTTGCGTATTGTATTGTTTCCCGTTGGAATTCGAACAGAAGGATTGCAGCGCGCTATATTGAAGCTTAAGCTGCCGGCAAGATCCAACAGAATTTTAAATTTCACGATCGGATTTTGTCTTTCACTTTTACTGGTGGCTGTAAGCTTTGACGTTCTGAGGGAAATATGGTTGCAAAAAATTGGTCATTTTATAACAAATCACAATTTGAAAATTAAATAAATAATATATAATTTAAAGCAAGTTCACTTGCCTAAAAAAATGGAACACTTGACACTTGACTTGACACTTGCAAATAGCTTGTAGCACATTTTGAAAATTTTACAATGCAAATTTAATTCTAGGATCTTTGGCCGTAATCATTTTTATAACACTGTATTTATTTTCTTATGCTGTTTTGCTAAAATAGTTGGATTTATGTCACGTAAGGCTGAAATAGAAACAGTGTTGTAAAAAAAATTGACGGCCGCCGAAGTTGAAATAAAATTTGAATTGATTTTTTTTTCAAAAATGTGCTTCAGTTGTCAAAATTTCTATCACTTTTTTCCAACACGCGTGAATGTGCTTTAATACGACGGAATAAAGTCTCAAACTATAACCTCAGACATAGCAGCATTTGATTCAGATGCAGCTTCAAATTTCGATCCTGAATTACTGCAAAATTATTCGATATCTTTCTATACAAAGTCCTTAGATTAATAGAAGATAAATGCATCCTGTAAATTGTACGATCTCACTTCTAGTCATAAGTGTTTTTATTGGCTGCACAAAAAGGCGTCATGTTGTAAGCTTGATTCTTGGGTTATTGTTATAGATAGAAAAACAACCATTAAAATCGGTTGTCCCATCCTGGGTGGAATCATTAGAAGTCGTCGTGACACTTGAAGAACTTTTCCTTTCGTCCTGGTTGAGCTGATTGCAATCATATGGCTCGTGTCGTGTCGTTTTTTTTTTTGTTGGAAATAGGTAGCTTAAGTTCTAACACTGACTTGTCATAAACAATAATTTTTATTGCATACAGCTTCAATCGCATAGAGGTAGATACACAAACAAAACACGACGACAGCAGTTGAGCCACAAGTCAGGCGTACGTCGATTTTCGATTTTTACCACTATTTTATCACCGGACATGAAGATAATTTCGATTGCGGGCGGATGGTCGACTCGAGAGCCTTCGCAGGAAGAACCTCATTCGTCCAAAATCGTTATTAGGAAGGTATGGGTTTTTCGATTCGAGACAGAAGGATGGCAAACAGCACGACGAAAATGTTGATGACAAGTCTTGTTGTAGGATCGACGACATATGGTAGATAGTTTTACTTTCATCCTTTTGTTGATTGATACTTTGTAGCCATTTTTTTTTTCAACAGCTTATAAAAAACCGCCAAAATGTTGTGCGGGCACGTGCTTAAATACGTTCTACTTCAGCAAGAGTCTTGAGAACTTTAAGTTAAGCGAAAGGAACATTCTGGGCTTGCTCAGGTAATACTCAGTCAATCAATCCGTTGCTTCAAATTTGTTGCTATTTCTCACTCGGTGAATTTATTTGAAAAAAATTTTCATACAAACTATTCCAATTTATCAACTAATGTTCATCCTATTTTGAATATTGTGCATGCTCTAGAAAGAGATAAACATCCTCTCCCACAACTCCTGTGGGCCAGAATAGGCTTTGTGCTAAAAAAAAACTTCGTCACTTTTAAAACGAACACACACATATAGGATCTCAGTGAAACTTCATGTTTCTTTGAAGAGATCTAAACTCTACTTAAGACTAAGCGTACATCATTCAAGGATATAATGGCTAGCATTTTATTAATGCTAATACCACCAACCCACAGAAAGAGTACTATGTTTGCCGTGACCAAGACTTGATCTCATGACCTTTGGCTTAGAAGAATTGAACGCTATCCTTTAGGCCACGGTCGGCGGCATAGGCCACGGTCGGCGGCAACACTTCTTTCAATCTGCTCGTCTTCGGATGAAATGTTCGCTATAATTAAGCACAAATAATTCAAGTTAAAAAAATCTCATAATTTTGATATCTATTTCATTGCATTTTAATTGCCTTAAGTAGCAATTTACAGCAGGCCCATTATTTATTTAGAATTTTCTCACAAATATTTGTGGTAAACTTGAAAGCGCATGTTGATTAATGGTTGGAATCGTAAATTCTGATTGATAAAATCATGTTGAATTCCCTAACAGAATGATGACAAAAAATTTCAGCTTTGTGCTTTCGATTTTATATTTTATTTGAGTGAGATTAATTTGTTTTAAAAATTATTATTGAGAACCAAATGCCGGAACTTTCAATCTCAAGTAACTTCCTTTTTTTTTCTTGGATGTTTTAGAATAATGCCTAGTTTTTTTTAAAGATTTGGGCTTTGTTTTTACAATTTTTCCAAAAATCGTCCTAAATTGTCCGACCATGTGAATACGTGTGGTAGAAAGTATGGTATGCTATTAAGAATCATCGTTCTTTTCAACAACGATTTTGAAGATATCTTGCTCAAATTCGACCTTCATCTTATTCAATATCAAATAAGCAATTTCAAATCTCTTTGGTGATAAACGCCCTAGAAGCCACAAGTCATGTCTTTCCAGTTATTGGTGTCATTTTGAAAATCAGAGATACTTTCACTTGCAAACGACCTTTGAATACATCATCTGGTTGAAAAAAATCGACTCAAAAACATTATGGGAATTAAAATGGAAGAAATAGAAGGAGAATGAAATAATCGCATTTGGTTTTATCATCAAAAACTCAATAGAATATTCGAACGAACATTCGGCCGAATATTCGTTTGACCGAATAGTTGAAAAGGTCAGTATTCGGTATTCGGCCGTTGGCCACTATTCGGTACATCTCTAATTTTTACGAAGCTTTTTGGGTGATCATTTTTTCTGTCGCCTGCAACAAAATTTAATCAAAAATCAATTATCCGTCATTAAAAACCCCCCACTTAAAAATACTGAAATTTCTCCTCGATTTAATGCATAACTAAGCAATCAATGCAAAAATGTTAAACAAATAACATGAACGAGCCCTATTATGTCGCTTAATATAAATTTTGAAATTATGAATTATGGTTAATAAGGATGACCTCTTTGGCTGACCTATTATATAAAATTTTATAACTGGAAATGATTAATGAATTTTAACGTCAATAAAGAGTGATACGGTCAAAATTTGGTCAATATCAACTTGACGTATTTCTTTCAATTTTGCATTTAAAAACCTGAACACCCCTCATTTTGAAGGTGTGTGTAAAATGTTGCTCCTATTTTGATTTTGGAATTCACTCTTCAGGGCTGTCCCAACGGTAGATGCAAAACACGGTTTTCGACCACGCTAAAACATTTCGGCTGGCACCGGTGTTGTAAATTGCTGTTTTAGCACAGTTATCGATTTCAAAATTCCCAACAGTTATACGCCTTTGTTCCAAATTCATGCAAATTTGGAACAGGATTTCAAAATATACGACAGACCGATTTAGTTCACGGTGAGAAAATTTTGGCCAACAATGATTTCTTTCACACATGTTTGGGTAACATTGGGTGTGATAATAATTTCTTTTTGAGATATTATTTGAATTTTTTTTCGCTTCAACCACCCTATACGTAACATAAATTGAGAATAGATGTTAATAAAAACCATATCAAGTAGAAATAATAGATGGCACATTATTCTCGATTTAATATCATTAAATAAAAAGCTTTTCATTTGGGCTCAACGAATTAGTGAATCCAGTCAGCGTTCTAAAATTTGAAAAAAATAAACGAAAAGAAAATTTTAATACTTTTTCGATGAGGTAAAATAAATGTTTATTGTTTGTTCTATAATTTTTGTTTTATTTGAGATATTGAGAGATTTTTAGTTTCATATGGATTGCTCGGAGTATTCGTCAATATTTTTATTTATTTATTTTTCTGTATCCATACATAAATTTACAAATAGTGAAGCAAGTTTTTGTCAAACAAAAATGTCGACAAATCAAAGGGAAATTTCCTTTGACTTTGGGATAAACATTTCTCGTTTCCTTTATCAATGTCAGCAATAACTTGAAAAAAAAATTGCTTTTTCATTTCATTTTAACAAAACTTTATTCCATTGATTCAAAGCAATTTGATTGAATTAATTGAAGAATTGTTTCAATTGACCTTTTTTCCTCGTTGTGTAGTCATTTTAAATTAGTGAAATCCTGATAGAATAGTTGAAATAATTATTCTGTCGAAAAGAATATTCGTAGAATTAATTTTAAGACAATCAACGTGAAACTCAAAACTTATGCAATTTTTCCAATAAAATGGGTTTTTTCTTCTCAATTATTGAGTGTCTGCAATGGAAGTGTTTCCGTTTTAAATTTGCTCCTACACCGGTGGGGAGTGGGTGTTTTAGCCGATTCTAAAATTTTAAATTGTGCTAAAACTGGTATACTTAAAACCAATATTTACACCTGAACCGTTGCAGGTGCTCTCAGTTGTCAAAATGCCGTCTAAGGAAGAAGAGCAGCGTACCAAAATTTTGCCCGCGCATCGCGAAAATCCGAGCTATTCGCATGCAAAGCTGGTAAAATCGCTAAAAGTTGCCAAATCAACCATTACAAATGTAATTAAAGTGTTTGGGAACGTTTGTCGACAGCCAGGAAGTCTGGATCGGGGGGAAATCGAAAACCGGAAGCCGCTGAGACGACAAAGAGAGTTGCCGGTAGTTTCAAGCGAAACCCTAACCTCTCTCTCCGAGATGCCGCAAATAAGCTGGGTGTATCGTCTACAACCATGCATCGAGCCAAAAAACGAGCCGGACTATCGACTTACAGGAAGGTAGTGACTCCAAATCGCGATGACAAACCAAATACGACGGCCAAAGCGCGATCCCGGAGGCTGTACACGACGATGCTGACGAAGTTTGACTGCGTGGTAATGGACGACGAAACCTACGTCAAAGCCGACTACAAGCAGCTTCCGGGACAGGAGTTTTATACTGCAAAAGGAAGGGGAAAGGTAGCAGATATTTTCAAGCACATGAAATTGTCAAAGTTCGCGAAGAAATATCTGGTTTGGCAAGCCATCTGTACCTGTGGCTTGAAAAGCAGCATTTTCATAGCTTCCGGGACTGTCAACCAAGAAATTTACGTGAAAGAGTGTTTGAATAAACGTCTGCTGCCTTTCCTGAAGAAACACGGTTGTTCCGTACTGTTTTGCCCGGATTTGGCATCTTGCCATTACGGTAAAATGGCCATGGAGTGGTACGCCCCGCCAACAACGTGCAGGTGGTTCCCAAGGACAAGAACCCTCCCAACACGCCAGAGCTCCACCCAATTGAGAAATACTGGGCTATTATCAAGCGAAACCTAAAGAAGACCAAAAAACTGTTAGGACGAGCAGCAGTTCAAGGCAAACTGGCTTTCTGCGGCGAAAAAGGTGGACTGTACAAAATCTGATGGCAGGGGTTAATCGTAAGGAAGCGGAAGCCTAACTGAATATTTTTCTTGAATTTTATACTAATTAAACTTGAAAAAGAAATTTAATTAGATTTTTTAAATTAACGGTTCCACTGATTTACACCCTTGACCAAATTTTGACCGTATCACCCTTTATAGTGAACAGTTCATATGGACGACCCGTTTTGCCGACCTCTGACCCAAAATTCAATACCTGAAATCAATTGCCCATCATAGAAAACCCTCATGTGCAAGTTTTCATCACAATCCGAAGAAAAATAACAAAAATAACGTCGATATCTCTAAAACAATATTTGTCTTGTAAGAACTACCTCCTTCAGAAGGTGCCATCCGAAAATCTGGAACCATTTTTTTTCATTCCTGGTCCTAAGAGCAAGTTCACTCGTGTTCGGGGGAAGTGGTAGAAATTTTGGCACTTGTAGCGCATTTTGAAAATATCACAATGCATAAATGTTTTCAAGATCTTTGGGCGTTGTGTTTTTTTTACAGCACTGTTTCTATTCCAGCCGTTTGTGATGGAAATATTGCTATTTTTGCATCACAGCATGCGAGAATACAACACGTGTTGTAAAAAGTGGTACACGTGTTAGTAAAGTTTTCAAAATATGCTAAAAGTGTCAACATTTCTACCACTTTTTCCCAACACCAGCAAACTTGCTCTAATGAGCACCAAATTTTAGCCCTCTAGCTCTTAAGACAGCTGAGTCTATAGAGGACAAATAAACAAACCCACTGAAATTGCTTTTTACGTAAGAAACAGAAGATAGATTTATTAGGAAAAAAAAATACTTACTATTTTTCCCGCAAAGTTTCAATGCAGAGCGCAATTTTGGTTTCCATCTTGTCCATATGTTTAAATTTTCTGAAAAACCATACAAATTAGCTTTATTATTTTGACGACAATATATACCACACTTTTTTTCCTTGTAGTTCGTTCCCCAGACTTGCAACAAAACGGTTGAAATTATGACAATTTTTTATTCTATCCGCCTTGGACCGTACTCATGATATTTTTTAAAATGGGCGTCATATTAACCCGACCAACTGACCAATTACGGCCCAATTTTACAAATTTTCAGGGGTTCCGTAAAAAGAGTGACCCCAGGGTTTGAGAAATTCAAAAATTACCCCAAATCGACTCAGTCTAAATTATCCTTTGTCACTGTAGCAGTTGTATTGACAGAAAAGGTGTAAAACTTACGGACAAAAGATACTCCAAGTTTCCCCAAAAGATGGCAATTAGTAATTGTCTTGATTCGCCAACTTGCTCCCCATCAAATTTGTTTCATTCTTGCGAATTCTTGTTTAAGATTTCGAATAACGTTTTTTTTCTGTTTGGAAGCTCTGCTGTTTTGCTTTGTTTAGATTGGATTGTTGCCAAAAACCAAAATCGTTCCCAGACTAAAACGGAACTCAACATGCTTTATTGCCGCTGGACAGCAATAACTCAAGTACTTCCAAAATACTCAACGAAATACGATTGTTGCTGGAAATTGGATACCCAAAAGCGCCATCCCATAATTGATGATCAAACTTTGTGTGCCTGGGTTTGAATTTAACATGTTTCACATCATTAGTTTATTATAATCAGATTTATACGGTTCCGATGTCTTTCTTCACTCAATAACAGTTCTCGATGAGGAATACATTTCCATCTCAGGCAGGACCTCCGCCGAGCGAGGATACCTCCGGGAGAACCTGTACCGATACCTGTCTGCCTCGTATCACAACAACACCGGCTAGCAGTAAAAAAGAGTTTGAAGCAAAAAACATCCAAAGCGAACAAACGAAATAAAGTCACAATCCCTCTTAATTGTGGGAGCAACGTCGCGTCCGTCGTCAGTTAGGAAACCCCCAAACAGACAGGCAGAGCCATGCCAATCGATTGGGGAATCTTTTTATGCCAACCGCCCAAACCGGCCGTCCATTATCCATCATTGCACTTCGGTGGCTGGAAGAAGTTGTTCTGGGTTCGGGCTTCTAGACTCTGCTGTGCTGTGTGTTGTTGACCACATGTTTCCCACACAAACCGTGACGATTCCCGCGACGCTTATCAAATGTACAAGATTTATTCGAAAAAAATTGTGACGGCATATAAAGGAGACATCATTGCATATTATACTTATTGGATTACTCCAGTTTTTTTTTCTTCCCCGTAGGTAGCGTTCGTTAAAGGTGGAACCATTCAAGTTTTTTTTTGTTTGTGGGTGCTGTTAAGGGTTAGTAAATTTGTTTTTGTTTTGAAAAACATCTAAATAATGCGGTAAAAATCAGTATACCTATCAGTATCAGTATAAATTAGTGCAATTTTTTTAAAGCATAAGCAATATTGATTTTAAAGCATTTTTTAAGAAAATCGTATAAAAAATTTACGTTTCATTGTGAACAAAACAATCGTTAAGTTTTTATTATAAAACTGGTTTGAATAAATATGATCTCCACTTCGATATTCTGTTCCGTATGTTGCATTTCTTAAAGTCCAAAACAGGGAGTAGGTGGTCGCCCTGAATGGGTCTTTCTTTATAGATTTAATCGTCCAAAGCTGTTCGCACATTCACGCACATACAGATCATCCTAATCTTCATTCCAACATACTGAAAATTCTTAGAGACCAAGTATGTTCTATGAAAATGATAATAAAATTAACGAGCGTGTATCCCAAAAATCATTCCTTTAATCAAAATACTTTTTATGAAAGAATGAAATTAATTTATGATAATTCATAAAAAATTTGAGAAAATATATTTATCGTTTATTGTAAGAAAAATGTCTACTTTATTCTTGGTACCTCCCATCGGTCTGCGCACACTTTTTTCAGTTATGAAATTGATAAATTTTACAAACTCTAATTTGTTGCTAGATGGCTATATCCTTCTCCTTCAATTTCTGCTACTTTTCGGTCCAATACTTTTCTTTTAAAAGAAACTGAGGCCTGAGACTGAGTTGATACAGTTGTTTCGAAATTGACAAAACTTGATTATTTTTGAGCCACTTTAAGACGTTTTTGATGGAATTTCTGCTAGCAAAATCTAACAATAACGAAGTAAAACCATCATGAGATTTAACATAATCTATAATTGGTTGGTATAGATCGTAGGTTGCGAAGGGTACACACAAGGTTGCTCTTTTTAGGCTTTCAAAACCAACGAAAACCAAAATTTTACTTTTGAAAATTGTTTTTTTTTTCACAGGAGTAGAATTTTGGCGAATCATTTTATTTTATTCAAAACAACCAGCAAATACATACTTTCATAAGCTCGAGACCTTTCCACGAGCAGACATGGTATAGAATTCAAACGCTGGAATTTGTTAGAAATAGGGTATTCCATCAGTTTTGTCGTTCATTAGAAATCATCTGTCCCATTGCCTCGGTATCAGCTTGTCGTGATTTTAAGAATCTCAATTCAGAGATTCACTTAAACACGTCTGTCGCTCACAAGCAGTGATGCCAACTGTTTTCCAGAAATGTCTGGAGGATTTTGCAAATATGTCTGGATAAGTCTGGTTGGGCTAACTTTATAGGGGACGACCTTTTTTTTTGGTCGCCAGGTCGCAATATTGTAGTCTAGGAATTAATACTCATTACTTGAAAATAATAATAATCAATGTCTGAGTCTATGTGAACGAAAGCTTGAACAACCGAAAGCTTATGACCTTTTCAGCTGTCAAAATAACTTCTGTATTCTGCTTAACAGTTAATTCAGTGTTGCCGTTCTGAGCAATTGGATTTCAATAGTTTTTTTTTATTAAAACGTTGAGCTTATAGAAATTTCTGGACAAATCTGGATAATTTATGAAAAGTTTGGACCAGACAACATGAGGTCTGTATTTCTGGATGATACATAAAAATCTGATGATTCCAGAAAAATCTGGAAGGTTGGCAACGCTGCTCACAAGAATAGATCAATGAGTGAATTTGTTTTGTTTGTTTGCCTAGTGTTGCCAGAATAGCAAACGTTGTCATAGAAATTTATATTGTTTTATTTATCTTCACTGCTGTTGGACGCATAATTGTCACATGTGACATTTAGATGTTTTTGAGTTTTTGATGCCAATCGTCATAATTTGATACGTTTTAATGAAATTAATTGTCCAAACAAAAAGTTTATTCTACACGGAAAATAATAAAAAGGTAAAATTTACCGAGTTAGCAAAGGTGAACGCTCGTGAAAGCCAAAAAGGTAACTTCTACCTCTTCGAGGTGAAACTCACCTCACAGTGAGGTAAAATTTACCTGAATCGAGGTTGGAAAAAAGGTACAATTCACCGAGAAAAAAGGTGAATCCCAAAAAGGTAAATCTTACCTCGTAGCGAGGTGAAGTTCACCTGAATTGAGCTCGATAAAAAAGTATAATTCACCTAGAAAAAAAGGTAAATCCATTTAAGGTAAAACTTACCTCGTAGCGAGGTGTAATTGACCTGGATTGAGCTAAACAAAACGGTACAATTCTTCTAAAAAAAGTAACTATTCGCCGAACCCGTTCATTGAGGTTAAGCTGTTTTGTCATTCTAGGAACAAGTTTTGCTTTGTGCCTAATATGTGAAAATCGGAATAGAATGGTAAGTGTTCTTAAATATCATTTAGTTGTGCTGGTTCTCGTCATAATACTATTGATTTTGTTTCAGATCGGCTCATAGAGCTTTGAGGTGTATTCTACGTCATCCTCCAGCCGGAAAAGCCGAACCTGACCGGATTAGTCGAACGGAGGAGGCCATGAATGTACGCAACGCATGTAGATTCAACGGCCATAGCGGTTCAGAAGAACGCGAAGCCGAATTATCAGTCCCTATTTATCTCCAATAAATATCATTTTTGAAAGAATTTTGTATTTTTTTAATTCTTATTAAAGAAAACAATCAAACCAACCAGCATTTACCTTTTAAATCAGTAAATGGAAAAACGGTATTATTTACTATTTTGCTAGGTGAATGCGAAAAAGGTAAAATTTACCTTTTTGCTAGGTAAATTGAAAAAAGGTAAAATTTTCCTTTTTGCTAGGTGAATGAAAAAAAGGTAAAATTTACCTCGAAAGAGGGGTGGAAAAAATTCACCTCGCAAAAAGGTAAATTTTACCTTTTTTTTATTTTCCGTGTAGAAATTTCAAGAAAAATTCAAAGTCCAATTGTCACACTGGGACAAATGGACGCATAACTGTCGAACTGAGACGATTGGACGCATATTTGTCACACTCAAGAAATGAACGTATTATAATTTTGGAACGTCTAAATAGATTTTCACCAAACTTGGCGTGTCCTAGGTAGTCGGGAGGGGATCACGGAGATATAAAAAGGGAGAGGGGTCACTGTTTTCGCGAAAACCATATGCAATGTGCAAGAAAAACTCTGCAAACTGCTTCCGGTTCGTTGCTGGCACTTAGAAGAGTATGTCGTGTCGCTTTTGTAAACTTAACCCGCTTCACAACATTAGTCAAATTGTTACTCTTCCGGCGTCGTGTGACAGGTGGAACTGTAACTGTCCAGGATGGCCATATGTGATTGACCGTAGTCACACCTGGTAAAATACCGGAGATATCTGTTTCCTAATGTTTACGAACTATTCCGCTAGAGTTACTTCATCCGGAACTTGTCCCAGGACCGTATTCACTGCAAACGGATTGAATATCCTCTTCTGGTAACGTTTCTCTCGCGGTTGCGACTTTTTCAGCACGGCAGCTGACAATTAGTTGAAGAAATGTTGCTTCCTGTAAATTGATTTAGCTGCCGCAAATTGCTCCCCCGTGCCGTTTTATTGATCAAACCCGTTAAAGACTTCATGTTTGACACCAGATAGTGTAAACATTCAAATAATCCGATTCAGACCAGATTTTTTTCAATTTAAGCTTTTATTTAGGAATAAAACACAAGAGCCACACACGAAATGCCAAACCAAACAACTACTGGGAAAATGTTCGTGACAAATATGCGTCCATTTTTAGGCTTTTCATAGAAATTCGCGGCATAAATGTCACAAAACGATTTTCATTGAAAAAACAGTTCGTTTTCGAAAAAAAATGATCAAGGAGTATACTTTTTAGAGATCCACGGCATTGAAGTCAACAAAAATTGCGAAACTGTGCGATAACAGCGAAGTGTTTTTGTGATACTTCGATCGCGTTTTTATCGCTTTGCCTTATTGTAACATGTGACAATTATGCTTCCACGGGCACTTCAGTGTTGCTTTATTTTATTTTTAATTAAATTTGATTTATTTTCTGCATATCCTTCATCTCATCCCTACACGGCTTTACAGCTAACGAGCTCTTAAACTAGCAAATATTTGGTTATAATGGCTCATACCTAGGCAACACTTTCAGCTTATCGGAGAAAAAATTGTTGGAAATTTCAGCGATCTTCACTTAGTTTTTCGCTCATTAAGAATTAAAAATTCTGGTATGAGCCTACACTTTACTGATGACTCTTAACCGTAGTTGCTGATCATGTGCTGCACTCCAATGCTTGATTCGAAAGTTGTGAACATTTTTGACATTGTTTGCACACTTTTCACCCCTCACACACAGTAATTCTTTGAATAATCAACGATTTTGTAAGCTATCAATTTGATAATGATGGATTTTGAAGAAAACTGTGCCAATTTTTTTTTCTTTTTCTCTTGCATCCCAAATATCTCAAAAACGCTCAAATTTTAAATCTATATATATAAAAATGAATGTTTGTCTGTCTGTCTGTTCCCTATAGACTCGAAAACTACTGAACCGATCATCGTCAAAACTGGCATCTGAGGGTTTTTGAGGCCGGGGATGGTTTCTGTAATAGTGAAAACTCCATCCGACTTAAGGGAGGGGGGGCTTCCATACAAAATTTGTAGTTTTTCGAAACAAATTAAAGTCATGACATCCATTTTCTTGAGATTTTTTTTTCCTTTGGGCGGTTTGTTTTTCGTCTCTATGGATGAGGCGTCGCGAGCCGACGACGCAAAAGGAAAGTAACCCAGGCATAGCATACTGATCAGTAGGAATATTTTGGCGCGTATTTCTCAACTAAGCATATTTTCTTTGAGGGGTTTGTTTTTCGTCTCCATGGGCGACCAAAAGTCGTCGCAAGAGGATAGTAACCAAAGCACACTGTTCATTGATTGCTAGAAAATTTAACAATAAGGCGCCTGTTTCTCAAACACGTGGGGGCGATATGCAACCTAGATGTGTTTTTTTTTCTTGCTTATTTGATTTGTACACAGCACGTGGTAATAGATGACGCCTAGATGTTACACGGATTGGTATTTTATCAATCGAATCAAAACCAATTGAAAGATTTGCAAAAATACTTCCATATTTTGTTCGTGTTAATGAAGGTACCATTCGACTTTTCATTCAAGGAACATTAGAACATGTTCAAACGTTCAACTTTTTCTGTTAAAAAAAATTAAAAATAATGTTTTCTTCTAGAATTGTTACTTCGGCCCAAATACACAACTGAAACGAATTTAGATATGAAAATGGGAGCTTTTTATTTTAAATAATTCTGAAAAAACCATCGTACTTTTTGCTTACATACCAATTTAAGTACGTACTTAACATGAAAAGTGTTTTTGTGTTACATGGCTGCATAAAAGAGACTTTTGATCAGCTTCGATTTTGAAAAGCGAGACTTTAGAACTGATATTCAACTGGACGCAAAAATTTTAAGAGAAATTTTTAGTATACCCTTAAAGTGTTAAAAAGAATATTCCCTTCTGTCAACTTACACGGTGGGGCAAGGGCAAACGTCGAACTTTTAAGAAATTCATCTTCAAAATGATTCAATATGTTGGAAAGACCAGAAGGGGTATTCCGAATGTTGAAACTGAAGCGGATATTGAAAATTCTTAAATGTCTTTGTAAATGAAGGTCATTCCCTTTGAACAGCATTCGTTAAAAGTGGAGTAACTAATATAAATTTATGTTGCAGGAATACTGCAAATATATCAGTGAAACTTGATAGAACAAAAAGCAGGAATTCGTATTAAATTCATTTTAAAGCCATTACTCTGACGCATCTGAAAATAAGCTTTGTATTGACACTTGCCCCAATATACGGGACAAATGTAAACTTAGAAATTTGTTTTTGCCAAAATTTTTGAATATTTGACTTTCAAAGAGAAAATAAAAAAGAACGCTAAGAACTTATTTAGTGGTGCAACTATTATTATTTTTTTTTTTTACCGTAGTAAATTTATTAAAAAAAAAGAAATTTGCACTAACTTATTTAATATTTTTTTCATTACCATGATAAGTGCTGTTTGGGTATCGAGCCGGTTTAATTTGCCTACCTTCTTCAAGCAGTGGGGGACAAAATTGAAAAAGATGGGAGAGCTCTCATGTAAATTTAAGATAAAGAGCTTTTCAAAGAAGGGACATATTTAAAAAGGTTTTTTTGGGTACAGAGTACAAATTTCAGATCTTGAAAAACGAGTTTAGAGATCAAGTTTTAGTAAATAATATATACCATCTTTGAATTGCAATTCAGAACTGCAGCTGCTCTCATTTCAAAGTTGTTGGTTCTGAAGTATGATGAGGTTTGATTTAAAAAAATGCTCTCTAAAATTTAAATTTGAATAAATTTTTACAAATTACATTTATTTCCGGAAGGTGTAGCAAAGCACAACGGGTCAGCTAGTTTCAAATAAAAAAATTGGGCGGATAGTATTTTTCACAGGCAGGTGTCAAAGTTTTTAATATATTTATAGAACTAAGCTTTAATTGGTATTTCAATTTATTTGCACGTTCAAATCAAATCTTTGACCTGAATCTAGAAGGAAAAAAAATACAAACAACCATTCCCACTTAGAAGGGCGCGTCGTCGTCACACTCCAGAGCATCCCGACGACGATGACGGCAACGCACGGCAGATGTTATTCGTTTCCGCACTTCTTCCTGTGCTGTGTTTGACGACTTCCTGTGTGTGCATTGTTGATGATGCTGCACGAGATCAGGTCGCAGTTTCAGCAGCAGCAGCAGCAGCAGTAGTTTTTTTCTGCTCTACCATACCTATTCCTTTGTAGGGCGCAGACTAATTCGGTTCAGGATAAAACTAAACAAACAAAGCCACACACCTTTCGTGAAGGAATTTTAATCGAAGAGATCGGAACAACCAAGTGTCTAGAAATTCCGGCTGCAAGAACCGGGGGACGGCCTTTGAGGATGCCGTCTGTTTTAACACATCCTTTTGATATAGGTACTCAGTGCTGACAAATCCTTCTGACGTTCCTACCTTGTTGATTTGCCAAATCAGTACCAAAAAACGTCAGATTTCTAAGCAAGTCCACTTAACGAGCGCTTGACTCAAACTCAAAGAAAAATTTAAGTTAAATTAATCAAAACTGTGTCACGTGAATGTGATTTCCTACGTAATAATTATATAGAAGAATCCATAATCTACAGGTCTTGTGTGTAATACCAACCACTGGTAATACTACTACAAAGTATCGGATTTTGTTTTTTCTAAAAATAAACATGTTAAACTTCTTTTTTCTCGGGAATTTAACACCTAGGGTCATTCTTCCTTACATACATTTGAAAATCTGGTGACGGACAATCTGCGGAAAAGGCTTTAACCTAACATTACTATCTAAACGGTTTGTAGAACTACAGTTTCATAAACAGCGATAGTTTATTCTCTAAATGAAGACTGAAAAGAGATAACACCTTCAACAAACACCAAGTACTGGATAAATTTGTCGATGTATGTATGTAAACCAAATCTTATTATGTGACTATGGTGAAAATGACTTCTGATTAACATATTTATATAAGCAACAAGTTGCAAAAAGAGGATTGGACGCATTTGGATGATCTAAAAATGGCTGATCAAGTAGGTCGTGGACAGTACTTTCGCAAGGATTGTAAAGAAGAACTTTTCGATGCTGTTTTCATGTGTAGAAAAGTCCACTTTTCAGCACTAAAACACATTTAAAAAAAAATGTTGCATAAAACGTAGTGATAAGTAAACTGGAATACGCACTGTAGCGAAAGAAAAGCACAACTAAAACATGAATATTGGAAGCATGCAGAAAACAATGCATCATTTGATCAACGATTGCCATCTGTTAACAAGACAAGCGAAATTCTCGAGAAAACGCATTACAACCAATACGAATCCGCACACTTCTTCCAATTCAGCCCACCGGAATTCCAAACAAACGGTTCCAAACCATCACCAAGAATACATAATTCATCATCGCAAGAAGTGGACCGGTATCGAAATGACGCAAAAAATCGCACTCTTTTGATAAACGGTGGTGCACCAATTATTTATGCAATCTACAAAGCGGTAGAATAATTTCTAGCGATGAAATCTACCGCGCACGAGAATTGTTGATCCTTTTGATCTGGTTTTCTGAATCTTGTTCGGTCCACTCAACGCACAGAACAGAACACACATCTCAGGACAGGACGACCAGTACTGGGAGTGAGCAAAACTAAGCAGAATCCCATATCATGTGCAAGAAGCACGTGTCC
Source organism: Uranotaenia lowii (assembly GCF_029784155.1). NCBI lineage: Eukaryota > Metazoa > Arthropoda > Insecta > Diptera > Culicidae > Uranotaenia > Uranotaenia lowii. The sequence continues at coordinate 166,414,088 of NC_073693.1, forward strand.
GGCAGATCATTACAATTGTGCTTAATGTCGCTCGCTGCAATTGCCCAGGTATCGCTACCGGTAGATCTACCTACTTGACTTTGTCGATCGGTTACTGAATTATGCATCATCATCATCATCGCCGTTGTCAAGGAGCGTTCACAGGGGGGAAAAGATGCGGGGAGGAAACGGTACGGAAACATCGGAACCATCCCCCGTTCTCCCGAAGATCGATTTTGAAAGATGTCATCTTCAATGTTCGATAATGGCAGTTGCATTTCGCAGCACGGTGGAACCGTAGCAGATTTTTACTTACGGATTTATCTTTACAAACACACTGACCTTTTTTTTTAAAAAAAAAATAGATATATCATATTGACATCCAATTTATGTATGTCCCCGCAAAAATTAACCGATACAGTACTCTAATACTTGTTGTGAGCCTACTTGGTTGAATAATTCTGAACTTTTTATACACCGTGGTTGAATTAAAGGGAATCTCTCGATTGCTTTGATTCAGCCAATACAGTAGTTTTACATTGCAAAACTGTTCATTCTAAATATCTTATTAGACATTTATGGGTACATACAGATAAAAACCAAAATATGAGCACTAATAACCATGGCAGCTTTACCTACAGGCGACACGTCGCATTAATACGTCAAGACGTTGAAAATCAGAACGACACATTGCGAGTTTCGTAGGAGTCCTGATGCATGCGATTGATGACCTAAGAAAAATGAACAGTAAATAACGTAAACAAAGTTTTTGTACTACATCAAAATCGCTTACTGGACTGGAAAAAATAACCATTCGCATGTTGGTTATTTTTTCCACACAGGAAGCTCGCTAGTTAACCCTTCGTTTCATGAAGTAACAAATTTGCAATAATTAATGTATAGAAAAATGAAAAAATCGTATTTTAAATTATTTTTTTTTCGTGATGTACACATAATTTTAAACTGTTTAAAATGATTTTTGAGGAAATAATAAAAAATCATGAAACGAAGGGTTAAAAGTGTCGCCATTTGGGAATTTTTTTTTAATTTAGGGAATTTAGGGTTTGCGCCGGGAATCTTAAGATTTTCCACAAAATAGAAAATTTGTTTCATTTTTACGACTTAAAAACACATCGATTTTTTCAGATTTCTAACATTTTTATTTTTCGAGTTAGATATGTTTAAAGAAAAAAAAAATATACCGTCAATTGGGGCAACATGCAACACTTTTCAAAATCAATAGCTTCTAAAATCTTAATGCTTACAGATAATCATACCTCTTGCACATCAAAAGTTTTAAGGTTGATGGGACACCAAATTGACGTAGTCAGAGAAATTATTGATTTTACCAGTTATTTTTAAATTTACAAAAACATGCGATTTTCACCCTACTAAGAAAAAGGGGTAAGATGCAACAAACTCTGTAAATAATGAAAAATCGAATGAAAACGATTGAAAATTTAAAATTTTTGATAGATTTGTGATGTCATAACGCATAAAGCACGAATTACAGTAATTTTTGGTTTTGTTCGAATTAAATTTTAAATTTTTTCTGTCATAAATGTTTTTAAGAAAAAAGTGTTAATATGCTGCAAACATTTAGGGGTAAAAAAAACTTCAAAATATTCTATTATCTTAAATCATGTAAAAAAATCTTAGGATGGATGAAATTTTAATGTTAGAAGGCGAGAGTAGGCGTCGGTTGAAAATGCAACACGCGTTTTTCCGTAGCTGCGAAATTTCGACTTAAAAAATCTATCAATTTGAGTGAAAATAGAACTGTTTTCTTTGGTGATTTATGGTGCTATAGGGGAAAGGTTTCCTAAATGGGCCTATCGGGTTAAATGACCCTACGGCTGTTTGATGAAATGGCTGACTAGACAGCTTATCTGACCAATGCATTTTGAGGGTGATACTCTTAGAACATTAGGCATGAAAGAATTTTATGAATTTACAAACTCAAAAAAATTTAAAAAATCATACAAGGTTTTGATACATTTTGATGTAATATTTCGACTTTTAAAAATTATACGTAAAGAAGCTTAAAACAAAAACTAGGATGGTTTTTGTTTCTTACTCAAATGAACTTAAGAAATTAAACATATTTCAGCTTTTGTAGAGGTTTAATAATGATTATATAGTGGAATAATAGTGTGTTTTTGTATGCCCCCATCATGTATGTAAAATGCCTCCATCCTAAAATAACAGGTTAAATAGAATAAATAAATGATTTTTATCATTGAACCTTCAAATCTATGCTCTGAATAACATCTTTAGAGAGAATTGAAGATCTTAAATCAGATTTGATAAAGTTTTAACATGGATGAACTGCCTCCATAGTATGGCAACCCTAACTTATGTTTTATTCCACAAAATTTTAATACACATAGATTTTTATAAATCTTCAGCTTTGTCGTACGGAAATTATTACTTTCTAGCACTTTCAATGAAATTATACGGAAATATTGCCCAAAAACAGAAATTTTGTTCATAATATAAATAGGCGCATTTAGCCCGCACGGTTTGAGGTTCGGCATTTTAGACAACACTTATAATAAAATCGTTTTCTTGGAAACAGAAGAAAATTTTAACATAAAAATTACTCCAATATATAGAAAACAGATGCCTTCACACGTGTATATAGTTTTTGTACACATATTCGATGTGATATTTGATTAAATCAATGTTCTGCTTAATAGGCGCATATAGCCCGCTCCTCCCCTCCTCCCCTTTCAAGTGTAACAGGAAGAATCTAACTTTCTCCTCGGCAGATGTTTAAACGGAGAAAACTGCGAAGAAATGGGTTTCCTAATAAAGACCCGTCGTTTGGGAAAGTTAATTTTTTTGTTTATTGGGGACTCTTCAGTTTAACCAAATTTGTGATTGAAAAATGTGGCTCTTCAAATGCATGTTCATTCATACCCGTAAACAAAAGAAAAAATGCGGTGAGGCAACTAGCGGACCTCAGTAGAGTGCGAGGAAGGAACTTTAACCTCATGAAAAATCTTAATTTTTGGGCCGTTGTTGGATTATCTTGTGAGGGTTTTCTTATGGCGATATTGAAGTGTGATTGTTTCGGGCAACGGAAGAATTGTTGTTAATTGCTAGTGAAGTTTTTCTTAAGGCAACGATGTTGTTTTGTTTATGTTTTCGTGGCGCTCGGCTACTTTGATAAAAAAAAAGTAACAAAAATTAAAGCATCGAAATCGTATTGATATGTTTGAAATAATAATACTTGGAACAGAGAAATAAAGAGCAAAGCCTGAATAGAAAGAAAACAGAATAAGTACCGATTCGTAACGTGATGCATGTGAACGGCCGAATTAAGAGCGTGTAAAGGCGCTTTATCCTTGGTCGACGACCCGAAATGAAAGAACACAGAAATCTAAAATACTATGAAATAAAATGACTTAAATATGAAATTACTCAGTTCTGGCTGTGGAAGTATGATTAGTGATTAATGATAAGTGTATGTCTGTTCCCTGTGGATTTGAAGACTGTTGGATCGGATTTTGTGGGGCTATGCGGGTGGAGATCTGGTAGAAGTTTAAGCACCCGTCCTAGGTGGAGGGGGGGACGGGCTCCACCGAACGGAAGAGGCATTAGTGTTTCTCGGGAGTTGATCGGATAAATGAAGTCAGGGTTGGCGAGGGTGGATGTTCGGGTGCAGGTAGTACGTAGATGGTGGATGGGGTTCTCCCCCCCTTCCAGCACAGCGGGATGACAGGGAAAAGGGTATATTGAGCTCCGGTTGAGAACGGGTATGGCAGGGGGGTTAATTTGAATACGGTTTGTGTTTTAGTGATGGTTTGGGACCCGTGCCTGCTTCCAATGAAAAGTTGACAGGAGTCGGTGTTTGTGCTGGACAAACGGGTGGAGCTTGGTTCGATAATATGAGTTGGTATGGACGCATGCAGTTCTGGGATTGATTGGGATATCTTCCAGTCTCTAGTTTTGTTTAACGAAGTCCCAGGTTGTACCAAGCTACACAACTCAAAAGAGTGCATTGCAGGATACAAAGCCAATGGAAATTTATAATAAATTGCTTTGTGTTTCAATCGTTTACCAATTTTTTTCTGATCATTAACCCCTCATACTATCCACAGAGTGAACGGAAAGATACGAAGGCAAAATAGCTGATCTACAGAAACCCAAAGGTAATATTTTACATTCTAATTATTATTGCGGTGAGTATAATGTTGGTAAGTTTCGTAATTTTCTAATTCCTTAACAGCATTTTATTGATCAATCTTCCATAAACACTTTGCCAAATGACATTAATTCATATTTAGGTATTTCCATATTCAAAATATTATATGAAGCGTTTGGTAGGGATCTCCACGCTTCATTCCTCCCCTGTATCCTGTATCTTTCGCGGTTTTCATCACATGGTTGGCCTGGCCGTAGTAATATCTGCAATGCATAGGAATATGTAACAGATAATACGCTGAAAAGAAAAATGAAAGACGCAAGTCTTCCATTTTCCAGGATGCCTACATGTTTTGGCCATGTTGATGTAAGAAGAAGAAGAAGAAGAAGAAGAAGAAGGATGGATGAAATTTTAATGTTAACAAAAGAATAATGCAAAACAATCATATCCCAGCATATGGAAACACGATTTATGAGATTTGGTTCTTATATGCATGTTGTTGCATTTTGCCCCAGTCAGCTAACTGAATTATAAAAATATTTATTTAAAAAATAAATTGGTGATTGTCCGAAAAATATTTATACACCAACAGTGTTGATGTTGGATAATGAAAGCAATATAAAGTTTATAGGTGATACTATTAAGCAAATCGAGGTTAAGTTTTTTGTACATCTAGGGGAACATGCCCTATTATGCGCTACCTAAGCGAATCGCTGATTTTCTACATATTCCACGTACAAATTGTATTGAAAATGGGTGCAATCGTTGAAGAAAAGTGTTTTCTACAAATGCCTATGATATTTTATTACTCAAATAGCTATAGTTGCTTCAAAAACTTGATTTTTAAAAACCATATTCAAAGCCACAGATCAAAACTGTGTTGCAAATACGCACCGCTGTGTATTCAATACGCGCCTAGCAGCCGAACACACCCGAAAGCAGCCGAAGACCAAAAACACACCAATACTTACAGAAACTTTGACTGAAAAGAAAATCAAAATGGACTAATCAAAATTTTGAAAAAAATGAAAAGTAGATTTTTTGGGCTGAATTAACGCTCAAAATATGATTTTAGACTTTTTGTTCATTTTCAATGAAAATTGGCCTTTTTGAAAAATTAATGCTATTTTCAGCCTACTACGATTGGCGCGTTATAACGAGCGCATGGGCCGTGATAGAACATACCCATAATAAAAGCATACCTTTGCGAGTTCAGTATGATTTTTTAGCATTAAATCATATTTTAGATACAGTAAGGTTTTTTTTTACACTGATATACGTACCGCGTAAAAAAAACCGTGTAAAAAAAAACCGTGTTAATTCCCGAAAACTGTGTAAAAAAAAACCGTGCTAATTCCCGAAAACCGTGTAAAAAAACCGTGTTAATTCCCGAAAACCGTGTAAAAAAAGACCATTCGAATTCTGCAGCTTTGAAGTTCTGACACTTAAGACCTGAGACCTGAGACCTGAGACTTGAGACATGAGACCAGGACTTGAAAATGTAGACTAGAGACATGAAACCTGTGACTTTAGACATGACACCTGAGACCTAAGTCCACGGACCTGAGATCAGAGACATGAGACTTGAAGAATGAGACCAAAGACATGGGACATTAGACCTGAGACCTGAGACTAGAAACCTAAGACATAAAACACGAGACCTGAGACCTGAGACATTAGACCTGAGACATGAGACTTGAGACTTAAGACATGACACCTGAGACCTGAGACCTGAGACATGAGACAATGGGCATGAGACATGAGATATGAGACTTGAAGTATGAGACAAGAGCCATGAAAGCTTAGACCTGAGACATGAGACTTTAGACCTGAGGCAAGCTACTAGTGTTATTACCGCGAAAAATTATATAAGCTTCGATTACAACTTGCGACCCCTCTAGTGAAAGGGTTTGACTTGTAGGTGACGAAAAACAGTGTCGCGAAATCGCTAGTACAAGCTACTAGTGTTAGTACCGCGAGAAATTAGTTAAGCTCCGATTTAGACTTGCGACCCCTCTAGTGAAAGTGTTTGACTTGTAGATGATGAAAAATAGTGTTGCGATTTCGCTAGTACAAGCTACTAGTGTTAGTACAGCGAGAAATTAGTTAAGCTCCAATTTCAACTTTCGACCAGTCAAGTGAAAGGGTTTGACTTGTAGATGACGAAAAATAGTGTCGCGATTTCGCTAGTACAAGCTACTAGGATTAGTACCGCGAGAAATGAGTTAAGCTCCGATTTCAACTTGCGACCCCTCCAGTGACAGGGTTTGACTTGTAGGTGGCGAAAAACAGTGTCGCGGAATCGCTAGTCCAAGCTACTAGTGTTAGTACCGCGAAAAATTAGTTTAGCTTCGATTTCAACTTTCGACCGGTCAAGTGAAAGCGTTTGACTTGTAGATGATGAAAAATAGTGTCGCGACTTCGCTAGTACAAGCTACTAGTGTTAGTACCGCGAGAAATTAGTTAAGCTCCGATTTAGACTTGCGACCCCTCTAGTGAAAGTGTTTGACTTGTAGATGATGAAAAATAGTGTTGCGATTTCGCTAGTACAAGCTATTAGTGTTAGTACCGCGAGAAATTAGTTATGCTCCGATTTCAACTTTCGACCCGTCAAGTGAAAGGGATTGACTTCTTGGTGATATTGGTTACAGGGGGTAATCTTGAGAATCCGGGGAATTGAATAGTATTTAAAGTGTATTTTTTATATTTTGTATCACGTTTTGCTTTAATAACTGGCAAAATAAATCAAAACGCACAAGCAGAAACTGCAGCACCCAGCTGAAAATTGAGTAAAATCATCATTCTAAATAGCTCTGAGAGCTGTGAGCCCGTGCGTTTTTTGATTGTTTGAAAACTTGAACAAGATGCTACAAATTTTCGAAAATTTTTATCAAACATCGCATTCTTTGGAATTTGTAGGTAATGAAAATATAACTTTTTATCCATACAATCATGAATTTTTTTGATTTCAGCTAGTAGAATTTGTTACAGTATTTTTCACCCCTAAATGTTTGTTGAACCCTCATGCTTTTTCTATAAAAACATTTATGGTTTAAAAAATATAAAGTTTAATTCGAACAAAGCCAAAAACTACTGCAATTGGTGCTTCATGCATTACGACATCACAAATACATCACAACCAATAATTTTTCTGACTACCTCAATTTTATGTGCAATCAACTTTAAAACTTTTTTGTACAAACGGTATGGTTATCTACGGAAATAATGTTTTTAAAATCCATTGAAGTTGAAAACTGTTGCATGATGCACCAGATGCAGTAGTTTTTGGCTTTGTTCGAATTAAACTTTATATTTAATCTTTGTTTAAAAGACATACGTAGTCTATGCCGATTTAGGCTTTGTAGACTGAATTAATAGCGTTGAAAATTTAAGGTTAACATTTAACTCCAGTACCGAGATGGGAATCGAACCCATGCCATCAGTGGACCAGCGATTACCGTCTTACCACGCTAACCACTCGACCAGCGAGACGTATCTCACAACTAACATTGAGTTCTGTTTGCTTCAAACACTTTAACTTGATTGGTGATTGGTTTCTACCGGTAATAACACTAGTAGCTTGTACTAGCGAACTCGCGACACTATTTTTCATCACCTTAAAGTCAAACCCTTTCATTTGACCGGTCGAAAGTTGAAATCGGAGTTAAACTAATTTCTCGCTGTACTAACACTAGTAGCTTGTACTAGTGAAGTCGCGACACTATTTTTCATCACCTACAAGTCAAACCCTTTCACTAGAGGGGTCGCAAGTTGAAATCAGAGCTTAACTAATTTCTCGCTGTACTAACACTAGTAGCTTGTACTAGAGAAGTCGCGACACTATTTTTCGTCATCTACAAGTCAAACCCTTTCACTAGAGGGGTCGCAAGTTGAAATCGAAGCTTAACTAATTTCTCGCGGTACTAATCCTAGTAGCTTGTACTAGCGAAGTCGCGACACTATTTTTCATCACCTACAAGTCAAACTCTTTCACTAGAGGGGTCGCAAGTTGAAATCGGAGCTAAACTAATTTCTCGCGGTACTAATCCTAGTAGCTTGTACTAGCGAAGTCGCGACACTATTTTTCGTCACCTACAAGTCAAACCCTTTCATTTGACCGGTCGAAAGTTGAAATCGGAGCTAAACTAATTTCTCGCGGTACTAACACTAGTAGCTTGTACTAGCGAAGTCGCGACACTATTTTTCGTCATCTACAAGTCAAACCCTTTCACTAGAGGGGTCGCAAGTTGAAATCGGAGCTTAGCTAATTTCTCGCGGTATTTATACTAGTAGCTTATCTCCGGTCTCAGGTCCAAAGTCTCATGTCTCAGGTCTCAGGTCTCATGTTTCATGGCTCTTGTCTCATGCCTCAGGTCTCATGTCCCATGTCTCATGCCTCAGGTCTCATGTCCCATGTCTCAGGTCTAAAGTCTCATGTTTCATGGCTCTTGTCTCATGCCTCAGGTCTCAGGTCTCATGTCTCATGCTGAGGTCTCAAGTCTAATATCCCTTGTCTCAGCTTCCAGGTCTCAGGTCTCATGTCTAATTTCTATTGTTTCATGTCTCAGGTCTCATGTCTCATGTCTCAGGTCTCATGTCTCATGTCTCATGTCTCATGTCTCAGGTCTCAGGTCTCAGGTCTCAGGTCTCAGGTCTCAGGTCTCAGGTCTCAGGTCTCAAGTCTCAGGTCTCAGGTCTCAGGTCCCAGGTCTTAGGTCTCATGTATCATGTTCTTAGTCTAAGAGATAAGATTTTCCCAACTTCAAAAAGATTCAAAGTGTTTTCCTTTGAACCGTGTTAATTCGCGAAAACCGTGTATAAAAAAACCGTGTTAATTCCCGAAAACCGTGTAAAAAAAAACCGCGTAAAAAAAAACCGTGTAAAAAAAAACCTAGGTGTACTCTTCTATCGATGTGTCAGAAAATATTGTCTTATTCGTTTTTCTCTGCTTGGTGACACCTTATTGAAAGTGATTTAAAATTTAGATCAAAATTATGAAAAACCTAAATTGTGAAATTATCACGACACAGGGGCATTTTAAGGAAAAATTCATACTTGCCATGACCAATCACAGCATTCAAAACAAATTGGTAATGTTTTGCAGGCTTAAAATGTATCAGATTCTCCAAAACAAAGGTGGCGCGTATTAGCCACATGGGGCGTTATATGAACTTTTCCCCTATAGCTGGATTTTTTAAATTTTTTAATGAGAATCACAAAATTTTAAAAAATTCTTTCACGATGTTAAAAACTATGTCATCATCAATTTGTTATGATTCAGTGTTAACTTTATAACAATATGATGCCCGTTTGACAGCATTACCCTCAATCTACTATATGTTTAAATGATTTTTAAATAGACATATTACAATTAAGACGTTGAAATGAAAATGTGGCTGTTTATACTGCCAATTCCTCTACGTTTTTTAATCACTGCAAAAAAGGCATGTAAGGATGTATACAAACTTAACAAAATAATTACAATCTGATGTGATCTTCACTAAACAAAATAAAGGCTACACACTTAGAAAAATCAACGTAGATTTACATGAAACTACATGGGTAGAAAGGAATCGGCCATTTGCATGCGATAATACTAGTTGTTTCATGTAAATTTTCGTCAGCATTCAATGCTGTTATTGAATGTAGATTTACATGATCTATCTCATCCCATTAATCTTATTAGACAGGGGATGGTTACTGAATCAAAACAAAAAACACTTTTTGTGCAGAGAATAAATTTTATTCCACTTGAAATACACTTACACTTGGAATTGAAAAATAAACAACACTTGGTCCGAACACTGTTTAGTTTTGGCTGATTCCCCCGACGAAAACGACGGCTGGTGCGAAATGACAGCAGAAAATATGCTGTTGCACAATTGGAGCTCCAATGGTTCAATTTCTAGGCATCTAATTTTTCAGCTATGGTTTCCTGCAAATGACATAAACCAGTGTTAATATGTTATGAGTCACACTTATTTTCAAAATTGTTTACCTCTAGTTAGCAAACACAATTCTATTGAATAAAAATCTGCAAACTGTTGCCGACGCAGAACGGGACGAGAATCTACACTCAGAAATTTAAAAAATATTAAAAATATTATGTTTTAATTACTCTGACATTTGACTGACATTAATATCCAGAAATATTAAAAAATAACAATTCCAGTTATTTAAATTTATGCACCCGAATAATTTCTTGGCGTGTAATGATCCAATGCATAAAATTTAATAACCGAAATATTATTTTGTTCAAACAAACGCTTTGTGATTTGTGCGTTTGAGTCCCAACTAAACGGGTATGAGCACGTGCTAGATTCTTCAGTTGCAAAAAGCCACTCAACTTGACTGCATGCAGATTCCATTCTTTTCGAATTTCTGAATCATCTTTGAAAAGGATGGAATCTATAGCAGAAAAGAATTATTAAAGGGAAAGTGCATTTGTTTTGTATGCTATGGTCAATAATGCACATTGACCATAGAACTTATACGAAAATCAAACGATTTTCGTTTGCTTTTTCTGACTATTTCTGCTTTAAGCGTTTGCCTTTACGTTCCGGCTCAAACTTTTTTTCTGACCACCAGATGTCGCTTCCATAACAATCATCCCATTTCTCAATGCATAAATTTTAATCGCAGAAATATTTCTCAGTGAGAAATATCCCAGTAATTACACCATGAGAAATATCCGTGTGCGTAAAGAGGGAGAAACGTGAAAATACCTAAATATTAATTGTTTGATATTTTATTTATTTCTGAGTGTAACAGGAGTAAATACAAAACAGAACTGCCAAACTGACGCTGGCGCTGGATTTGGCGTGCATTTACATGTAATTTCCCTTGAAAAGGTCAAAATGCTATACTCTTTTTCAGTATTCTTCCGGCGCTGGTGTTAAAATGTAAAATCACTTGTAGAGTAAAGTGGGGCAAGAGTACGCAGGCGGAAAGAGTACGCACTAGGCTTTTACAGTAAACGACAACACTGAAACTAGCAACACTGTACCGGTTTGACAGGTCATCGAGTCAGCTGATCATATGTGTTTTTGTTTGTGGTTTGGTTCGCGCACGTCGAAGAAATGAGATAAGTTTTAGTTTTTCCAATTTTTATGTAATTTTATGCGTATTTGGAAACATTATTATGCTTCGTGGAAATCCGCTAATCAAATCTGCATACGTGACAAAGGACACATAATTTATCTTGATTAAATCTGTGGAACACTCATGCCAGGATATGACCGGAATATTTAGCACTTTTAGTTTTTTTCACAAATGGTCCTAGGGGGCAAGAGTACGCACGTTTGGTGGGGCAAGAGTAGTAGTTGGTTTCCTTCGTCTTTTTGATAGCATTTGGAAAGCTAACCCAAAGAATATTCATGTTTTCAATAGTCAGGACGTACAAAGGGAAAACCAGCCGGAAGATTTGCTCTCCAGAGATGCTGGAAAACGCCAGGCAGTGGTTGAAGGACGGAGAATCGAAGCGCCGGATTGCTGAAAGCCTCGGGACTTCGGAATCAACCTTGCGTAAACGCCTTAAGAAGGTAAACAACAGATGATATTTTTGTATTGAATTGTGAATAACAATCATTTTTCTCGACCAGGGATTCGGTGCTGAAAGCCATGGACAATTCACTTCAGTTTTTACCCCTCAGCAGTCAGAGGATCTCGTAAATCACTGCAGAGCGCTGCACAGTGCTTTTTACGGTCTGACTTTCAGTGATTTGCGTCACTTCGCCTTTGCCTTCGCTGAAGCGAACAGCGTTACCCATAAAATCTCTGTTTTATTTTAACTATTGTTTATGAAATAAAGGTTTTGGTTTGTTTAAAAAACGATTATAATGATTCAAAACCTCAATTACACCGGACCAGAATGGAATACAATGAGCTTATTATATGCGTACTCTTGCCCCACCTCATGCGTACTCTTGCCCCACTGGTGGGGTAAGTGTACGCTTTGGTAATTTTTGAAAAATATGATTTCTTATCAGTGTTTACAAACATTATCAAAACTTTTTGCGTCATACAATCAAGGTCAAGAGCCTTACTTTCATTTGGTTTAATTACTATAATCGATACTTTGTTCTTTGAAGAGATACAATAAGTACACAACTAAGTGCGTACTCTTGCCCCACTTTACTCTAATGTAAGGTTACTTTTTTTTATCTGTGTAGAGATATAGTTGTTTTACTATATATTCGCTGCTTTTTTTCAAATAGCTTCAAAATAAGCATTTTGTAAAATTTATTTGTGCTTGTTTGTTTTTTTTTTTTTTTTGTTTCGATTATAGTCGTTTTACCATCTTTATGGCATTCGCGACTCTATCAACGTTGCAGTTGGCGGATCGTTATTGAAAAACTCATCCGGTACAACTGTGTTCGATGTTTACTCTTGGGCTCGAACTCACGGACATCGGCTCTGGAAGCAACAGACTTGCCAACTGAGCTATATCACAAGCCCCGAGTGTGCTTGTTTGTGAATAACTTAGTTAGTAGAAGAATGGAATATGAGGTAAAATAGTTATATCTCTCAATCAATTTCCAATGCGAGTGGTGAAGCCTATCATATCTTCATTTTCAAATGCGTGAGGTGATTCCAAATTTCAACAACTTCCATTCGATTCCTCGAAATAAAATAAACACTCGCTTATTTAACCTTATAGAAAATTTGCGCCACGAAATATGCTTCTAAGTAATCCATCTTGTATGCTTGTATGAACTATATATGCCGTGACCAAGACTCGATCTCATGACCTCTGGCTTAGAAAACTTAAACACTATCCTCTATCCACTATCCTCACGTTTGAAAATTTTACCGATGAACTTTGAATCAATAAATTGTACGACTTCATACTGCATTGTATGCAGATCAACATATTTATATATAACTAGCTGACCCGGTAAACTTCGTTTTACCTTTAAATAAATAAATCGTTTAGAGGATTGACTTTTATCTAAACGTTCTTAAGAAAATCGAAAAAGTGAGATTCTCGAAACTTTTATACAAACCATCTCTGACCCGAAAAACCCTCGGATACCAAATTTCACTTTATTCCGACCGTCCGTTTATACGTGATGGTGTTAAAAAGAAAACGCCTCCATTTTTATATATAAGATTTTATTTTGCCTTTAAATAGTTCAACAATAACCCACCGCGTTCGGCCAGGCACGATCCAGTTCGGTTCTAAAACCTCCGAACGATAAGGACAAGATAATGACTGAGGCAACTTGTCGCAAGGTGCATCTTTCGGTCAGCCGCGGCCGAACTGATAAGAAAAGCGCAATGCGCGGGCCACTTTTTTTTAGCAAGGCTCCTACATGCGTATTCCGCGAGGCGGATGATGGGCTCTTGAGCAAAGTAAAAAAAAAGTTGGTGCGCGCGACGATTGCTTGACGAATGGGCTTTCCACACTCGGTGGACACACGCATGTCACATCATCGATTTGCTGCCTCAGCTCAGCACCGACGAAAAACTCGCATCGCACTTTGGACGGCAGGTGCATGGCCTGGCCAAGATGCTGCTGGACGCAACGTGTTTCTGTTATTTTTGCTCAGCGCATAATTATGGCTCCGCACCGCGCCGGTCGAACTTTAAATTGGAACAAAAGTGAATCTTGTACGCGCAACCTAGTGGGTTGTGTTTTAGTTTCGATAATTCAAGGGCAGCGAAGTCACATCAAGTGCTTATCATGTTTGATACCTGCTGTCGCATGGCTCCGGAAATTACAGGTTAAAATATCGTGTTAAAGGTGCATTACTCTATAACAACCTGCAAATAGCTGGATCCGTTACAAATACTAATAAGCAACTGAAGCTTAAACATATCAATCCGGTTTTGAAAGATTAGATCCTCCCAAATGCAGGGCACCTAAATTTGAATAGTTTTTAAAATAAACCTGGATATGATAATCAGATGTGGTTCAGCGCCTCTCCTTAACGCACCTCAGCAGACAATAAGTAAATATTGATTCAATCATTCAACAGTGGATCCTCGGCTGAGTGCGGTCATTCAATGTTGAGATCTTATTTAATAACTTAAGCCATGCAATCATCCTAATCCAGACCGTGGGAATTCCTCCTCCTCTGTTATGATTAACACCGAAAATCTATGCGCCACTGGAAAAGCGTGTTTCACCAATTTATGCTAAGAACTATCTGGAGGATTTTCTCCCGATTCAGCTTTCCATTGGATAAGGTAGGTGCGCTTCAAGCTGGGAAAGAATTCTCCTACCTGCCCAATTCCAATGGACCACCCGCAACCGTAGATGACTCAATATTTTTTTAATAGATCACAAGCGCTTAAGTCATGATATAAGTAAAATGCGAACCGGATCAGTAGATGACTCGCTTCGAATAAGGCTTACAACAGGGTAAAAGTAATTCTTAATTCTAGGTTCAGTTTTTAAAGATTAAAGACGAAATAAATTTAGCAATGGAAGTAAGTCAATGAAAATATATACCGTAAAACAGGGTAAATCAGGACTTCAAGTGAGAAAATTGTTATGAATCCAGTTTCAAGCATCTGCAGAAAAAATCTCCTTCTATAAGTTACTAGCTGATCCCATACGAACTCCGTTTCGCTTGCAACTTTTAATACGTGAAGATGAGTTTCCGTTTGAATAGTGAATGTATACCTAGCTAACATGAAATCGTAGTAGAAATGATAACATCAGTCGTTTATATTGAGATTTTTCGAGCAAAGACAACTTTGTTCGTAAATATGTAGTCACAAGCCACCAAGATGTTGATTAATTTCAGGATGTATAAAGGTTCTGATTTACGAGGAATGGGCGGTACCTCAATTGACACTCGATCAGGTCTCTTCCTCTGTTTCTGGATCGATATAAAAATGTGCGTGATGGGGCTTACATCTTGATGCTTCTTGCTGATAGCAGTATGGAGTGTAGCGGAGTAGCTTATCAGATTTAAAACCGTGCGTTAATTAGTTTAGCGGCGTTGTAAAGTCTCTCGTAGATTATTTACTCAAAAACCTTAGACAAGCAACAGACAGAGGATCGAGATACGTCAGTAGTTCTCCACGCTATGACTGTTCCTCCGAAACTCCAAAGCTGTTCGCAAAATATCCTTTTCGGGAAAATTTGACCTGTAACTTGTTGCCGTTCAACTCGTTGCCGTTCCCCTGGCTGCAAATATTTACCTATTTTGATTCATTGTGTAGGTAACCCAGAAAACCATTTGGTGGATAATTCGTGGATATAGGTACATTAGCACACATATTCTTGATTTGGATTGTATATTGTCGTAATAAAATCATGCTTTGAATTTAATTACGATAAAGAATCATGCTTTGTATTTAATTACGATAAAGAATATGCATGGGCCGCACATTGTAGGTGCAGATATACAAAAATGAGTTTAAATAACATTCTATACGATATCATCTGTAAAATAAAATACTACTTCTAGTTGTCTGGGTAATTTACTCTAGTTTTTTAATTGTTCAAAATTAAGTAGATATATTCTACCAAGTTATCTGTAGCTGGTTCCGAATGAAAAAAGTTTCGAAAAACAATTTTATTTTTAAATTATTTCTAAGACCTTTATTTATAAAGACATTTAATAATTTTGAATATCCACTTCAGATTCAACATACGGGATACCCTTTCTGACATTTTTCATGGCTAAAAGGCGCGTTTGAACTTTTTCCACCGGGCGAAATGACAGGAGTTAATATTATTTTCAACATTTTCAGGTCATTGAAAAATTAATCAAAAAAAAATCTGCTCCGCTGGAATATCAATCACAAATAAAACTTTTTAACAAAAAATCGGATCAAATGTCTCTTCTATGTTACCAAAATATGTTAAACAAAACCACACTTCTCATGTAAAATAAGTACTTGAATTGTGTGTAAACAAACAGTACAGTGCCAGTTGACTTTATTATTTTGTTTTAAAAGTGGTTTATTTTATTGATAACTTTCACCATTGGCTGGCGAATGGTGGATAATGTGCAACACGATACCCCATGGTGGTCACATCACCTCTTATTCACAACTCCTATGTCTACCTCCCTGTGGTATCGACTGGGATGCGAGTAACCTAAGCAGAGATCGGGTACCCAACCCCGGTGGATGCTTTGGTCGCATGCAGACTGAGAAGGTGGCCGCACGCGTCTGTTCCCCAGGTCAGGGGCAGCGTGCAACAACAACCGAGCGTCTGTTCTCCAGGTCAGGGGCGGCTCAAACAGCGTCTGTCTCGCAGCAATCGGCTGAATTTATGAAATGCGGCTCCCGCCAGCTAAGTCCAAGATGGCAGCCCCATCGCGGGATAGGGACTTTAGGCTAACAACCTACTGCTCCCGACCTATTAAATTGTTACAGATACTGAGAGAAGAAATAACCGAATTGGAACTTTGGCAACGACTTTAAGCATGAAAACACGGACTAGAATTGGAATTTAGAATGTTTTGACCCTTGCCCAGCCAGGCAAGCTGGCTCAACTTGCTATGTAGAGAAGCTTGCCGCCTCAAGCTAGAGATAATGGGACTGAGCGAAGTCCGTTGGCCTAACACTGAAGAACACAAGACACAGTCTGGGTAAGTACTGCTTTACTCTGGCATACGAGGAGAACATGCTACTCGGGAACGAGGAGTTGGTTTCCTGTTAAGCCCGCAGGCCCATGCGGCCCTCATAAGATGGGAACCGATAAACGAAAGAATAATCGTAGCCAGATTTAGAACACGGGTTAGAAACCTTACAATGGTCCAGTGAAATGCGCCAACTGACGTTGCCGATTTGCAGGAGAAAGAACAGTTTTACAGTCAATTGAACAGCGTGGTTGAGAAAATTCCGAAGGTTGACTTTCAAATCCACTTAGGCGACTTCGACGCAAAGATTGGCTCCGATAATCAGGACCTTGAGCACATCATGGGTCGCCATGGTCTTGGACAGATGAGCGAAAACGGAGAGCTGCTTGTAGAGTTTTGTGGCAACAACAACATGGTGATCGCTGGATTGCTCTTCCCACAACGACCAGCACATAAGGTCACTTGGGTATCCCGAGATGGCCGAACAGAAAATCAAATTGACCACATCCGCATCAGCCGAAAGTGGAGAAGGAGCCTTCTTGATGTCAACAAACGAAGCGCAGACATTGCATCTGACCATCACCTCGTCCTTTGTGAGATACGACTGAGAGTCGCGCGTGTCCAGCGGCGAGAGGAGAAAGTCGGATGTCGATACGACATCCGCCGGTTGGAGAATCCAGAGGTGAAAAGGGCATACGTTGAACAGCTTGAATCCCGAGCTTCGGAACTGCCGACAGACGGTTCAGTCGGAGAACAGTGGTGTAGAATCAAGAATGCCTTTATCACGACGAGCCATGGTACTCTCGGTAAAGTTTGTGGAAGTGAATGGATGTCGGATGAAACCTGGAGGATGATCGATGATCGGAGAAAGGCGAAAGTCGGAATTGAGCAGGCATGTACCGGGTCAGCCAAAGCAGCCGCCCGCTTACGATATGCGGAGCTAGAAAAGGTAGTTAAACGAGCTTGTAGACGAGACAAGAGAGCCTGGACAAACTCCCTAGCCGAAGAGGGAGAAAGAGCCGCTGTCATTGGAGATATCCGATTATTATATGATTTTTCTCGCCGCCTCAGTGGTGCAAGGATTAATGCAAGAATGTCGCTGAAGGACCGAGCAGGTCAGCTGCTGACAGATCGAACAAATCAGCTCAAGCGTTGGACTGAGCATTTTGAACAACTTTTCCGAGTCACGAATAGCGATGGCAAACAGAAACCGCAGCTCGAGGCGCCAACAGTTAGTCGCATTAATGGCGTCAACTTGGAAGCGCCCTCGCTGGCTCAAAAAGAAGCGGCAATCAAGGACATGAAATCCAACAAAGCGCCAGAGATGTTAAAATCGCGAGTCTACATACTCGCACTTTGCCCTTCTTTGCAGAACGATTTTATTTCGTAAAACTTAAACTGCAATGATGCTATCGAAAGTTCAACTCGGAAAGCATCAGGAAGTAAGCTTCGGGTAAACTCGGCAGGAGTAAACAGCAATCGGGGGAAACATCAGTGAAACGAACGTACAGTCCTGCGAATTCAAAATTCAAATCGTTTTCGTTCGGCAGCCGAACACATCAATCGGACAACGAATGGGGGCATGGCCAGGGTTGCCAACTATTTTTCAGAAAAGTCTGGAAGATATGTCTGGAAATTTCTGCAAATGTCTGGACACCTAAGTTTTGAAGGTTGCGACCTTTTTTTTTTTGGTCCCCAGATCTCAATGTTACAATAGTATTTTTCTGTCACTATATCAGTCACGTGCTCTGTCTGAGTCTCAATTTAACATACATCCTCAAAGCATTTGCCAAGGGAACCCTTATTGAATTCATAGTTCATAGGTTCTACTTATCATTTCCTCAGGGTGGCCACTCGAAATCCATTTTGGATTTCCCGCATTTTTCCCGCATGTTAACATGAAATTCCCGATTTTGTAAAACAGGAAACAAAACCAAAATCCGAATACATATTTATTTTTGAAACCACCTACCTAGACCTAGCTTTCTAAGATTTGCCTTTGTATTTATATTTTTTTCAAAAATCGTCCAGAATTGCCCGACCATGTAGAAACGTGTGATGGAAAGTATGGTATTTTTAAGTTAAAATCATCGTTCTTTGAAACTACTATTTTGCAGATATTTTGCTCAAATTCGACCTTCATGCTTAGCACCTGCTTTGACATTTTTTGTTCCAGATTTCACAGGATCCAAATATCTTTGGTAACCAACGCCCTAGCAGCGAGAAGTCATCTGATGTCCTTTCAATTCTTTGAGACATTTTGAATATCAGAGAAACCCCTACCTGAAAAAGACCTCGTAATACATCATATGGTAATATCATCTGATCGGAAATGATCGATTCAAAACATGAGGGGTATCACAATGGAACAAATATAAGGAAAATGAAATAATCGCTCTTGATTTTATAATTAAAAACTCTCTGGAGTATTCCACCGAATATTCGTTTAGCCGAATAGTTTAAAAGGTCAATATTTGGTATTTGGACGTTGGCCGAGTACAAATTTTTTCGTCCATCATGCTTCCTCTCTATGAGCGTCGGATAGAAGCTTCAATTGTTTCGCCTCTCGCTTCCGGCCGCCTCTCGCTTCCGATTTGCAATAGTTTCTATAACAGATTGTTTTCCTTTTTTTGTTTTAATAGGACTCGACATCTCTCGAGTGAGTATAACGAGCATACTGGATTAACGATTCCGTTACGGTTATTCCCGTTGTTCAATGAAGCAAGTTAAAACTAGTCAAAACCGATCCAACACGGTAGGAGGATCCATTTCGACCTGGTAGAAATCGGTCGAAGCCAATCGGAAAGAGATTGATGATCAACTGTGAATCAATTTTTACTTGTTTCGCCTTTTTCGTTCAAACTTCATTGAACAGACTTTCACCGAGCCAAAAATTCCTGACTTTTCGGGAGAAATTCCCGGCTTTTTCCTGCATTTTTCCTGGTGGATTCCAAATCCCGTCTTTTTCCCGCATTTCCCGAATGGGTGGCCACCCTGTTTCCTACCATATTACACCATGACAAAATTGAATTTTCATAGAAGCTTAGAACAATTTATGTCCAAATACAAAAGTCTGGAATTGTCTGGAAGAAATGCCAAAAGTCTGGAAGTCTGGAAACCTAAAAAAATGTCTGGCAAAAGTCCAAAAAGTCTGGAAGATCCAGACAAAATCTGGAAGGTTGACATCACGCATGGCTAAAAGTGATAGATACAAGGGAACGAGAAACGAGCGAGAGAAGGGTGCGAGGCAATGTTCATTCGGTCCGTCGGGCAAAGATCGCTCGTGTGCATTCGTGTGCGGTAAGCTTCGTTCTGTTGTTTCGTTGGTGTGATTTTATTCCTGCGAGGCATGGAAAACATCAATGCAGAACTGTTCTCTTCGTTTTGTGTTCAATCATGTAATGATTGGAACGAAGATAAAATCAATCTGCACACAACAAGTTAAACTCGGAAGAAATCAGCCGAATGATTCTTTCCGAAGTGAGTTCACGCACCCCTGCAAAGCGCCTGGAATTGATTGCATTCCTTCTGAAATGCTCAAAGCCGACCCTGCCTTGTCAGCACAAATGCTGCACCGTCTTTTCACTGACATTTGGGATACTGCAACATTCCCGGCCGACTGGATGCAGGGTATCCTCGTAAAGGTCCCGAAGAAAGGAGACCTGACCGAGTGTGGTAACTGGCGTGACATAACTTTGATCTGTACAACTCTCAAAGAACTCTGCAAAGTGATCCTAAACAGGATCCAGGAGAAAATCGACGTTACACTCCGACGGCAACAAGCTGGATTCCGATCCGGACGATCATGTGTGGACCACATCACAACGCTACGAATCATACTGGAACAAATCAACGAATTCCAGGACTCTCTTCTGCTGGTGTTCGTTGATTTCGAAAAAACATTTACCAACTGAACCACGAAAACATCTGGGCTGCTCTAAGACAACGAGGGGTTCCAGAGAAACTAGTCCATCTCATCGAAGCACAGTACGAGGCATTTTCCTGCAAGAGTCTCTGAAACATCTGGCGCTCACGCCAGATCTCTCTACGGACTAAGATCCAAATCTTCAATCCAAACGTCAAATCCGTATTGTTGAACGCATGTGAAACTTTGTGCACATATGCGATGACGACGCGAAAACTGCAAATATTTGTGAATCGCTGCCTGCGGAACATCATCCGCACTTGGTGGCCTGCCAATTGGATCTCAATTGAGGAACTACTTCGCCGGTGTCATTAAAGGGCGCTAGAAATCGAGATTCGGGAGCGTAAGTGGAGATGGATTGGGCAGACGCTGCGAAAAGATGAAAACGAGATTTGCAGAGAGGCACTTGAATGGAATCCAGAGGGACATCGAAGGAGAGGCAGGCCCAGAAACTCGTGGCGGCGAAGCCTAGCCGCCGAAGTACGAACTGTCGACGAGAGTCTTGACTGGGACCAAGTGAAAACGCTGGCTCCGGATCGTCAACAGTGTAGGTCTTTTACCACGGCCCTATGCACCGGAGGATCGGCGCGGGAACATTAAGTACGTAAGTTAAAATACCAACATCTTGTTGAATTTAATCATCTGGAAACATAATTTATTATTCCTGAACTCATTTCCAGAATTTTTGTACTGAATGTTGAAATTAAACATACATTTCACTGCAATTTTTTGATTTTTTTTTTATTTTTCCCAAAATAAGTCAAGTATATCATTTCTACTTGCTGGTGGCTTAAAGCGTAAATACATACTTTTAGGTTGTTGCGCTTCAAGTCACTAGTGGATTCCTGCACTAAATTGGCGATTGACATAAAAAATATTCAAAAGTGGGTAGTTTTTGGTGTCTGTGAAAACTCGTTTTCATTAAGAAAAACTTTAACAAGTCTGTGTTTAGATCTTCAATTTTCTCTTAAGATGTTGAATAGAGCTTAAGTTCAAAGTTATAATGATTAAAATCATAAATATATTCAATTTTAGCTGCTTTTTAGGATATGGGGAATTAAACAAACATATGGGGGGCATTGAGGCATACAAAAACATTCTACTAATCCTCTTTATTCATTATCAAACCTTCATGAAAGCGAGTTTGTAAATTCATAAAATTCTTACATGCCTTATATATTACCTTTAACAATGCATCTATTAGATGTGTTGTTTTGTCAGCCATTTCGTCAAACGTAAAGCGAATTTACCCCCTAGGCGTATATAGAAACACTTTCCCCTAAATATGCCAAAAAGAAGGTTTCATTTCCTTCCGGAATATTTTACACATTGGACGGTTTGCTTCTGGCAATCTTGTAGTGTTGCTACATTCTTGTTATAAAAAAAAGACTGCTCCATTGGCAACTTTATTACTTTTTATCTCTATTCCATTCAATGCCAATACATATACAAAGTTGTAAATAATCTTATTAAACATCAACTAGATTTAACCCTAACATCTGACTCTCATAGCCACAATACTCGAGGCTCAGCTCACATTAATCTTTTAACTAGAAGATTACGCACTTCTTTTGCTCAAAAAAGTGTTGTGAACAAAGCAATTCGTATATTCAACTCACTACCAAGTGAACTAAAAAGTATTAACAGATTCTCCATATTTAAAAAACAATTAAAACTATTCCTAGACTTCAATAAAACCAACTACACCTTAAACGAAACTCAGCACAGTAGGGTCCTCTCACTCTTACGACACCATACTGTACATAGATAGTATGGCTAGTGGAGGAGTGTGATCTTACTGTGCTTCTTGAATCTAAACACAAAATTAAATTGCACGGACCTCCTAAGAAACAGTTCGCCACCAAAGTAACGCGTGGCAAGCGCGGTAAACCTTGTCAACACTATGGACTCTTGGGAGGAGAAGACAGGAAATGGTCTTCATAACCGTGTGCAACCTGGCGTGGGAAATTAAAGCATTACCCTTAAATCCATCCTTTACCCTTCCTTCTACATACTCAATCCCGAATCCTTCCTTTTCCTTTAACCTTAAGGCAGCAAACAGTGAATAGTTTTAAGTAGTAGATAAGCAAAAAGCAAACACACACTACACTTAAAATGTATCACCGTCGGGGGTCCGTCAACAGTTTTTTCAAACTTCTTCGGTCTCAATAAATTGAATTGAAGTAAAAAAAATTTGTAATTTCATTTGTATTTTTGTTCACATAAACTTATGCTTACTGTTCCTCAACACGTGATAAAATAATCCGTACGGACGGCTACATTTACAAATGAGAGCATATTTCATTTCCCCAAATGGAAAGTTGAAATCCTTGGAGACTGCTCGGCGCTACTCGCACTCGTCCGCCGTCAGCAGTGTTGACTTCGCAGAGGGTCTCATGTAGGACAAGTTCCCGACTGGACCTCACACAATCTGCGCCTTTTGAGCGGCGGCATCGGCACCGGCAATGTTTAATTCTTCAACCACCACCGACTGTCTGGTAGAGGGCGTATGCGATCGTTTCCAAATAAAAATATAAACGTGTGAGTCCTGTCTCGCGATCGGAGTGAAGTGGAGTGATCTTGTTGTGTTTACCCGTGCGTCCGTCAGTCGGCCAACACCGGGAGATGCAAAGAAATTCTTTCCAATCAAGAAAATAAAGCTACCAAACTCCTTCATCAATCATTGTACACACTCAGCTCAACTCGGAGGTCCGATGGCTACCGATGATCAACGACGAAAAAAAAACAAGTCAACAATCTTGTACAGTAAAATTAACTCATTAACGAACTTGCATCACACTGGCGAACAGTGGTTGAAATTCGACAGAAAATTTTGAAGCCCAGCGTAATAAAAACCACGGCATAATTTTTTAGACTTCCATCGGATTTCCTTCACAAGTTTATATCTTCAAATTTACAAAAAAAAATTAAATATCTAAACCATTGCCCATTGTTGTAATATTGCTTCATAATCATCTACACTTTACCATACCGGGCGCAGGCCGAGGCAATGTTTGGTATTCAAAAAACCGCCTACGGTAAATCAGAACCCAGGAGAGATCAGCTGGACCTCAGGCGATGCTCCCAAGGCAGACGTATGTATACCTCTATCCATACGGGAAGATAGTTTGGTGGAAAAGAATTCTCGGTAGACCTCATCCCAAATCATCAACAGTCGTCAACATTCCTGGTGACGAAAACGACAGCGATCGGAATCCTTTCGCTCCCGAAAAGTGCCACACAGACTCTTGCAACAATCTCTTGGACGCGATCTCGGTAGTAAAAGTAATCGAAACTGTGTTTAATTTCATTAATCTTCGGGGAATACATTCCGGTGATCGATTAATCATTATTCTGTCTCCGATTGTTTTCGAGCCGACCGCTATCAAAGAGGTGGCCAGTGGGGTTTTGTTGGCTTCATTGTGCTCGATTGAGTGATTTCAGGGTTCCAATTTAAGATTTAAAACGAGTTTATAGGTACGTCCTTTGAGGGTTCAATCGCTTTCTTCAAAATTATCTGTGGAAATGTTGAAATTGGAAGCATTTTAATTGACGACAATCTTATTCCATCGATTTGCGTGCATTTGAATCATGGTGACATCACATTTATATTTGTCACAATATTGGGTTTTGCGGATTTGATTCCGCAACCAGTTAGCGCTCAACTTTCGAGCTGGGCGGCTGATATTTTTCGATTGTTCTCTCTTGAAAGACTGTGCACGGTCTAGTTATTTGAAGACAACTTAACTCTGTGTCGGAAACCCAGATTCGCGGAAAGATTCGCTCCGCGTTTCAAGTTTTCGAGATGGGTCGACGCGAAAAAACGTTTCGAATCGACTTCGCACACTTACCGCCGAAATTGTTGAATTTTGAAGAAATTCACAATTTCATCGACCAAAAACTTGGTTTGACGCTAGAAAACGTTTGCCAAATCCAACCAAATAGACTACGTCGTTGTGTTTACGTGCAGGTTAATGACCCTGCACTAGCGCAGCAGGTTGTTGAAGATCACGACAACAAACATAACTTTACCGTCGACGGTAAACCGTACAAGCTACGGATTCAAATCGAGGATGGGGCAGTTGATGTCAAAGTATTTGACCTCACTAACAACGTAACCAACGAACAAGTTGCTAAATATCTAAGTGCCTACGGAGAAGTTCTAAGTATCCGTGACCTGCTGTGGGATGAAAAATCTAAGTTCGGAGGTATCTCAACTGGTATTCGTGCGGCCAGGGTGATAGTGAAGAAGAATATTCCGTCGGTTGTTATAATCAATGGAGAAGAAACCACTCTGAGCTACAAAGGTCAGAAACAAACATGTATGCATTGCCATGAGTTTGTACATATTGGCATTCCATGCATCCAAAACAAGAAGCTTCTTGTCCAAAAACTGCATGCTGATGAAATGAAAGTGTCGTATGCAAGCGTAGTAAGCAACAATCCAAAACCAAAAAACGCAGGGCTAACCCTCAGCGTAACCAAACAAACCTTGTTCTGAATCCTCTGGATGGCTTTCTTCCTCGTCGCGCAGCAGCTAGACCAAATCGGAACTGCATACATTATCGCTGGTCGGAAAACTTGCTTATAAATAAGCATCTTATTCTTCAGGCACAGCCGGGATTTCCTGTTGATGAGAGAATAAAGAGATTTAGTATGTTTATTACACTTAGATTGAATATCTTCAATGTGATTTTTAAAAGTAAGATTCCGATCAAGTTTAAGTCCCAAGTACTTCACGTGATCAGACCATTCAAATGAAACCCCATGAAAAGTTATGGAATGATTTTCATTAGGTTTTAAAAATTGAGCTCTTGGCTTATGGGGAAGTAAAATAAGTTGAGTTTTGGAAGCGTTAGGAGAAATTTTCCACATTTTCAAGTAATTCAAAAAGGAATTTAAATTTTGTTGCAATCTACTGCGTACCACCCGTAAATTTCGACCTTTGGCTGAAAGCAAAGTATCATCAGCAAATAATCTTCTACCTTTTCCTTCTGGTACATCAGGAAGATCAGAAGTAAAAATATTGTATAAGATTGGCCCAAGTATACTACCCTGTGGGACCCCAGCTCTAATGGGTGTCCTTTCAGAGCATGAATTTTGATAGCTTACTTGTAAGGTTCGGCTAGTCAAATAATTTTGTATAATTTTGGTGAGATATACAGGAAAATTAAATCGAGCTAATTTAGCTACTAAACCTTTGTGCCAAACACTGTCAAAAGCTTTTTCAATATCAAGAAGAGCAACACCAGTTGAATAACCTTCAGATTTGCTAGCGTTAATCATATTAGTTACACTCAAAAGTTGATGTGTAGTAGAATGTCCATGACGAAAACCAAATTGTTCATCAGGGAAAATAGAATTCTGATTAATGTGAATCATCATTCTATTCAATTACTCTTGCCGGATATAATGTGTTATGCAATGTTGATCACGCTAGAAGGGGCACTGCTATAGCACTTAAACCCCACATCAACTATTCGCACTTGGAAAAAAGCCTGGACGACCTGGATTATTTACGACATCGTACCGAACACGTCATACTTGGTGGCGATTTCAATTCCGTGATACGACAATGCGACGCAATAGGAACAAATCCCAGCGCCGGTCTTCTGGCCGCAGTGCAACAAATGCAGCTTCTCGATGTCTGGATCCAGCTAGAACCAAACAATCCAGCCCATACCTACATCACACAACAATCTTCAGTACGTCTTGATCGTATATACGTTAGCAAAG
The DNA here is from genome assembly GCF_029784155.1 of Uranotaenia lowii. Lineage (NCBI taxonomy): Eukaryota > Metazoa > Arthropoda > Insecta > Diptera > Culicidae > Uranotaenia > Uranotaenia lowii. Next base: position 166,440,423 of record NC_073693.1, read on the forward strand.
GACTACGTGAACAGCTGAGAGCAACAGCTACGCATGTATGCTGTTTTAGTGACCATAAAGCAGTTACCCTTCGGATATGCCTCCCTCGACTTGGATATTCTCCTGGTCGTGGATACTGGATGCTCCGACCTCACCTTCTCACTGCAGAGGTGATAGAGGAGTTTCAATCACAGCGGACATACTGGACTCGTCAACGTCGTTTTTTCCATCATGGATAGCCTGGTGGCTATCGTATGCGAAAAAAAAAATCTCCTCGTTCTTTCGTTGGAAATCGAAAATAAAATTCGAAGATTTCCGCCTACAGCAACAAAGACTCTATGTCCAACTTAGTCAAGCGTACGATAACTACTTTCAGAATCCCACTGCATTGACCGAGATCAACCGCATCAAGGCAGAAATGCTCGTGCATCAGCGAAAATTCTCAGATATTTTCATGCGAAAAAATGAGACACAAGTTGCTGGGGAGCCTATTTCGCTCTTCCAACTGGGTGAAAGAAAACGCAAGCAAACAACAATAACACAGCTATCACTTGGGCCTGACCAGTCTTCCGAAAATCACTCGGAAGAAACGCTCATGATAGGTTTCTAGTTGGAAACATTCAAAGCCGATTGCTGCTGCCTGTTGTTCCCTAGAGAATCGGCAGAGCGACAATGCGAAGTCAATGTAAACAAGATTCAAAAGCGAGAGCAGACTCGCATCTAAGTCGATCTCTCAAGCTCACTACCTGGTGTATCAGAAGTGATTGAGACACTGACTGATACAAGATCCAATTCGAAAATCCACTCACTCACTCACTCAAACTCAATCAATGCGGCCTTGCATCGGTTCATACTGCCTGCGTACTTTCTGGCAAAGCGGCAGAAACATATGTTCATACGTACTGCCTGCGTGTTTGAATGACTATTTTAATCCTCCCCAACAACAGCAACAACAAAGCAAGATGTATCAGGCAGACAGCATTCGATCATCGATCAGTAAACGAGTGAGTGAGTGAGTGATTGAGCAAGAAAAGTTATTGACTGAAAGAAGAAACTGAAATCAGGTAGCTCCTCACTCAGTTGAGAATTCCAACTGGAGAAGACACGTCTCTCTTTCAAATTTTATTTCTTTGATTCTCGGAGCAGCGCTGTCGAACACAATCTTTGCCCCACTGGGAGATAAACCAACCGACAATTTAGGTTTTGCTTTCGCTGTTGAAAACGTTTCAGTGTCTCTCATGAGAATTGAGTGATATTCGGAACACTGGGCCTGACGAAATAGTGGATCATCCAGAGGAAATCCAGGAGCATCTTTATCAACACTATCGTGACCTGTATACAGCCGGCACAAACGAACAAGCGAGAGATTCTTTCATCAGTGAGAGAGTCATTCCCGAACACGACGAAACCAATGCAGCATGTATGGAAACTATTACTACCCAGGAGATCTATATGGCAATACGTAAAAGTGCGGCCAGAAAATCCCCCGGTCCAGATGGGATACCTCGTGAGTTCTATCTCCACATCTTCGACATTATACACAGAGAACTAAATCTCTGTTTGAACGAGGCTCTCTCCGGGAATATCCCTCCCGAGTTCGTGAACGGTGTAATAGTATTGATCAAAAAGAAGGGCAGTGATAACACAATACGAAGCTACAGGCCAATCTCTCTCTTAAATGTCGAAAACAAAATCTTGTCACGTATACTAAAGGCTCGTTTGGATCGAGTTATGCGAGCACATGGAGTTTTGACGGGCAGTCAAAAGTGCTCCAATGGTGAAAGAACAATCTTCGAAGCAATACTCTCTCTGAAAGACCGCGTGGCTCAGCTCATCGATCGTAAACAGAGAGGCAAACTTATTTCGTTCGATCTGGAGAATGCCTTTGATCGGGTGACACGACCGTACCTACTTGAAACCATGTGCTCACTCGGGATCAATTCGGATTTGGTCTATCTTCTTCAGCAAATTATGGATGCTTCAACCTCACGATTACACTAGTTTACAGCATTTTTGAACTCAGTAAACTGAAGGTCATTTCCAATGTGAAATCGGGCGCTGAATCCGAAAACGAAATTCAAAAAAATCTCAGTAGAACCGTTTTTGAGTTATGCTCCAAATATGAAATTTTGAAAAAATTAAAAAAGTTCTTGTACTTAGATTAAAATATCTCGGACGGCATAATAGTAATTTGAAATCCCTCTTTTGCAAATTGAAGATGAATAAGTTTTCTATCGATCATCTGAACTCTGTTTTTGCGTTTGACCAACAGTATTGTTGATATTAGTGACTTTATGAGAAAAAAAATTATAAAAAACGCATTTTTTTAGAGAAAATTTTGTTTCAACGGAAGTTTTAGACTCAATGGTAGCATTTAAAAAATCTGATTTTCTTTTGCGCTTGAGTTTCAGTTTAAAACAAAGATTTCAAGTGGTTATTTACCAAAATCGGTTGAAAATTTAAGAAGTTATGGCTACTTTACCATAACTGAAATTTTTGGAGTTTTTAATAATTTAACGAACCGCAGTACACTTATCATAGTATAGGAAGGATGAAACATGATAAATCTCACTCGCTCCAAGTCAAAATTATTTATTAGGCTTCCAGAAGGTCACATGCCAAGTTTCAGGAAGATCTGACCATAGGGAGGGGTTGCTTAAGTCTCAAACGTAAATTAACTTTTGAGGTATTTTGCCCGGAAGGAACGAAAAATACTGGTTTTTCATCAATAACTTTTTTCATCACTAGCTGATTGTTTTTTATGGTTGATTTTATTAAAGTCTAAGTTAAGACAAATATTTCACCTGAAGACTGTAACTCGATTGGATTTGAATTAGAAAAGTTATTGCGGTTCAAAGATTGTATTTTGGTCGAAAATTGTCGTATAAAACGCAATGCATAAAAAGTACTCATTGCGTGTTGGACTAAATTTGCGGCCTTTGAACCGCAATAACTTTTCTAATTCAAATCCCATCGAGCTACAGTCTTGGGGTGAAATATTTGTCTCAACTTAGGCTTTAAGAAAATCAACCATAAAAAACAATCAGCTAGTGATGAAAAAAGTTATTGATGAAAAACCAGTATTTTTCGTTCCTTCCGGGCAAAATACCTCAAAATTTTATTCACGTTTGAGACTTAAGCAACTCTTCCCTATGGTCAGATCTTCCTGAAACTTGGCATGTGACCTTCTGGCGAGCTAATAAATAATTTTGACTTGGAGCGAGTGAGATTTATCATGTTTCATTCTTCCTATACTATGATAAGTGTACTGCGGTTCGTTAAATTATTAAAAACTCCAAAAATTTCAGTTATAGTAAAGTAGCCATAACTTCTTCAATTTTCGACCGATTTTGATAAATAACCACTTGAAATCTTTGTTTTAAACTGAAACTAAAGCGCAAAAGAAAATAAGATATTTTAAATGCTACTATTGAGTCTAAAACTTTCGTTGAAACAATTTTTTTTCTAAAAAAATGCGTTTTTTATAATTTTTTTTCTCATAAAGTCACTAATATCAACAATACTTTTGGTCAAGCGCAAAAACAGTGTTCAGATGATCGAAAGAAAACTTATTCACCTTCAATATGCAAAAGAGGGATTTCAAATTACTGTTATGCCGTCCGAGATATTTTAATCTAAGTACAAGAACTTTTTTAATTTTTTCGAAATTTCATATTTGGAGCATAACTAAAAAACGGTTCTACTGAGATTTTTTTGAATTTCATTTTCGGATTCAGCGCCCGATTTTACATTAAAAATGTTGGTCAGTTAATCAAGTTCACGATTTTTTCAAAATTTTGTAAACTAGTGTTATTAGTAAACGGAAATTTGTCGCGAGCTTTCCCAATCGACAGAAGTGTTAGACAGGGAGACCCTCTGTCGATGCATTTGTTTGTATTGTACCTTCACCCTCTCCTAAAACGATTAGAACAGCTGTGCGGCAACGATCTTGTGGTTGCTTATGCTGATGACATCACAATAGTGGTTACGTGCGAAAACAAAATTGATCAGATATACCAGCTTTTCCTGCGTTTCGGTGATGTATCTGGAGCCAAACTCAATCAAAACAAAACCACAGCGATAGATGTAGGCCTCAGTCCCAATCCCTGGCAAGTACCCTGGCTTGAAACTAATTTTACAGTAAAAGTTCTAGGCATTACTTTTATCAATTCAATCCGTGCAATGGGAAGACTGAACTGGAATGCGTTGGTAGCAAAATTCTCACAAAACATATGGTTGCACTCGCTTAGAATACTGCATCTACACCAAAAAGTTGCCCTTCTTAATACGATCCTGACCAGCAAACTGTGGTACGTTGCATCAATATTGACTCCTGATACACGTCATATTGCGAAAATAACTTCTACCATGGGAGGTTTTCTATTCAGAGGGGTCGTAGCTCGTCCACCGATACAACAACTAGCCAGACCAGTAAAGTCTGGCGGTCTCCAATTACATCTGCCTGTATTCAAATGCAAATAGCTGTTGGTGAATCGACATGTAGCTGAAAGCGAATCCATGCCCTTCTATCGAAGTATTCTCCAATCAAACATCATGCCACCCACATCGCTACCAGATATAAAGGTAATAAAAGACACCTTCCCGCATCTCCCCATGGATATCCAGCAAAATGGCAGTGCTTCTGCAATTCATCATCACATCGTTGATCAAACCGTACCCCCAAAGGTTGAAACTGAAAATCCTAAGACAGATTGGCCCAAAGTATGGAAGAACATAGCCTCTCGGAGTCTGAATGCTCAACAGCGTTCAATTCTTTTCCTTTTCGTGAATATGAAAGCCGTTTGCCGGAAGCTCCTTTATACTATCCACCGAAGTGACGGCGTGGACTGCATCCATTGCGGAGCTGTGACTGAAACATTGACACACAAGTATAGTGAATGTAACTCTCTTAACGGCGCTTTTGGTGTGTTGCAAAATAGAATAGCACAGATCATCAATGGTAGAACGCTCGATTTCAATGAAATGTTAGGACCATCACTTTGTAGTATAACAAGTTCCAACCGCACAAAAATTTTAAAATTACTAAGTTCATATTTAATTTATGTCGATGGGAATTGTGGAACAATTGACAGCAATGAATTAGATTTTGAATTATCGCTCGAAATATGATTTGTATATAGTACTTATAAGCTAATTGACAAATAAACACTCAATACAAAACAAAAATTCCTGTTTATTTTGTCTGGCATTTGTGATTAATACATGAGTGAAGCATACTGGATATTGATTCTGATGGATAACTTAACGTTAATTTTAAAGAATTGCGAATTCATGTTCTTAACACTTACCATCAAAAACAAAAAAAAACACATAGGGGAGATAAGGGCATAAAGAGCACTCGAGGGGCATAATAAGCACTCATCTTTTCTACAAAAGTAAGGGAGAGTGGGGTATCGTGGGCCATGGGGAAACGTGGGCCACTTTTAATATCTCAGATGTGTGTTGAGATAAAAATCTCAAACCAACTTTCATCGTCGTCGCTTTGCGTGAGCATATATTCCTATATGTTGTTGACTGAAATACGCATCATATGCTTCTTTTATTTATCAAGCTAAAAAAAGTTAGAAAAATTTACTTAAATAATTAAAAAAACACCCGCTAATTTCATCGATGTGGAACCTAAAGTGCATTACAAAAATATGCTCATACGCTTATGATCTTAGTTTTGTCATGATCTTTCACATGGAAAAGGAATTTTTGATGAAACATCAATAAGTCACACAAACGCAACCAATTTGCAAATCATAGCTTGTGGGGAATCGTGGGTCACACATCTTAAACCACCTATATTTTTATGTTTTCATACACATTCAGAGCTTAAATTACGTTTTCATTATCTGTAAAGTTTTCTTATTTATGAAAAATATTTTGTCCATCCTATATAAGGAATTTTGCCAAAACTTTCCCGAGCCAGGTTTTGGAATCTATTCGATCATACACAGCTCTCTTTTTTATTTCATCATCTGAAATTGCTTTAAAACAACGAAATGAATTATGAAATCACAGTTTTGGGTCAACTCATGAACTTTGCATGTTATTTGGTCAATTTGGATTTTGTGGCCCACGATTCCCCACCATTTTTCAAAATCCAAAAAATATTGCTTTTTTTAAATCAGTCAGAATTTGGGGTAAATAACTTATTAAAAATTTAAAGAAAATACCTTATGATACCTTGAAAATGTAGAAAACCGTTATCTTTTATAATAAAGAAGTTATGGAACAACGAAAAAAAGTGGCCCATAATTCTCAACTCTCCCATACGTATTTTCTTGAATAAATTTTTATGAGGATTTGTTCCGTACTTTCTAAAGTATTAATTTATCAGAAAAAAAAGAAATCTCCTTATCATTTCAACAGAAATATTTTAGAAAAACCAATTCGGTTCTCAAGTGACTCAAAAATTAAAATTTTTGAGCACTGGAAAATAAGCTTTTATGATCGTTAAATCATCTAAATCTATAATGTACGTAATGCAACATGATGAACACATTGTTCCTCAATTTTCACCATCATTAAATTTTTGGTTTTTCACAATAATCAATTTTAAAACACGTTTTTACTTTAACTAGTTGACTCGGGGCGAACAGAGCACAATTATTCGGGGCACGATGAGCGTTTTCTGCCGTAGCATCTATCAGCGAATTCAACTCGATGTAGTCAACTGAATGATAGAGCTACAGCTTCACCAGTTTACATCTGACGATTTAGCCTATTGGTTAGATGTCGGAGAGGTAATCATTAGGCTCGAGTTCAATTCCTGTTCGAGGAGATTATTTTTTCATTTAGTACTCATGATCGATTATTTTGATTGTTGCATTTCATGACTAGTAGCATCTTGGCGGGTGAGCACCAACGCACCAAAAATATAATGTATGAGTGTGTGTGAATTGCTTGTATTCTACAAAAATGTTTGATGGATCTACGCCTCACCGTTTAGTGTAAAATGCATCGATCATGAATGGTAAATAAAAATAAAACCACCTCTAAAAGGTATCGAACTTGAGCCTACTTATTACCTCTCCGACATCTCACCAATAAGCCAAACCGTCATACGAAAAAAGTCAAGCTATAGCTCTATTATTCAGTTAACTTCATCGAGTGAAATTCGCTCTGTTGTGTTGTGAGCCTAATTGGTTGAATGATTCAACTGAATCAAGGCAATCGTAAGATTCTTTTTAATTCAACCACGGTAAATGAAAAGTTCATATACCGGTATTTCGATAGCAACTTACTACCTAAGGTAGTAACTTTACCTTAGGTAGTAAGTTGCTATCGAAATACCGGTATATGAAGTTTTCATTTACCGTGGTTGAATTAAAAGGAATCTTTCGATTGCTTTGATTCAGTGAAATTCGCTGCTAGATTCCACGGCAGAAAACGCTCATCGTGCCCCGATTAATGTCGCTTAAACTGCCCCAGTGGGGGTTCTCATTATGCCTCTACAGTGACTGATTTTCAGCTTTTGGAAAAAAAATTAAAATGCATTTTTTAACGTTTTTATCTACTTTTTCAAGTATAATCCAGTTAGGAAATAGACTTTTTTAGTGTCTGAACACGAAATATTGATGTAAGTCACATATTATTGCTGTTTTCTACGGTTGAATAAGCGTGGCCATTATGCCCTAATCTCCCCTATAAGATTTTTTTTCCAAGTTTTTACAAACTGGAAATAGCTATTGCCTCTTTCAAGACTTACATAGGACAAAGATTTTTAAAATAATTTTTGCTCTTTACATATTAGAAATTTTTGAGGATTGTTTGATAATTCATTTATGTATCTGATTATACATTTTGATATTTAATCAGAGCCATAGAAGTTTACAACTTAATCTATTGTTTAAGTGGGATAAGCTTGGTGTATAAAACAAATTGAATCTATTACCCACCACAAGCTACTACAAAAAACTAAAAACTACAAATGCCCACATACACCTAATACTTTTGTACAGGATTTTTCGGCATCCACTCAGTATCCTACGTTTTGGGCAAAATTTCAGCCATCTTCAAGGATATTTATGTTATTATTCCTACAACTTTCGTGAATATATGACCTAAATATATCCATGAATTTCTAAGGTACCTAGAAGTTATTTTAAAACAACGCTACGCATTGAATGGTTAAGACCAGGGGTGAGCAACCTTGGAGCCAACGGGCAAAACTGGCCGGCACAAGCTTCTCGACAAGCCGCACTTTTCAGAAAAACTACAAATTTTTAGCGATTTATTTTAAAGATCATTGATATTTATTTCACATCTTTAAAAAGAAATTCAACATCGTTTTACATGATGCCGGACCAAATCAGCCGAAAATTATTAGGTACATCAATAAATGAAAGTCAGGGTTGGTTATCGTTTTGAAAAACATTGATTTTTTTCTATCAACTTGAACTTCTTTGCAAACATTCGTTCTCCCAAACATAGATCATTTGAATCATATTTTTTCCCTAAAACGGAAATTTTTCAAGATTTTTCTGCGTTGCATAAAAACAGCTAACTCGTTTCCATAACAAATATTTTTTATTAAAACCGGCGGTGCCTACTTATGACTTCCATTCAAAAGTCTTCTGGGGAAAACCAAAGCAACCAATAGTCGCGTTTTTACTTCAAGATGGAACTCCGAAATTCACATTTTGCTTAGAAAATGTTTTACGGGAGCTTCAAGTGACTCTTGTCACGTAAAAGTTACTCAGGAACTTCCATCGCCTTTGGAAAGATTAAATTACCGATAACGGAACTTCTAAGCGCTTTTCATGCAACTTCTTGCAAGAAGGTCGATAACGTTCGCTTAACACTTTCTAACGCACCGTTAAGATACTTCTAGGTGTTTTAAAGAACCTAAATTCTAAGCGACATGTCAAAAATGTCTGTCAATTGCTTGTCATGATAGGCGTCGTTCACAAATTACGTAACGCAAAAAATCTAGAATTTAGACCCCCTTCCCCCCCCCCCCTTTGTAACAATAAGTAACGATTGATAGGACCCCCCTTCTATAGTTACGTAACGCTAAATACCCCCCCCCCCTCCATATTCAATTTTGAAATAAAAAGTAAAAGTACACAAAGTAACGGGGGTTCTTATCAGAGCCCCTGTCAACGGTAATAAAAAAAATGGGCTTGATCTCTCCTTGAAAACGCATGATCTCATCGAACTCTGATAGTTCACACACCCTGTTGGAATCCAGTCCAAGGGAAAAAATTTTTGATGAACAGTGTTTCCCTGAACGCACCTACTTAACCACCATTGACGCTTTCGAACAAGGGGTGCGTAGATTTGCTCGCCAAAAAAAGAAAATTACTATTCTTTTCTTAATGTTCTTTCCATTAATTTGTTACGTAACTGAACCAAGTACCCCCCCTCCCCCCTATGTAACAGCAAGTAACGCAGATTCGACCCCCCCTCCCCCCCTACATGCGTTAGGGGCCGTTCACTAATTACGTAAGCACAATTTTGGAAATTTTCAACCCTCCCTCCCCCCCTGGTAAGAAAAAGTAAGATTTTTCTAAACCCTCCCTCCCCCCCTAGTAAGATCTTACGTTTTTAATTTTATAAGAATATGGCACGTTTTTTTTTAAACCAGCTTGAAAATATTAAAAATGTGTCATCCATGCTTCAAAGCAGAGCAATTTTTAAGTAAAACTTAATAACTGCATTTGAAAAGCATAATTTAAACAAAACAACAGATGAAATGTCTTAAACGATTATAGAAAAAATTAAGTTTTAAGGACATAGCATGTTCGAGGTTACAATAATCTTCAAAAAATTTCCACAATCGAATAAACAATATAAAATCTAAATTCCGATTTAAAAAAAAAGTGAGAGATCAGGATAGCACAAGGAACCACAAAAAATGTTTTGTTTTTTTAACTAAAAATCCTAAAAATTAAAAAAAAAAAATTTCTATGCTACTAGAATTTGTGCGAAAATGTTTAACGACAATTTCGTTGTTAATTAACCTAAAAGCTGAGATTCACTTCGGCGATAGGCGATATAGTTTAACGGTTTTTTTTGGTAAATAGTTTGTAAAATTTAGAGTTGGTAGTGGCTTGGTTGAAATCACTGAAAAAACTATCTAGAAATTTTTTATCTTAAAGCCCTCATATCGATTTTTAAAGACTTCTACTTGAAGAATTCATTTTCGAAATAAAATGTTTTCAAATCGTGGTGTCAGAACGCAACATTTCCCTTTTGTTTCTATTAAATTTATTTATTAATTAAAACAGATTAAAAGATTAATAACATAACATCAAAAACTACCAACAAATAGGTAGTGGGAAATAAAAATAAAACCTGAGTAATATGGTTTCGTATGGCTGTGACGAATTATCAATGTAACATTTCTTACGTAAGATTTTTGGAAACACCTCCTACCCCCCTAGTAAGAGATCGTAAGCAAATGTGAAACCCCCCCCCCCCCCCCCTATGTGCTTACGTAATTAGTGAACGGCCCCTTACGTAATTTGTGTACGACGCCATATTTGTTTTGTTAATATAAATACTGATATTCACAAATGGAATTCACAATTTTTTCGAATTTTTCTTATCAATGTTTAGATATTCGAAAAAAATTTGGATGATGAGAATTTTTGTTATTATTTATTAGATGTACTGAAAGTCCTTTAAACGAAATAAGGTATCAACCCATTCAATCATCTCAAATGACATTAAGATTAAATACTAATTATTACAGTGGCAAATTGATGGATTGGTCGAGAGGCTGGTGAGTTTCATTACAACCTAGAGCAGCGGTTCAATTCTCAAATTTTGGGCTGATAAGCATTCTCTTCAGACAGAAACGAGAGCTGATTAAGCCTCTATGATATCTTTTTAAAAGAATTCCGGTTGCTTGGGAGGTATAAGCAATAACTTAAAAACGAGAGATATATTTTTTTTTATTTTGTGTTTCACATTCACTGATCAAAAGTTCGCTTTTTGTACGTATTTCCATAAAGTCTTTCCACAGAAAAAATTTACCCTTGAATCTCTGATGTTTTCCTGCAATTGTCGAGAAGTAATTTTAATATAACATGTTGATCAAATTTGCTAATATCCTGGGAATAATAATAAATTCACAGATTCCTAAGCAAATTTTATCTAAGAACTACATTCTTTATTGTAAGTTTTTTTTTAACATTTTAAAAAGATTTTATAAATTAAATTTTAGAGCTACTTGGATAGGATTTCTTACGCTTGTGTAAGAAAATTTTCTGACGTTTGTTAAAATGAATTGTTATTTACCAAGTGAAATAACTAAATTTGTCAATGATGTTTAATCAAACATCAGAAAAAAATTTCACAGATTTTTGGATCAAAAAGAAAATACCAATATGGGTTCTGTCAAGAACATAGATTTTTTCAGGCAATTGTAATTCCTAGTTTTAATTCGAAATTAGCGTTTTTGTCCAATTTGATAAACTAATTATACTTCTAAAGAAATCTGCTGGATAAATTTATCATACAACTTTATCTTTGACAGAAATATTCATGTGCTCAGCAATAGTCTTCCAATTATTGTATTTGCCTTTGCCGACTTGCTATTGGCAATTGATTCTGAATTTCAAAGCCTTCTAGAAAAATGAAGAAAATTGTATCTCAAATTAGTAAAAAAAACTCCAATATTACGTTTCAGATAATGATATGTATTGCATTTAGCCTATTAACACTAGAAAGACCGCACCAGTCAAAATGGCTGGTTGGACACTTTGTGTGTTGAATATCTTTTCAATACTTCGCTTTAAAAATTCGCAAAAATACGACTTGTCATGAATTTTGAATCTCGGGAAAACTGTGTATTTTTTACTAGCTCATTTAATAAGCGAGAAAAATTTCGCCATGGACATTTGGACCGTGACCAGTCAAAATCACTTGTAAAATTCACAACCCTATAACTCAAATAAGATTTTATTTTTTCGATTTATTCTAGTTTTATTCGTAATCTTTATTCAGAACAATGATCTCTAGTTGATTTATGGTAAGCAGAAGTGTGTCATTCTTTATAAAATTATTGATTTTCGAAGCGAAGTCATGAAGATTTGTGGAAAAAGTTCTCAGATTGACCGCTGTGTGGCACTTCAAGCACTTGGCTCCCAGTTTTATTGGTCGGTTTTGGTGCTCAACTGTTGCTGTTGCGAAATTTCTTCGAGTTTTGTGAAAGTTATGTAAGATATAAAATTTAATACACGCCCTTCGAGTAATTTGAGTACTTTTAGATTATAAATTTCTTTTATACCAAACTATAGTATGAGTAAAATAGTTATGAATTTTATATTCATTTAATCATATTTGAAGACTTAAGTTATGAAACTGAATAATTTAAATGAAATTTTAACATGGGTGCACGGAATGGCTGCAAATTCGCCGTAGTAAATAATATTGAGTGAAATAGTTCTCAACTTGCTTCAGAATACAGAATATTTTTGAGTGAGATATTGGGAAACGAGAATATTTAAATCAGTTTAAATGTCATTTGATATACGTGGGAATAAACAGTACCAAAAAAATACTAAAAAATTGTTATGTCCAGAAATGAATAAAACGGAACTGTGAATAATAATTTTTGATTCAAAATTCATGTTGAGACATGTTTTAGAGTTAAGTATAGCTGTTATTTTATTTTCATAGTAATCCGTCTCACGATATAACTTGACAAACATAATTGCTAAAATTCAACCGCTCTCCAATTTATCTCTTTTTTCAATAAGTAGAGCTATTTACCATGGGTGCACGGTTTCAGTGCCATTCATCCAAAATCAATTTGTTGCATGCTAAGAGCAAGTTCACTGGTGTTGGGAAAAAGTGGTAGAAATTTTGACATTTTGAAAATTTTACCATGCAAAAATGATTTCAAGATCTTGGGGCGTTGTATTTTTTTACAACACTGTTTCTATTTCAGCCGTATGTGATAGAAATATTGCTATTTTTGCATCACAGCATGCGAAAATACAACACGTGTTGTAAAAAAAACTAGAAGGCCACAGGTCTTGAAAATGTTTTTGCATGGCAAAATTTTCAAAATGTGCCGTAAGTGTCGAAATTTCTACCACTTTTTCCCAACACCAGTGAACTTGCTCTAAAGGTAAAGAATAACGGCATTTACAGATAAGAAAGAAAATTTGTTTTATATCAAGGAGTAGGCGTTGACTTGATGACAGCGCACGCGTTTTTTCCGTCCGTGGAAATTTTATAATTTGTTAATTTTTATAGTGAAAATTATCGAAGAATCTTGACAAAACACTTTTATCAGAGAGCCCGAATATGTGTTGTATTAGGAATAGTTTTTTCTCATATCCTGGGTCGTGTAACTGTGCTGTTTTCCGAAACCAGTCTACGGAGCACGGGAGCTTTAAAACGGAACTCTTTCAGTTCCATGGGTAGTTTTTCAGTCTTTTCACGGAAGAAAGAATGGTGATTTGGCGTTTAGAAATGCAAAAATTTTCAATCATTTTGAAGAACATAAAGTTTGTTCTGATCTGTCCAATTAAAGTTTTTGATGAGGGCAGATTTGGAATTCCGCATCGAACTTTCAGGAATCGAAAAACTTAAAAGGTCTTACAACTGAAGTGTAGCTGGCTGGCGTTCTTTTTCAGTGTAATAGCTTAAAAAAGCAGTTCCTAAATAGAACATGAGTGCACGTTTTAACATAAAATTGAAAATAAATTAGTGCAACTTTGATCACTTTTTCATTCATTATTGAATATTTTGGAAGGGGTTGCTTTTTCGTAATACCTAAGAGTTTTAAAACACTTACTGAGGTGAGGAGTATAAAACATGATCGTTGATTGCAGTAAATTCAAATGACGTTGGAGGTTATAATAAAATGTTTGTTACAAAATCAGATTTCGAGTTTTGGGGTAACTTTGATCACTATGGTATTTTACGTACCTCAACATCTTCAAAATTATTGTTATGGTGCCATTTAGCACAGAAGGCATAAACATTAATAACAGTAATTTTTTTAGGACTAAACTAATTTTTTCAAAGTTTTTTTTCCAAAAAGATTTTTTAACAAAAAATGTCGGGGTAATGGTATCTAGGGGGTATATCTAGGGGTAAAAACTATAAACATTTCTCAATTTTTTTTTGGCCTCAAAAACAAATGAAATTTTGCCTTTAAGCAATTCCCTAGGTCCTTGCACTGTTCCTATGTTCATTTTTTTTCTTCAAATTTAACCATTTGATAGGGTTTTAGCCATTTTTACTATGAGGGCTTTCTCATGGAAAAAAAACGGATTTTTTTCAATATCCAAAAATTTTCCCATAAAAAAACCCTATGTGGATAGGCTTTATGCAATAATTTGTTAAGAACCCCCATGTGGATAGGCCACATGCCATTTTTGATACATTGAATTTATTTTCTTATCCTTTTTATAGGTTTTCAGGTTCTCAGGAATATGATGAAATCTGCAAAAAAGGCTAGCCACAATTTTCCCGTTTGTTTGGATAACATGCCGCTTTTAAGCCTACCCCTTTTCTGATACCTGTGTTAGTTACTAATTCCCTTAATTCCAGACAAACACGAGTATTCGTTGATTTAAATTACTTTAAAAATCATATCGAGTTCTTTGTTTGGAAAAAATTTAACCAACTTTTTCCTCCATGGTGTAATTCTGGATTGAAATAAATGATGGAATTTCCATGATTACTGATGAAAGTATATTCCGTAAAATAAAGAAAGGAGTCTAAACAACTAAATCAGCCTTAAAGTAGACCTTAGAATAATAACGCACCCCATACGTCACCGACAGTACAAGCGAACTTATTAACGTCCCCGATTGTTATTAACTGTAAACATCATTGTGAGCGATTTGTCAAACGTCGGCCAGACTTCCTTTCAATGCCAATCATACATCATGTTGTATTTCCCAAACTCGATCCAATTATCTGAAAATTGGAGAAATTTACCAATGTTCCTGTCACTACAATCGATTATTCACCGCCAAAAAGAGGCTGTTCGTCGGCGCCACTCCTTATCTATGCTGTGGCACTTGAGAGCTCTAACTAGTAAGTAGGGTGAACCTTGAAAATCCAGCCCAAAAGCACGCACATTTATTTTTCCTATAATTAGGAAACTGTTTTTCCGTTTTGACACTGGCAGAGAGGGCCTGTGCCACTCTCTTAGGGCCGAAACCTATCCGGAGCAAGGGGCAGGTCGCGACTTGACAGAACATGACTTTTCCTACTCAATTGCAAACCCAACTGGCAAAGGAAGGTAATCGGAAACCGCACAACAGACAGATACATACACACAGACATACATTCCTTCGTCATAAAGTTTAGCCTGTGCTTGTGGCCTGATCCCGGGGCAGATGAACCGTGGAGAAGAGCGCACAAGCCAAAAGCCGCTTGCCATAGGTTTGATGCTTCCGTGCACATGGCGTCTTCGTCGTCGTCGTGGCCACACTGACTGACTGAATGCCAATACCGAAGTAGGCCTAGGAACGGCATGAATGAAGAAAGGTACAAATGTGGACAGGAAGCGACCATTATTGTCGATCGGCACGGCGCGTACGCATATTGCACCGTTCATCCGGTTTTGCGGACAGCAGTAAATACACCTTCCTTCCTTACTAAGAAGTGGCAGATGATGGAAAATTAAGCACAATGCAACTTGGGTTCCGAAGCTGCACGTGTTAATGATTCGCAGTTCTTTTTCTCTCTCATTGTCCGTGTCGAATAAGAAAGGAACAAGGTCACCATATTTTTTGGTTCTTTGATTTACTGACGAAGAATTTGTCTAAGACCTGATTATTCGTCGCGTGAGTCAAAACTTTAGTTCCGACAATATTTTTATTCAAATTTATTGGCAAATCTATTTCAATTCGTGCATTTTCCAGACACGAATGCCACAAGGATGGTAAAGTGTCGTAAATAAAATAAATAATCGTGATTTGTAGAGAAGATGCTTATTTAGATCTATGGAGGAATTCTGTTCTATTTGAATTAAAGATTCAAAAAAAGTTGTTTTGATTGAATAATGAAAAGGGGAGAATTTAGTGATTTTCATTAAGTTCATTACCTTTTCGAAAAAAATTAGAGTTACAGCGTATAAGGTTTTTTTCCGCCGACTGCTTGGATTTTTTCAAGACGAAGGTCGTGGAAGAAGAGGTTTTGTCCAATAAAGAAAACAAATCAGCTAAGTACAACTTATTAGAACATTGACCAATTTAAATCTCATTCTATAAAATTGCTTAACTCTATTATTGGGGATTGGGGAAAACTGATATACAATGGATTGTGGGTTCAAGCCAGCCGGAGTAACTAGGCAAATTTGGAATCTTGATTTGGTTACTCAAGTACCTTTCCAGCATTCTTAATTTGTTTCGAACAGTTGGAAGGGAGAGAGATGAGTCATACCTGTCCCATGCCAGCGGACCCCTTGGTTGTGCTTCAATTAATGTTGATGAGTTGAGCATGAACAATATTTTAATATGCGATCGAGACTTCCCGTACCGACTCGGGTCGAAAGCCCTATCAGCCAATCATACATACATGCATACATACAATTTTTTGAATTAAATTAAACAGTAGGAATATCCTTTGGTAGAATTTTGTAGATTGCAGTAGCTAAACTTTATTTTCTTCAATCATATCTTTGAAATCCTGGATCATTATGTTCTAGCAAGTGCTTCTGTAAAGATTGCGTGTGAAATGAGTGTGCACTTGTTGGATTAACTTGAAGACTGTTGCTGGGGGCGAGTTGAAAACAGTCGTCACTGAATTTGAAAGCTTTTTATTGTATGCTTCAACTACAATATTTAGAAAAAATTAACATTGGTTTATGAGGTGTTAATAAAAGTCTTACAGATTCAGTGTTTCAACCAATCCTGAAAGAAATGCCTAGTTGACGGCTAGCAGATAATCTTGTCGGGCCTGGACAAAGATAGTTAGGTCAATAGGCCAATAAAATCGCTTTTGTATGGAATAATCTACAGTTTGTTTGGTTTTCCGACACGAAACTGTTCTTAGGTTCGTTAAGAACCGATTATTTGAATGATGAATTACGCTCTCGTGGCTTTTCCTGCTATTTAATTAAAAAAAAATACTGTCGGGACTAAAGTTTTGACACACGCGGAAAATAATTCCGTGAAAGCTTATTTCACTTTCTCAAAGAGAGCTATTTTAACTCAATTTTCAACTAGGTATAAACTTTTCTACATATTGATTGCAAATTGCAATTTTGCAGATTTTTGAGAGCCATGTCCGTGCCCTGCGTATGCAAAAAATTCATTGCAGTAGATAAAAAAATGTAAAAATTATCAGCATTTGGGGGAAACTTTGGGGGGTTAGGCAGTAATGAATGATACAGAAGCTGAAAATATTTCATATTACGGTTCAAACACTACAAATTACAAGCACAATTTAGGTTTGTAAACAAATTGAATACGGACTTGTGGAATGAAGTCACTACTGAATATGTACACATTTAACGTTAAATTTATTACTTGGACTGGGGTATGAAAAGGACTTTTCAAAACATTGATAAATTACTTTAACTTGTGAATTTTCTTATGATTTTCAGATGAGATTAAAAAATTCTTCCTTGTTTAGAGGTTAGGACTGAGGCCTTTAAGTAAAGTAATGTTCGTGAAGAACTGTCAATATATCCTAATACATGGGAGCTCTGTTTCTTAGTTTCTCATGAATAGTTAGCTAGTGTACACAGCAAAAATTATTTCCTGTAAAATTACGCGAATGTCCTGTAACAAAAAGGATCAGGACATTTACCGTAGTTTTACAGGTGGAAAACATGATTACGTGACATTTAATTTTCAGTGTACAACTTTTTTACAGGACATTAGCTGTAATAATAAATGAGTCTTCGTTAACTTTCAAGGAAAACAATTTAAAATTACAGGTTTAGTTAATTACAGGTGATTTATTTTAAAGGTTGCAGTTTTCAGTGATACGTAATAGTCAAAACTTTTTTTTTTTGTGTGCAGCAAAGGCGTTACAATTCATGGAAGATTTTCCGTGAAACATGCCCTCTAGCCTAGCCTTGCCTTCTATTAAGCTTCCTCCTATTGGCGCACTAATGCCTGCCTATCCTAGGCTTACCAGATACTTTCAGAAAAAAAACATTTCACTTAAAAAAAAGCAGGACACAGTGAAAAAAACGGGTTTTCTAAGAAACTCTTAGAAAAATCTTAGTTATATTGCCAATTTATACGTATTCCATCAGCCAAAGTTATTCATAGAAAGTACACTAAGGTTTTTTTAACGCGGAATGATTTTACTCAGTTATTCTTACATGACTTCTATTTACACGCTTTTTGCCATAACTACGGCTATTTTCCAGGGTTCTCTCAAATAAACACTTTTTAGAGAAATTTTTTTTCAAGTCCTACATACGGCGGATTTAATATCGCTTAAAAAACCTTTGTGCAATAACAAATATCTTTGTATATTTTAAATTTGTTTTAAAAATTTATAAACTCAAAAAAACTTCCATCCTTGTATACTTTGGACAATTGAGAAGAAAAAGGTTGTGTATAAATGGCAAATGAACTAAGATCCTGTCGAAAAATTAAGATCCATAATAATTTGGAAGCAACTTAAACAATATTTTCATCATACTAAAGTTTTTTACATTGCATTGGTTGAACGTACTCCTAGAACGTCTTAGCTGAATCAGAATCTTATTGTAACTTAAGGGTGAACTCTGAAAAATTGATGCCTGTTTTCAGAAAAAACACGTATTCGAAAGATTTTTTGTGTTGATCCGATGAAATGAAATTAAGGATAAAGTTTGATTTTTTCCAGTATTTGTTTATTTGTTTATTAGAATAAAATCAACGGATCATATGTAGATCCTAATGATAACTTAATAGTAGATAATAACAATACAAGATAAAAAAAATTAATACAGGTCTATACAGTTCTTGAAACAGTTAAAATTTTTGTCCGGAACACGTTCCTCGAAACATCGAAGTCGAAATGCTCAGAAAAGCGATTGAACGTTTTCAATATGCCTATAAATGCGCTGTTCGCTCCGTAGTTGTTGAGACGAATAGGTACATAGAGCTGCAAAAGCTGGTTTCTCAATCCTCGGGGACGCACGCTGAGAGGAATGGCCTCCAGCAAAACGGGACAGTCGACTCTGGACGTTAAGAGATCAGCAACAACTAGAGCGCGCGTAGCGTTTCTGCGAGCTTGAAGCGTATCTAGGTTTATGAGGCGGCAGCGATTCTCGTAACTTGGTAAACGGAACGGGTCTTGCCAGTTCAGATGACGTAGGGCATACCGCATGAAGCGACGCTGGATGGCCTTCGATTCGTTCTGGTAGAAAGGGCACCAAACAGCTGAAGCATACTCGAGGATGGAACGAACTATACAGCAGTAAAGACTCTTCAGAATGTGTCTTCATCATTAGAAGTGTATTCTCCATTTGAGGTTTTGAGGTTTGATATCTGATAAAACTTTGATTTAGCCAAGACTTTGTTGAGTCTACAGGCCTCATTTAAACTTGATATGTTTGTGCAATAGATCTGCCAGCTCGAACGCTCAGCTGCTCTCGTAGCCTTCCTGTAGGCTCTTCGAGCAGCCTTAAAAGCTTCAATACCTTCCGTACGCCGTCTGTTCCACGCACGTCTGCAACTTTTCCTCAGTTTTGCAAGATTTGAATTCCACCATGGTGTAGTTTTCCTATTAATTTTTAGAATGCGTAGTGGGCATGCCTCTTCATAGGAACTTACTATCATTTCTGTCATGCTGTTCACAACATCATCTAGATCAGCAGGAGTGTTTATTTCAGGGAAGAACCCATGAAATCGGGTAGCTAGATTATCCAAATATTGACCCCAATTAGTTGTTCTTGGGTTTCTAAACGAGACTGTATTTAAAAACTTTCCTGAGTGATCAAAGAATATAAATCTGTGGTCTGATAACGATTCTTCGTTTGGAAGATGCCAATTAGTCAATTCCAGTGAAACGGACCTAGAACAGAGAGTGATGTCAATCACTTCCTGCCTGTCGGTACGAACAAAAGTAGGATTGTTTCCTAAGTTGAGTATGTCTAAGTCAGTGCTACTCAAGTACTCCATGAGATTGGCACCTCTAGGATTAGTATTTGAGCTTCCCCAAATAACATGGTGAGCATTTGCATCACAAGCTATAATAAGCGGTTTATTGTGAAAGTCGCAGTACATAACAACGTTCTTCAAACCTTCCGTGGGAGATGGTTGCTCATAAGGCAAGTAAGCTGAACAGTAAATGTATTTTTTCGTAGTACTGTCGCTCATCAAAGTAACTTCTATAGCACAGATATCCCTAGTTTAAGCTTGCCAGATTGCCCGGTTTTATCCGGGTTTGCCCGGATATTTGATGCAAAATTTTGAGAAAGTCCGGTCCGGCCCGGTTGCCCGGATATCGTGAAAAAAGCCCGGATATTGCCCGGATTTTTTAACAATTTTTACAAAGAAACCAAAAAAAAATCAAAGTTTTTGAGTACGTATGGAAATTTTTCAACGGTAGTTTCAAATTATTTCGCTGATTTACTTTTATAAACCTTTAAATATTTAAGTGTGCCAAAAAGTTGTTGGAAGTCTGCAATTATATTAATAAAATATTACTTTCGATTTTTTTGCATTTTTTCTTTGCTTTTAAACAGAATAACACCTAAATTTTGCCCGGTTTTTGCCCGGTTTTTGGATTTGAAAAATTGAAATCCATGCCCGGATTTTGCCAGGTTTTTTTGAAAAAATGCCCGGAATTGCTAGGCCCGGATGGTAGTGAAAAAAATTCTGGCAACCTTACCCTAGTTGTTAATTCCGTTACTAGAATCGCATTAATAGCGTTATTAACAAGGATGCATGCTCGTGGCATTTCTCGAGCGCTTGTCATTCCTTCTTTACTGAAGACAGTAAAGCTAGGCTTGACCATGTTCCCGATGTAAAAATTCCCCTTTCTAAAATAAGGTTCTTGAACCAATGCAATTGATCCAATCCCATTTTGGATGAGCCGACATAAATTTATTGCTGCTGTTCGTTTATGTTGAAGGTTAATCTGTACAACTTTAATCGAAGCCATGGCTGTGACGAATGATGAACAAACCGACATTAAACACGCAACAAACAACAACAACACATTTTCTACAAATTAAATTAAATCGAGCCAAATTGATTATCAGTATCGGTAACAGAACGCAACCGAAAGTTGCCATGCTGAGCGCATAATCCATATAAGTAGTACGGAGGAATGTTGAACTGTAAGAACAGAAATAATTTTCCACATGGGAGTTAATGTTTTTGTTGATTAGAGAGTTTTCCATATGTATTCAAAGATAATTTTAAATTTCTATAAGATCGAAAATATTTCTTGCTAACGGTAGAGAATATTTAACGTCCCCCCTACCCTCGCCTTAACGAGCTTCCTCGGCGCAAGTCCTTGAATCTTGGGAACACTATAGGAGGAAACAGCTTGTGTTGTTGCAATTGATGGCAGTAATCACTATTGGTGTGCCCTCCTTGTGAGTGACTGTTAAAATAAGATTTTTTTGTTTTATTAAATCTTCTATAAGAAGGGGATAAATATATAGAATAATATTCTTTCGTTTCGAATTCAATGTAGAATGAAATAAATAACTCAGAAATAAAGTAAATTGTTTTATTATTTATTTTTATTATAATTTATGTTTTTCAATTTCATTATTGCATTTTTTTTTAATACTTAAAAACTAAGAATCAAAATTCGATTGTTCAACCTTCGATATTACTTTTTATCAAAAATGTTCAGATGCACTCTGGAGAGTGCATAGAAAACTCTACGTTTGTTTTCTTCCAAAATGGCGACCGAGTTTTCGTCGATTCCCATCAACACTGAGAATCTTCCTCCTGGAATCCGCTTGATTTTAATAATTCTCCAAAACCGCACGTTTAGCGATTGGTTCTGCTTCTGTATAATATTCAGCAACGTTTTGGCACCATTTCTATCCAGCGAAGGAATTGCTGGAAATACTGCTGACACCCGCCTCAATGGTGGAACGGGTTCGTAAGGCAGAATTTCAAACTCCGGAAGGTTTCCTTTGTTCTGAATTGCGCCGAGTGCCTTTTTCAACCATTCCAGGCTAACAGGGTTCACAGCATGGAACCATGCAACTCCAGAGATGTAGCCACATCCCAGGAAAATTGGCTGTATGTCATCAGCAGGAATCTTCTGCTGCAAACGCACAATTTCGGTCGTCAAACTGCTGTAAAACGCCTCATCCACCTCAGCGTTAACGAGCTTCACCATTAGACGGTTGGCGTCGTCATCGTCCTTTTTGGTTCGCTTATCTTCATTTTCCGCCGGTGAGATTGCAGGGCGTTTTGACCTACCGGAGCTCTGTATCGGACTGGCCAACAAGTCACCTTCGTCGATTCCGTCCATGATGCGAATATCAAAGTTTTCCATCGTAGCGAGAAATCACTTGAAAATCACTTTTGAACGCAGTTGTTTGTTTTACTTAACGGAGTGAAATGAAAACAACCAAAAAAGCGCGCCCGGTTAAGTACTCGAAAACAAAAACCCATACATTTTTATCGTGGTTCCGGAGATGTGAAACAATTGAAAATAAAACAATTCCAGCGTCAGTATGAGTACAGCATTGATAACAGAACTAATACTTACGCCTAGGGTAATGTGTAGATTAACGATATTGTTTGTAAACAAAAGATAAAATTTCTATGCTCAAAAGCACGAACACAGGCCGAAGCTGATGAGTGTCGTTGTAGATATACTAAGTGTATAGAAGATTCGATGCGGTACATCAACACTATAAAAGCTACTTTAATGGAGCCGTTTACACAGAGGGAGAGAATGCACTGTATTACTCACCTGACAAGCAGCTCACTTGGAGCGTGTATAAAAACACACATATATGAAGTTAATTGATAATTGCCTTGATGCTCAGATTGCCAATTTGCAAATGGCGGTTGTCTACTTGTGATCGTCAAATATTTCCACCTAACGATGTGGAACCAAAAGCAAAGATTCACATGTATTACATTATTCCGTGAACGAATGATAAACTGTATGTAATTCACACAAACATTTAACTTTTTTCCGCAAGATATCGCAACAATAATTTGTTTGCTTGAAGACATACCGAAAAAGCGCGCACAGTAAAGTGCTTGAGAACCGAAACCCATACAGTTTACTGTGGTTCCTTTTACGTGAAACAGTTGAATAATAGATCGAGCGTCAGTATGAGTCCTGCTTTTGGGAGCAGATCCTACACTAACACCTAGAGTAGTGTGTAATGACCAATAAACGATGTATTATGTAAAGAAATAAAACTTCTATGCTCAGATGCACGAACACAGGCCGAGGCTGATTGGTGTCGTTCAATGTAGATGTTTCCAATAGGTTAAAGATTCATCGCGGTACGCCGCGAGAGAGAAGAGAATGCACTGTACACTCACCTGACAAGCAACTCACTTGGAGCTTGTATAAAGAAAAAACACACACACACATATGAAGATATTAATTTTTGCCTTGTTGCTGAGATTACCAATTTGCAATGGCGGTTATCTATTTGTGACCATAAAATATTTCCACCTATCGATACGGGACCAAAAGAAAAGATTCACGTGTATTTCACTATTCCGTGAAACGAATCGTTCACTGCATGCGCAAAATATCGCCACTATAATTTGTTTGCTTGAGGACATACCATATGAAGGAATAAAATGTCGACGCTTAAATGCACGAACACAAGTCAAAACTCATGAGTGTCGAACAATGTAGATTTGCCAAATAGAAAAGATTCATCGCAGTAAACCAACACGATTATAGTTACTCATGTGGGAGCGTTTAGAAAGAGAGTGAAAGTAACTGCTCACCCTGGAAAGCAGCTCACTTGGAGCTGGTAGGGGAAAAGTTCATATAACGCCCCATGTGGCTAATACGCGCCACCTTTGTTTTGAAGAATCTGAAACATATAATGCCTGCAAAATATTACCAATTTGTTTTAAATGCTGTGATTAGTCATGGCAAGTATGAATTTTTCCTTAAAATGCCCCTGTGTCGTGATAATTTCACAATTTAGGTTTTTCTTCATTTCGATCTAAATTTTAAAACACTTTCAATAAGGTGTCACCAAGCAGAGAAAAACGAATAAGAAAATATTTTCTGACACATCGATAGAGGAGAATCTAAACTACGATTTTATGCTAAAAAATCATACAGAACTCGCTAAGGTATAGGGGAGAATGAGGATACTTGATCCCTGGGGATACTTGATTCCTTAGCTATATCTCAAAACTGTAATGTCTTACAAAGATCAAATGTTCTAGAAAAATGTGCCAAAATGAGCAAAATTACAAAGCCTGTAGTATAAATAATTTTAACAAAATAATTGTTTGAGTAATTGAACTTTGTTTGAAAAATTTCACAAAATGTAACTTGAAGATCTTTTTTCATCACTTTAAAATGTTCGTTACATGGGAAAATTATGAAAAAAATATTTGTTCCAATGTATCAATCGTTCGAGCGTAGAATGAACTTCATTATTCCATATTTTCAAAGCAATGGAAAACTCTCAACTTTTTCCAGAAAAAGTTTTCTAAAATGTTGATTATGAGTATAATTGATCCCCTAGAGTTGGGTACAATTGATCCCCCTTCCAAACGGCATATTCTTTTTCTGAATTGATCGTTATGATTGCTGATCACGAAACTACTAATATTTATCCAAAAACTAATATTTATCAAACAATTGTCTGAAGAAAAGAGCAAAAATAATTAATTTTCTCATAATTATAAATAATAGCGCCTTCAAGTATGCAATGTTTCTAGCGTTGAGACAAAGTTATCGAATTTTCTTCTTATGTCTGCTATAAATTGTGAAATGAGAACAAACATGACCAAAATAGTAAATTAACATTCTATCTTGGGGTTTTGTTTGATTTTTATACAAGGATTAGGGCTTCCTGAATAAAAGATCAAGTCTCCTTCAATAGGGGATCAAGTCTCCCCTAACTCCAGAATATTCGCAATTTTTTTACTCCCACGAAAATGCTTCTAGTTCATCAACGGGTTTAAGTATCGTTCTATTTTTTGGAGCATAGAAACTTGAAGTTACAAGCTGTCAGAAAATGTCAAAGACGGCGAGTTGCTAAATTTTTCCGAAAAGATATGGTGAAAATAAGAAAAGGGGATCAAGTATCCCCACTCTCCCCTACTTTTTATGGGTATGTTCTATCACGGCCCATGCGCTCGTTATAACGCGCCAATCGAAGTAGGCTGAAAATAGCATTAATTTTTCAAAAAGGCCAATTTTCATTGAAAATGAACTAAAAGTCTAAAACCATATTTTGAGCGTAAATTCAGCCCAAAAAATCTACTTTTCATTTTTTGTTAAATTTCTATTAGTCCATTTTGATATTCTTTTCAGTCAAAGTGTCTGTAAGTATTGGTGTGTTTTTGGTCTTCGGCTGCTTTCGGGTGTGTTCGGCTGCTAGGCGCGTATTGAATACACAGCGGCGCGTATTTGCAACACAGTTTTGTTCTGTGGGTTTGAATATGGTTTTAAAAAATCTAGGTTTTGAAGCAACTTTAGCAATTTGAGTAATAAAAAATCATAGGCATTTGTAGAAAACACTTTTCTTCAACGATTACACCCATTTTTAACACAATTTGTACGTAGAATACATAGAAAATCAGCAATTCGCTTAGGTGGCGCATAATAGGGCATGTTCCCCTATAAAAACACACATGGATGAAGATGACAATTGTTTGCCGTGTTGGAGAGACTAGTTGATACTAATACTTTCCCACTCAGAGCCTATTGCACCATATTACCGATTTTAATGGCGGTTATCAATTTATAACCCTTGAATAAGATATTTTCACCTATTGATCTTGGACCAAAATAACACTAGTATTTCACTATTTTGTGGAAGACCGATTCATTACACGCAATTATCAAACGTTTAACGTATTTTTTTCCGCAAAGTACAGCCATTATAGTTGGTTTTGTACTAGCACAATTTTATGCACTACTGGGAGCTGCACAGTCACTCACTTCTAAAAATCTTCAATAAATGTTTTCACTTGGCTTATTTTCCCAATAAATGGAAAAATGCCAAAGTAACTCCAATTTTGAAACCTGGAAAAAGTGCTTCAGAGCCTTCAAGTTATCGACCAATTAGTTTGCTTCCTTCTTTAAGTAAACTATTTGAGAGAGTTATTTTGAATAGAATGATGATTCACATTAATCAGAATTCTATTTTCCCTGATAAACAATTTGGTTTTCGTCATGGACATTCTACTACACATCAACTTTTGAGTGTAACTAATATGATTAACGCTAGCAAATCTGAGGGTTATTCAACTGGTGTTGCTCTTCTTGATATTGAAAAAGCTTTTGACAGTGTTTGGCACAAAGGTTTAGTAGCTAAATTAGCTCGATTTGATTTTCCTGTATATCTCACCACATCTCAAACATCTGGCGGTCACGCCAGATCTCTCTACGAACAAAAATCCGAATCTTCAACTCAAACGTCAAATCCGTATTGCTGTACGGGTGCGAAACTTGGTGCACATATGCGGTAACGACGCGAAAACTGCAAGTATTTGTAAACCGCTGCCTGCGGAATATCATCCGCGCTTGGTGGCCTGGCAACTGGATCTCGAATGAGGAACTACATCGCCGGTGTCATCAAAAGGCGCTAGAAATCGAGATTCGGGAACGTAAGTGGAGATGGATTGGGCACACGCTGCGAAGAGATGAAAACGAGATTTGCAGAGAGGCGCTAGATTGGAATCCAGAAGGTCATCGAAGAAGAGGCAGACCCAGAAATTCGTGGCGGCGAAGCCTAGCCGCTGAAATCCGAACTGTCGATGAGAATCTTGACTGGGACCAGGTGAAGACGCTGGCTCCGGATCGTCAACAGTGGAGGTCTTTTACCACGGCCCTATGCACCGGAGGATCGGCGCGGGATCATTAAGTAAGTAAGTAAGTATATCTCACCAAAATTATTCAAAATTATTTGACTAGCCGAACTTTGCAAGTAAGCTATCAAAATTCATGCTCTGAAAGGATACCCATTAGAGCTGGTGTCCTTCAGGGTAGTATACTTGGGCCTATTTTATACAATATTTTTACTTCTGATCTTCCTGATGTCCCAGAAGGAAAAGGTAGAAGATTATTTGCTGACGATACTTTGCTTTCAGCCAAAGGTCGAAATTTACGGGTGGTACGCAGTAGATTGCAACAAAATTTAAATTCCTTTTTGAATTACTTGAAAATGTGGAAAATTTCTCCTAACGCTTCCAAAACTCAACTTATTTTATTTCCCCATAAGCCAAGAGCAAATTTTTTAAAACCTAATGAAAATCATTCCATAACTTTTAATGGGGTTTCTTTAGAATGGTCTGATCACGTGAAGTACTTGGGACTCACACTTGATCGGAATCTTTCTTTTAAGAATCACATTGAAGATATTCAATCTAAATGTAATAAATACACTAAATCTCTTTATTCTCTCATCAACAGGAAATCCCGACTTTGCCTGAAGAATAAGATGCTTATTTACAAGCAAGTCTTCCGACCAGCGATAATGTATGCAGTTCCGATTTGGTCTAGCTGCTGTGTGACGAGGAAGAAAGCCATCCAGAGGATTCAGAACAAGGTTCTGAAAATGATTTTGCGGCTTCCACCTTGGCACAGCACCGAAGATCTTCATCGGATTGCAGGCATTAAATCTATCGAAGAGATGGCCAACAAAATCATCTCCAACTTCAGAGGCAAATCGATGCAGTCTTCCATCGCAGAGATTCGCTCTCTCTACAATTAGTTTAATTTTCGGATAGCTTTAGTTTTTAGTTTAAAATATTTCTTTTTTCACTACAGGATGTTCTCCTTTATAAAAATGCTTGATTGTGCTCAGCAAATTTAAGTCGAATAAATAAATTTTAGTGATTATTAAACTATAGGGCTCTGAAAGTTCATTATTGAACTGAACACCTAATTTAATGTATTAATCTAATAAAAATGTAATGATGAATTGGTACTAATAAAGATATATTAAAAAAAAAAAAAAAATAAGTCGATTTGGGGTCATTTTTGAATTTCTCAAACCCTGGGGTCTTAAAAGCTTCGTATTGGTCCAAAACTCATCCATGATTTTTTGCAGAAATTTTAAGCAACGTTTACATGAATAAATTTGAACTTTTAGGTTTGTATGGGAAAATTGAATATTTTGTACTGAAAAATCAACATCATTTTTGTTTCTTCTGTGGAACCGAGCCTGTTGATGGTTTTTGTGCCAATTTATAAAATTCTTACAAGAAATTTTCCGCTGAACAACTTTGTCGAATATCATAACTTCGTATCTTTTTAGACAAAAAAAGTTTGGTTCCTGATTTTTAAAAAACTCTCGAGTTGTCCTGTTTTAAAAATTGGTCTTTAAAATGTCATGAATTGTTCCGGTTTAAAAAAAATACTTACATATATATTTTAATTTCAATTGAACTTGTAGTTAAATGATGAGAACAATAAATGAATCTGCGGGCTTGTAATATAGCTCAGTTAGCAAGTCAGTTAATTCCTGAGCCGGTGTCCGTGAGTTCGAGCCCAAGAGTAAACATCGATCACAGTTGTAGCGGATAACTATTTCAAAAACTACCTCCAACTTCATCGCTGATATAAGTCACGAATGACATAAAGATGTTAAAACGACTA
This sequence comes from Uranotaenia lowii, assembly GCF_029784155.1. NCBI lineage: Eukaryota > Metazoa > Arthropoda > Insecta > Diptera > Culicidae > Uranotaenia > Uranotaenia lowii. Next base: position 166,469,079 of record NC_073693.1, read on the forward strand.
GAATCAAAACAAAAAATATTAAAGAAAACTGTAATAAAATAGTTTAACCTCTTAAACCGATAGTAATCTTCGGTTCAGAAGATAGCTTCGTTCAACGGTTGGTAAAAATCGGTTTCAACCGGTATCTGTCAACTGGTAGATGTTCAACGAGCCAATGTTTTGGTCGAAACTAGTCAGGTCGTTGTTCAATGGAGCAAGTAGAAACTAGTCGAAACCAATCCAGCTCGGCAGCAGGATTGGTTTCGACCTGGTAGAAATCGGTCGAAGTCAATTGCAAAGAGACAGGTGATCAATTGTCAATCCTTTTCTACTTGTTTCGAACCGTTTCGACTAGACTTCATTGAACAGACATGATATTTAACGGAGTATTTCGATATAAACTGCAAGCTAGCCAAGAAGATTATCTCTTCTTTTGCGTAAATTGAGGTGTCTACAGCGTTGTTATTTCGCCTTCATTTCTCGCATGAGCTTTCATTACGTCGTACGAAACATCTTAAGAATTCACAGAAAACTGCTGCAAAAGTTATCAAAACAACTTTGAAAATTGGTTTTTCACAAATAGAATAAGTTGTCCAGGCTACAAATATAATACAAATGGAAAGAAGTTGCGACTAGTTTATATCAGTTTTTGAATTTTTTCGTTACAGATTCAGGAATCAGATGTGAAGTGTATAAGTGATTCTAATTTTAAGTGGCATGCTTGGCGGAATTAAAACTATAGAGAATTTTATTTTTAGAGAAATATGAAAGAAAGGTTGATAAGCTAGGGTTGCCATCCATCCCGCAAATGTGGGACATGTCCCGCATTTTGTTGAACGTCCCGCTTTTTTCATGGAAAACTTCTACTAAATTCACAGACTTATACTTCAATGGTGTGACCTGAACTGCCTGCCCCTGAATCGCAGTAAATGCTCGGTCGTATCAGTTTCTCGTAAGCGACACCCTCTTTATGCGGAGTACGCTCTCGGAGACGGAATCATTTCTCGGGTGGACCACATCAACGATCTGGGCGTTATTCTCGATCAACGGCTGGAGTTTAAGACTCACACAAACTACATCGTCGACAAAGCATCCAGAAACCTCGGATTCTTATTTCGCATGGCCAAAGACTTCAAAGACGTGTAGGGGAAAAGTTCATATAACGCCCCATATGGCTAATACGCGCCACTCTTGTTTTGAAGAATCTGGAACATTTTAAGCCTGTAAAATATTACCATTTTATTTTAAATGCTTTGATTGGTCATGGCAAGTATGAATTTTTCCTTAAAATGCCCCTGTGTCGTGATAATTTCACAATTTAGGTTTTTCTTCATTTCGATCTAAATTTTGAAACACATTTAATAAGGTGTCACCAAGCATAGAAAAACGAATAAGACAATATTTTCTGACACATCGATAAAGAAGAATCTAAATTATGATTTTATGCTAAAAAATCATACTGAACTCGCTAAGGTATGCTTTTCATGGGTATGTTCTATCACGGCCCATGCGCTCTTTATAACGCGCCAATCGTAGTGTGTGTGTGTGTGTGTGTTCCAACCAACGACCCCCTGAGCTGGCAGGTATGTTATGCAAAAGAGTCAACATTAATCCATTGGACTAATATTGCTCAGTTGCGGGTGCTGGTGGTGTTAGCTCTATTGAAATTCCAGAAACCCATTTCAGAATGACAGAGACCTAGCTGCACATTCCGAGGTAACTTTCCTTGTCAATAAGCCCCGCCTAATCATAACCGCATCACCAAATGGGTCATGTAATTATGATTCGACTTTCCATCTCTTATTGTTGACATATCAGGGTAAAAATTGAACATAATTGCTTGATTATATAAAATTAGTATCCTAATATGTCCAACAAAAGATGGACGCGTATTTAGTTTAAAGATTGATTTGTTTATGTTTTTAAATATATTTTATTAATACAAATGAATATTATAGGTGGAAAATGAAAATATGAATAAATACTAAAAATATTTGATTGATGATGAGAGGAGCTGAAATACAATGATCGTTAGAAAATAAACTAATAATATTTTTGTGTAAAACGATTATTTATAAAAAATTTAGTTCGCTTGTGATTCTATTTTAAAATCTGTAAAATTCTAAAATAGTTTGATGTTTTTGACGCCATCCAGCTATACCTACAAACGTTTGATAATACTATGTAAACTGTGACTATTTTTATAATATAATTTTACATATAGTTGCAATAGTACATAGATTGAAACGAAATAAAAACTAGTTCAACTGTTTTCATGAATTATTAAGAATAAATGACAGAATGAGACTTTCAATGCAAAAACAAAAAACCAATAACAAAATAGTGTTACAATGAACTAGTTAACATGTTTGATTATGAAAAAACCATTAATTGTATTTTTGGCAATTTGAAATGTATGAAAACGACGACATACCGAAGGAAAATATATCAATAATATATCGGCACACGATTTGAGGACTGTTATTTTTCTGCTGAAAGCTGAAATGCAATGTTAAATTACAAAAAAAAAAATGAAAACCTTTTTAGTCTCATGAGTCATGCTTGCAAGTAAGTTGCATCACTCAACATGTTAGCTTCACTAAAAGTTGGCACCCTGTAAGTGAAAAACAACTTTCATACGATTTTTGAAATGATGATTCTTAATAAACTCGTTCGTTGAAATTCCGTTGTTTTTCTTCTTATATTACTGCAAAAGAATATGAGTAAATAAGATGAATAGTTGAGAAAAAAAAATTAAAAATATGATCACAGTGAGCGGTGTCATTTTTAATTGTTTAGATATTCGCTAAGTCAACTCCACTGATCCAACGTCAAGCTGAAAAATGAAAAATACCCAAATTCTTGAACATAATTATCAATTATACAGTCTACTATATGTATGTATGTGAGGCTCCCCCACCGGTTGCAAGGACCCGCCCATTTCTGTGTGGCTAGCTTCCACGGCCGATAGTTCGTCGAGGGAAGGCACCCAACCCTCAGAAACCTACAATGGTTGGCCACCATTCCACCTGCAATGGTTTCTTCAGGTTATCTCCAGATGCATTTCCTGTTAATTTTAAATCAAAAACAAGAAATATCCCTAGCCCTAAAGAAACTATAGTAAACAAAGAAGCGCAATCTGATCCATTTCGAAATAATAAGCTTGCAACCCTGCTGTAGGGCTGCCTTTAAGACTGCTTGGTTTTGCTCGATTGGAATGACACTGACAGAAAATCAAAAATTCCAATCGTGACATTTCGTCTCTTTGTTTACTATAGGCTCGTTACCTAGCCCCAAAGCTTCAGCCGTAACGAAAATTACTCAGTATATTACAAAATGATACATTTATATGTACACACAGAATATAAAAAGTGGTTATTGAATTTTGGGTAACCATATTATTAATAATATTTAATAAAATTATACGAATCTGAAAAGATTAGAAAATATTAGCATATATTTCCCTCCAGCTAATAATACATTGTAGTTACATAAACACAATCATTGCCTGCGCTGCAAGCTATCCCATGTGAATCAACCTAAAGTAGGAAAAATAACATACCAAGGTAGGTATGTGTTCCTCATTTCCCGCATCAGCGCTGACAGATAACTTCAACCACCACAACCATGGTTGTGTTGCTACTTCTTGCTACTTAATGAAAGAGAAACTCTCCAAACGAACTGTGTAAACAACGGCAGTAAAACTCTCTTTCCGCCACTCTCAATAACGAATGATCTTTTTGGTAACTACAGGTCAATTTTGTGAGAGGAACAAATGCTCTTCAAACCACCACCTGTAAAAAGGCCTTCGCCCAACGGAACGTTACCGCTTAACAAACCAGCGATACACGTCTTCCGAATGAACTCCGTACAAGAATGAACTCATGTTCTCCCTCTTACTCCACTCACTATCACCACCATGCATTTACCGTAGACTTTAAACGAACCAAGCACGCATACTCATGTATGAGTCATAGAGCTCTGAATAAACGTAAAAAACCAACGAGACTTTGGTCAGTTCCGTAACTCACACACTCGAGCATTTACCATACATATCACTTGAAAATTTCATCTAGCAAGATTTTCGAGAAGGACTAAATTTGAAAAACATTCAAAACGATTAAAATATTGTCGCCGTATGTAATCTAGAGGAAAACTAAAATTCTACAGTATAACAACCGATATGAAAAAAAAGTGCTTATGAAAATTCATCATCATCATCTCTTTTGAAAAGTTAAGCTGCTTTGAACTCTCGCATGAGGCAAATGGTTGCTAATACCAAATACTTGATACTCCCAGCATCAGCAAGCCCTTTTAAGCTTGTATGGGTTAGAGCTGCGAGATCGATTCAAAATGTTTCCTATCGCAAAGTCAAAATTTCATATCACATTTTGGGGTGCAAAAGTTTTAACACGAACATATAAGATAAAATGGCTTGATCTCACCGAGTTTCCAAAGGCTTTCCATGGCTGTCCTATGGGAGGGCTTCCAATTTCCCAAGCAGCATGAATATCTTCCACCTTCACCAATACACAGGATTGAAATACACTATGCATGAATGCATAGCGAAACCACCATCTAGCACCGGCTCCACGTTTGGATTGCTGCTACAGACACACCAATACAACCATCACTTTTTCTTTTACAATTCAGGAAGCCATTGAAAAAAATACACTTTATGTGAAAAAATTAACACCAAATATTCTTCCAAGCACCTTTCACTATTCCAATTTAATCACTTCCAAGTTTCTACATGATCAAACTTCAAAAAAATCTACACTCTAACCCTTCCCTGTAACCACTTAACATGGAAAAACCCAAAACACTCGCGAGACCGAACTAAAGACGTGCGCTTTCCCTGCGTTACGTAATATTTTTCCTTATAACGCGCCAATCGTAGTAGGCTGAAAATAGCATTAATTTTTCAAAAAGGCCAATTTCCATTGAAAATGAACAAAAAGTCTAAAACCATATTTTGAGCGTTAATTCAGCACAAAAAATCTATTTTTCATTTTTTGTTAAATTTCTATTAGTCCATTTTGATTTTCTTTTCAGTCAAAGTGTCTGTAAGTATTGGTGTGTTTTCGGTCTTCGGCTGCTCTCGGGTGTGTTCGGCTGCTAGGCGCGTATTGAATACACAGCGGCGCGTATTCGCAACACAGTTTTGTTCTGTGGCTTTGAATATGGTTTTTAAAAATCATGTTTTTGAAGAAACTATGGCAATTTGAGTAATGAAAAATCATAGGAATTTGTAGAAAACACTTTTCTTCAACGATTACACCCATTTTTATCACAATTTGTACGTGGAATACATAGAAAGTCAGCGATTAGCTTAGGTGGCGCATAATAGGGCATGTTCCCCTACTGCCTGACATTAGCATTTCTTTTTAATATTCATTTTCCGGGTTGTGTTCAGTCTACCTCTTTTGTTGAACAAGATTGTTTCACAAATAGTTTAGAAACCTGGCATTTTGCTCGCAAAGTGATTACATATGAATCTCTACAATGGGCAACAAATGGGTTTGCTCAGTATAAATCTCCCGGTAGAGATGGAATATTTCCCATTCTTCTTCAAAAAGGTTACGATCATCTAAAATTTGTAATGAAAAAAGTAATGATAACCAGTCTTGCAACTGGGTATATTCCTAAAATGTGGAGAAAAATAACTGTTAAATTTATTCCCAAAGGTGGAAGAGATTCATACGATGAAGCAAAGAGTTTTCGTCCTATAAGTCTCAGCTCATTCTTTTTAAAAACTCTAGAAAGAATAATCGATCATTACATTCGAGAGGAATGTCTTATATATCACCCACTTCATAATACGCAGCATGCGTATCAAACTGGTAAATCATCAATAACTCTTTTGCACAATATCGTGTACAATATTGAAAAAGCATTTTCCTACAAACAATCTTGTCTAGGAGTCTTTCTAGACATAGAAGGAGCATTTGACAATGTTTCATTCATTTCAATTGTAGAAGCAGCGCATCGACACGGTATTCCTGAAATCATCATAAATTGGATATACTCTATGTTATGCAACAGGTATCTTAACTCTCAGTTAAGACTGGCTGAAATAGAAAAAATAAGCACCCGGGGATGTCCTCAGGGAGGTGTTTTATCACCACTCCTATGGAATTTAGTGGCGGACAGTTTGTTAGAAAATCTAAACGATCAAGGAATACCTACTTATGGATTTGCCGACGATTATCTACTTTTGATCAAGGGTATGTGTACAAACACACTTTTTGACATCATGCAACAAGCTTTGCGTTCAGTAGAAAATTGGTGCTCGCGGGTTAATCTTTCAGTTAATCCCTTGAAAACCAATTTAGTTCTATTTACAAAAAAACGAAATATTCGTGGTGTTCGCCCCCTATACCTTTATGGTTCTGAAATAAATGTATCTGATCAAGTGAAATATTTGGGCGTTATACTTGACTCCAAGTTAAGTTGGTCTGCGCACATTCAATTCAGAATAAAAAAAGCATGCATGGCCTTTGGGCAATGTCGACGCGCAATTGGAATTAATTGGGGTCTCAAACCTAAACATATTTATTGGATATACTCGACAATAGTACGGCCTATTTTGGCTTATGGGTGTTTAGTATGGTGGCAAAAAGGTGAAGTTGCAACAGTTCGGACTAAACTAAACCACATTCAAAGAATGTGTCTATTAGGGATGTCCGGAGCGTTCACAACATCCCCTATTGCTGCACTAGAAGCCCTGTTCTCAATAAAACCTCTACATGTGTTTCTTAAACAGGAAGCCTTTTCATGTGCTTTTCGTCTACAGGCAGTTGGTTTTTGGCAACCAGAGAATACTGTGCGAATTCCGGGACATACAAGTGTGTGGCCGGAACTTGTCCAAACACATTTGTTCCATCTAGCACCTAGCGATTTAACACTTGCGAATAGTTTTCCCTACAAGAATTTTAGTGTAAATTTCCCGTTGATTCAAGAATGGATAACAGGTTCCGTGGAGGAACAAATGGCTCATCATATAGTATTTTACACAGACGGCTCATTATCAAACGGCCGTGCTGGTGCAGGAATTTACTGTCATCAGTTGAACATTGAACACGCTCAACCTTTAGGAAGATACTGTACAGTCTTCCAAGCTGAGCTATATGCTATCATGTATGGTGTGCAAATTGCACTCCAGAGGAAAATAATGTTCAAAACAATCTATTTCTGTTCCGACAGCCAAGCGGCTATAAAAGCGCTTAACACCTCAAGTTCCAGATCAAAACTGGTTATCGAATGTCGAAAAGCAGTCGTAGAACTTGCTGAAAGGAACGGTTTAAACCTTCTATGGGTACCCGGACACAAGGGAATTTTTGGAAACGAGTGCGCCGACGAACTAGCCAGAGTTGGATCGGAAAAGGAGTTTTGCGGACCAGAACCGGCTGTCCCAATCTCGCCATGCTGGGTCAGGAACCAAATTAGTTCTTGGGCTTCTGCTCAGCATGAACGATACTGGGAAGAGTTGGACACTTGTCGCCAAACTAAACTATTTTTAGAAAAACCATCTCAAGTGGCCTCAAAATATTTGTTAACTTTGTGTAAATCTCACTGTAGCATCTTGATCAGAGCTCTTTCTGGTCATTGTAAACTTAATTATCACATGTACAATATTCAGCGTGCTGAATCCCCTTTATGTGGAAGCTGTGAATCAGACGTGGAAGATTCATTTCATCTGATATGTAACTGTCCCTCATTTGCCCAACTACGCTTTCGTGCTCTAGGGCAACACGTTATAAGTGAATCCGATTTTAGGAAATTAAAACTTACAAAGATACTATCTTTCCTTACCCTTTGTGGAAAAGAGCTTTAAAGTCTCAAATTGAAACCTTCTAATTGATTCTAGGTTTTATCAGGTAAATGATGAAATCTACAAAATAAATGGCCAGGCACAATTTTCCCGCTTGTTTGGATAACGTGCCGCTATTGAGCCAACCCTTCTCTGATACCTGATACCTGAATGTGAATCATCATTCTATTCAAAATAACTCTCTCAAATAGTTTACTTAAAGAAGGAAGCAAACTAATTGGTCGATAACTTGAAGGCTCTGAAGCACTTTTTCCAGGTTTCAAAATTGGAGTTACTTTGGCATTTTTCCATTTATTGGGAAAATAAGCCAAGTCAAAACATTTACTGAAGATTTTAACTAAAAAAATTTAAAGGCAACTTTTTAATAAGAATATAGAAAATCCCATCTTCCCCCGGGGCTTTCATGTTTTTAAATTTTTTGAAAATCAATTTAAGTTCATCAATATTTGTCTCACAAGAACTTTCAAAAACAATTTACTTAGAAAGAATATCATCAAATTCAAGGGAAATTTGAGCATCAATTGGACTTACAACGTTTAAATTAAAATCATGAGCAGACTCAAATTGTTGGGCTAATTTTTGAGCTTTTTCTGAATTAGTTAAAAGAAGTTTATCCCCATCTTTCAAAGTGGAATTGGCTTCTGGGGCTTTTTCAGAATTTTAGTTAATTTCCAAAATGGCTTTGAGTAGGGTTTTATGTCCTCTACTGCTTTAGCAAAATTTTCATTACGAATGAAATTCAAACGACGTTTGATCTCTTTTTGAAGGTCGCAATAAATTAATTTCAAATAAGGATCCCTAGTTCGTTGAAATTGGCGTCGACGAATGTTTTTCAGTCGTATCAAAAACTGAAGATCATCATCAATTAAAGGTTGATTAAATTTATGTTTAACTTTAGGTATTGAAGCGGCTCTAGCATTGACTATTGAAGTTGTCAAATTTTCTACAGCCAAATCAATATCTTCTATTGAATTCAATGGAACGTTTACATTCAAATTACGTTCAATAAAATTCATATATCGCTCCCAGTTAGCCTTTTGAAAATTAAAAGGTGATTTTAAAGGGTTTTCAATGGGACTTTGGGATAAAGAAAATGTTACTGGAAGGTGGTCTGAATCGAGGTCCGCATGAGTAACTAATTGACTACAATGCTCGCCTAAATCCGTTAGAACCAAATCAATTGTGGAGGGATTTCTAATTGAAGAATAACAAGTATGCCCATTAGGATATTCAACAGTATAATAACCTGCAGAGCAGTCATTAAACAAAATATTCCCATTTGAATTTGATGAAATATTATTCCAAGATCGGTGTTTTGCATTAAAGTCACCAATAATAAAAAATTTAGATTTATTTCTGGTGAGTTTTTGCAAATCTCCCTTCAAAAAATTTTTCTGTTCGCCGCTGCATTGAAAAGGTAAATATGCGGCAACAATTATAATTTTCCCCATAGAAGTTTCTAATTCAATTCCAATTGTTTCTAAGACTTTTGTATTGAAAGAAGGAAGAAGTCTAAATTTGAGACGACTATTGATGACAATAGCTACACCCCCACCTTGTCGATCAAGTCGATCATTTCGTAAAATTTTAAAGAAAGCATTGCTTTTCAAGTTATTGTCTGGCTTTAAAAAAGTTTCAGTGATGGCAGCAATATGTATGTTTTGAGTTTTCAAAAATAAAAAGAACTCGTCTTGGTTAGCCAGCAAAGATCTAGCGTTCCAATTCATAATATTTAGACATCTATTTGGATCCATGAGGGAATCGTAAAGTCATAATAATTTTGTTAGCATAATTAAAAGAAGTTTGGAAAGCTTCAAACATTGAATTTGCTTTCAACATAAGTTGCATCATTTCCATTAAATTTTGATGCAAAAATTTTAATTTTTCCTCAGTAATCTCACCCAAATCAACAAAATTGTTAGAATCAGAAGAGGAAGAAGAAGAAAAAGTATTTGAATTTCGGGGATTTTCCCAAGCCTTCGCATGAACGTTGAGACTTGGTTTTTTCCCATTTTTATTAGTTAAACCTGAAGAAGGCAACCCATTTTCAACCACCTCTGAGAACGATAAACAACGAGTCTGTGGCGCAGAATCAGCCCAGGTAACATTAAAATCACTTCGGGTATTACCCAGCCGTGATTCCAATGTAGGCCGAGGCTGAATGCGAACAGGCAGGTTGTTTGCCGGTCTGACGTGTGAAGACGAAAAAGAGGAAGGAGGAGAAGAAACTTTTCTGGAAACTTTGGGGTTTTTCCTAGAAGCAACAATTTTTGCCCTAACGGGACAATCTAGAGAATTCGAGGAATGATTACCTGCGCAATTCGCACACTTAAAAAATTCTGTTTTTGGCTTATCACCACCAAAAAGGCATTTAGATTTTTCATGATCGAATGAGCCGCAAAACATGCATCTGGCATTCATTCTACAATTTTTAGTGCCATGACAAAAAGCTTGACAACGACGACATTGCGTAATATTTTGTAAAAAATTGGTATGGGATTTACGAAAAGGTTCAAATTTTACTCGACAATGAAACATAAGACGAGCCTTTTCCAAAATTTTCAAATTATTAACCTGATCCTTTTTAAAATGGATCAAATAAAGTTCAGGAGCAAAACCAACACTACTGGTATTATTCGTGTTGGTTCTTTTCCTCATTTGAATTACTTGAATTGGAGAAAAACCTAACAAAGAATTTAATTCATTTGTGATCTCATCCGGTGTCTGATCGCCGGTGAGACCACGAAGTACAACTTTAAAAGGACGATCACATCTAGTGTCGTACGTAAAAAATTGGTGTTTTTTATTATTCAAATAATTTAAAATTTTTTGAAAATCATTAAAAGATTCCGCCAATATACGAGCAGTTCCCCTTCGACCGATCTGAAAAGAAATCTTTACATCCTTGACGGAAGTGACGATTTCTTTTCGAAAGGCATTGAAGTCAGGAATCGTGACCGTTATTGGTGGAATCTTTTCGTTTTTAAGAGTATAAGAAGAAGAAGGTTTCTTAGTACTCTTATCAGAATTAAATATGAATATTTCCTCATCACCGATGTTATGAAGGACATCGAATGAGTTGGAAATTTCAACTTTTTTGGCAGATGGCCCTGGATTAGGTTCAGCAATCCGTTTTCTTCCGGCCCTTGAGCCGGCCGAAGACTTCCCCATGCTGGAAAGAAAAGAGAAAATATGAATAAAAGAAAATGAAAATAATTTTAGCACTGAAAAGTTCTGATTGAAATACAGGTAAGGAAAAAATAAATAATGTAAAATGTTCCTGCAGGTACACAGCAACGATACGATGCTCCGGCGTACGTGTTGACGGCTCAACGGTACAGATGGAAGTGGGAATCGACTCAGTCTATTCTATCATTCATTATGATAATATGTGCCTTATTTGGATGGTGAAATTCATATCTTCTATCTTCTATATATATATAAATAGCAATTTCCGTGGGTTTGTTTGTTTGTTTGTTTGTTTGTTTGTTTGTTGTCCTCTATAGACTCAGCCGTCTTTAGAGCTAAAGAGCTGAAAATTGGCATGGATGCTCATTAGGACCAGGAATGATGAAAAATGTTTTTAGATTTTCGGATGACCCCTTCTGAAGGGGGTCGTCCATACAAGACAAATATTGTTTTCGTGATATTGACGTTATTTTTCATCGGATTGAGATGAAAATTTGCACATGAGGGTTTTGAAAGATGACCCATTGGTTTCAGGTATTCCATTTACGTTCAGGGGTCGGCAAAAGGGGTCGTCCATATCAACTATTTAATATTTTTGCAGTATTGGCGTTGTTATAAATTGGATTGAGATGAAAATTTGCACATAGGAATTTTGAGTGACGAGCAATCGATTCCAAGTAAAAAATGCGGAGTCAGGGGTCAGCCAAAGGGGTCGTCCATATAAACCATTCACTGTTTTTGCAATATTGACGTAATTATGCATCGGATTCAGATGAAAATTTGTACACGAGAGTTTTGAGGGACGGGTAATCGATTTTTGGTAACGAATTTAGTAAAAGGGGACGGCAAAAGGGGTCGTCCATATTACTTTTCAATATTTTTGTGATATTTTCGTTATTATACATCGGATTGTGATGGAAATTTGCACATAAGAGTTATTAAGGACAAACAAATGATTCCAATTATCCAAATCTTGGTCAGGGGCCGGCCAAAGGGGTCGTCCATATTAACTGTTTTCGCGATATTGACTTTATTATGCATCGAATTGAGATGAAAATTGGGACACGGGAGTTTTAAGGGATGAGCAAATGATTCCAATTTTCCTATTTCGGGGCAGGGGTCGACAATACTGATTTAAAGAGTCTGCAAAAGGGGTCGTCCATAATAACTTGTGGTTTAAAGATACGCGCGATTATATAGATGTAAAAATTAATACATGGGGGTTTTTCAGGTGAGACAAATTGATCAGTATTGTGGAATTTTCAGATAAAAAATCATGCATAGGATCAATGAGTTTGTGCAAAGTTATTTATTGAGAATTTTGGGTATTCAATTTCTGATAAATTTGCAACGGAAAAGTGTCATTCCCATAAACCAGTAACAGTTTTCGCGACATTTATGGATATTATACGGGTAACGAACGGGTTTTGGAAAAAAAAACATATACGTTGTTAATGGGGGTGGTTTTTTCAGCTTTTCAATTAAAATACTGTTAATGAAAAGGTACTTTTTGTTCAGTGTAGAGAATATTTTACTTTGTTTGAAAAACATCATCTTATTGTATCACATTTTTATTATTGCTTGCGAAACGAAGTTCGTACGGGATCAGCTAGTTCAATATAATAATAAGTACAGGTTTCTAATTTCCCAACTCCATTAAAAAAATCATTGAACTACCAACGTTAAGGTGAAGGCTTAAAAGTCTAAAGAAACAGTAGATTTTAATTAAACAAGAAGAAGAATACAGTTGACTTAGTCTTTCCATTTTTGCAGTATAAAACGGCATAGCCAATAGTATGTTCATTAAGTATGGGCGTGTTAAGCAGATCAACAAATCGGCTTACAATCAAAAGCTATAATTTGTATGCTAGACATTAGACCGTAATTATATCCCCATACGGAAGTATCGATTAATTTTTTATGCCACTTCTAACCAGGTAGTTCAGCTTAGCGCATTTGGACACAATATTTTTAATTCTTATTAAATAAATGTCACAGACCAGACGACGATGACACTTTTGCAGGCGGCTCATACGTAGCTGAAATTATTGTTTATTACATGCTTTCCTTACCGTTTTTCAATAGAACAGCCTGTTTAATATTCCGTCAACATGTTTCCTCAGCCGGTTCATTTTGACCGTTCGGCCCAATGTTAGCATAGTGCATTCCTCAAACTTCTTGATGGTCCCGCTAACGTTCAACATTTCCGTCCCTCTAGCTAGGTGTATCCATCCACCTACAATCGGTTCTACAGAGTTGTGTCTGAGCGTTTTCTTTTATTTTTGTCTTTCTAAACTCGATACGGAGAGCCACCGACTGGCTGATCAAGTGTGAGGTATTGCTGATCCACTCTTTTTTTCTATTTCTGCGATAGTTGATTTGGGCTCCCGTAGGGTACCACTGTAAAAAAAATTACAGTATTCAAGAAAAAAATGAGCATTGTTCTACATAAGGATTATTTATCGACTGAAATTAAATCGGATGAACAAGCGGAAAACATTTAAAGATGATTTAATAAAAAGTTGTCTAACAAACATGTATACCAAATATTATTATCGGATTATCTATTGTTTATAAAATAAAAAATTGTGTTTGCCTTGAGCTTGGTCAATCAGCGGTCGAAATCACGGAAAATGAATAATAAAAAAAAACTGTTTGCGATGGGGTCAATCAGCGGACAAATTCACGAAAAAAAAAAAGAAAACGCTGTAGTTGTTATTTAAACAAGTAGAGTTCGACGACACGGTAGCGATCATTCATTGAATGTTGGATTTCGTGCTATGTTTTGCAGTCGGAGTTATCCGTATAAAGTTTAACTGAAAAGCGGTTAGCGTGTAGAAAACCGACAGATTTTATACTGATTTGACAGATCGCACAAGTTTCGCAGTTATGAGTGCGCAGTCCAATTTTTTGCGATGCGAATGGTATTATTTCCTATAATAGATCATTATCCGTACACAACTCCTTTTTTTAACTTCTCATATACGATTTGTTACATATTAACGACTGTTTTGGAACGTCATAATTTTGTTGCTATAAAGCAAGAGCCACCCTAGCGACTGAGCATAGAAGTGAGTTCTCTCCTGAGAACTCACTCTCCGCGACCGATCGTGTGATCGTGTTCGTGGTACAAGTACGATTTGTTTACCCAGCATAGGAGAATAAAAAGTCAGTTCGCAGCAACCTTCATACCATACACATCGCCTCCAATTAATTACCGTCGGTCCGCAATAAGTCATTGGGAATAAAAATCAAAGTGATCCCATCTCGGTCGTTTCTTGATTCCTACGGAAGAAATTCTACCTGTGATAATTATCACCCACCTCAGTGCTTGAAAGAGGTCAGTTAGACCAAATTGGGTAGCCTTGATTGCACCCACAGTGTCGAATAAGTGCCAAACTAACTGTGTTGAAGTGTTCCTCCGATCGCCCAACTGTTAAAGTTATACAGTCCACTGGAAGAAGTTGTTTGTTGGGACGATCCGGAACATTTTTTGGTCCTTCGAACCGGATGTGTGGCCAGTAAAGACTACGGACAGTGCGGACGGAATTGGATTCGAAATCCACCAAGCGGCTACAGTGCACGGCCATCGCACTTTCGTTAGCATCAAGCCACCGCAGCCATCGCTGCTACGCCATCGCGCTGTTCAGCGCTATTCACGGTTTCATCACTGCGCCATTGCTACAACACGGAGCATTCACGGAGAGCGAACAATAAGTCGGAACATCGGTCGGAACATTCCCTGAGGCCTACGGAATCGATTCACGGAAACCAGGAAAGTTGGTAAAAGTGTGCATGATTGGTGGTGTTTGCTTCTCTGTCTGAAACTTGTGGGTAATAAAAAATTCATTGAAGGTGCTTCATTCCCTCAAATTTGGTCATTTTTTATTTCGATATTGTGTGCTTTCCTTGATTAAACATTGATCACAATTCGCTATTTCGTGTGGGTTCACTTGGCAGCATATTATTGAACATTTCATTTGTCAATCGGGCGCTTTGGTACATTTTTTGATGAGAAAGAACGTTGAGTTGAGTCGAGACTTACACAAATCGGATTTTTTTTATACATTCAAAGCCAAGGTGAGCGTGCGGCAATCATTTTATTTTTTTTCAATCAGTGAGAGTTGATTCAAGTCAGTGGTTTTTACCTGTGTCAGCATAATTATTTAATGATCAGCGGAGATCATTAGGTCGTGTCGGTGTTACAAATATTATCCAAAATAATTATTTTGATAATTTTGGAAAATTCATGTGTGATTGGCAATTTATTAGTGCAGTTGAAACAAGCGGACGTGTCGACGTGAGAAAATCAAAGTTTTTTATACTTTTTCGGAATTCCAATTTTCCTTTGAAATTTTGGACTGAGTCAGTTTGTGTCGGAATCTAAGTCAGTTTTTTGTGAAATCCAAGTCAGTTTTGAAAGATCAATATGGAGGACGTCGATTTTAACGAGCTCAAAGAGCAAGACAGGCAGTTAAAGCGGACCATCAATGGAGTGGCAAGGTTCGTCGAAACTTTTTCGATGGAACGGCATGAGAATCAAATCGACGTTCGATTAGAGTTGTTGGAAGATGCAATGAGGAGGTTCCACGTCGTTCAGCGGAAAATCAAGGTGATTTTGGACGAAGAAGACCTCGAATTAAAGCCCGAATCGAAGGAAACTGACGGACAGCGTGATAAACGAGTGAAATCCAAAATTGCCAAGCGTGAGGCAGATTTTGACGAGGCTGCGTCCCAGGTCGAAGAGGTTTACTGCGCTGCGAAATCTTCCCTGCTAGCTTTCAAACGTACGAAACCAGTGTCAGTTGAATCGTCAGAAACATCTTCAAGTTCGGTTATGTCTCGCGTAAAACTTCCTGAAATCCAGCTGCCCCATTTCAGTGGAAGAATTCGAGACTGGGTAACATTCCGCGACATGTTCCAGAGCCTGATCCATAACAACGACCAGCTTTCCCCAATTGACAAATTCACATACTTGAGGTCATCGGTGACGGACGAAGCACTCCAAGAGATCAGCTCAATTGAACTCACGGCAGCAAACTACCAGGTGGCATGGAACGTTTTGGAAAAGCGCTATGAAAACAAAAAGCTCGTCGTCAAAGCACATCTGGACGCGCTTTTTGCGATCGAGCCAATACGTCGAGAGCACAGTGAGTCGCTGAATCGCCTCATCAGTGACTTCGACAAAAACCTACAGATGCTGGACAAGATTGGGGAAAACACGGAAAGCTGGTCGACATTGTTAGCTCACATGGTCAGCATGAGATTGGATCCAGTAACTCTTCGGCAGTGGGAAACGCATCACAACTCAAAGGAAGTGCCCACCTACGCCAACTTGATGAACTTCCTTCGAGACCAGTGCTTGGTTCTCCAGTCCCTCGTTGCCAACAATCCTTCTGAGCCACACTATCACCGGTTAAGAGGCTCGCCTGAGACAGAGTATCGACGCTTCAGGAACACAACAACACATCTCACCTCGCAGCCTCCTGAACGTTGCGTCTTTTGTGGACAACGCCATAACAACATCTTCCAGTGTTCGAATATGAAGGATTGGTCAGTTCCACAAAGAATTTCCGAAGTACAAAAACGTCGCTTGTGTTTGAATTGTTTAAGACCCGATCATTTTGCCATAAATTGCACCAGAGGAAAATGCAAAATATGTTCTTTTAATCATCACACACTTCTTCATGTCGAATCCTCTCGTAATTTCGCTCGGCCGACCTCACCAAATTACTCCTCCTCCGTTTCACCATCGCGCAATAGACCCGATTCTGCCAATCAGCGTGAATCAAACCATTGGAGGCAAAGCCCACGCCCACAGCGTACACACAATCAAACAAGTCGACCATCTACCAATTCGTACCCAGTCATTCAAGCACCCAACCCACAAGTCAACCCACAACACACCACAGACAATCTTTCGCACACTTTTGAAATCAGTCAGAAATCCAATGGAAGTTTGAGTCAGCAAGTTTTGTTGTCGACAGCAGTTGTTCGCGTCGAAGATCGGTATGGGAATCACACGTTTGCAAGGACTTTACTTGATTCGTGTTCAGAGTTCTGCTACGTCACGAGTAGCTTTGCACAGAAACTCAATCTCCACGAGTCCTCAGAGACTCTGAAAGTACAGGGAATAGGCAATGTCTCGGTCACTTCAAGAAGAGCTGTAGAAGCAAAAATTCAGCCACGTTTGTCCACCATCTCAAGCTTCTGCGAAATCATTCGGTTCCATGTTCTGCCCAATATAACTCAAACGTTGCCGATCAAACCAGTGCCAATCCAACGTCAAAAATCATTGCCGAATGTTGTGTTAGCCGATCCAGATTTCTGGAAGCCGGGATCTATAGACATGATTATTGGAGCAGAGTACTTTTTTGAGCTGCTTAAGCAAGGATGTCAGAAGTTTATTGACAACGGTCCAATTTTGCAGAATTCGGTATTCGGATGGATTGTGTCTGGAAAAATGTCGGTACACCAGTCGGAAAATGAGTCAGAAAATCTGTCAGTAAACCATTTAGCAAACCATTCAGAAACGAAGTCAGAAAATCGGTCAGTGAATCATTCAGATAATGAGTCAGCAAATCATTCAGTAAACCAGTCAGAAAACCCTTCAGTAACCCATTTAGAAAATCATTCAGTAACCCAGTCGGAAAACAATTCAGAACATCTGTCAGAAAATCAGTCAGATATGCAGTCAGTTAATTATACCTTAAACAATTCCCACAGAACAGCCATCTTTGTAAGTTCTTCAGCCCACCTCGAAGACTTAATCTCAAAGTTCTGGGAATTAGAATCTTGTCACAACAAAACCACGTATTCTATTGAGGAATCAGCATGTGAAGAGCACTTTAAAAGTACCACACGTCGTGATTCAGACGGAAAGTTTTTAGTCACTCTGCCTAAGAAGCCTGGTTTAATCCAACAACTCGGTGACTCACGAAATTCAGCGATGAGACGTTTCATTGGTCTCGAAAAGCGCTTTAATGCAAATCCCGAGTTGAAAGCCATGTATGTCGAGTTCATTCATGAGTACATGTTAATGGGTCATATGCGAGAAGTTACAGAACAAAAAGGTCAGAACGAATCAAGTCAGAATTTTAATTGTCAGATTAGTCAGAAGTCAGAAAGCGTTGTTTATTATCTGCCGCATCATGCCGTGCTCAAACCGGACAGCACAACCACAAAACTACGTGTAGTTTTCGATGCATCGTGTCGCACCTCAACCGGCGTTTCGTTAAACGACGGATTGATGGTGGGCCCAGTTGTTCAGAACGATTTAATGTCCATCATCCTACGCTTCCGTCTGCATCGATATGCTATCAGCGCAGACGTTGAGAAAATGTACAGGATGGTTCGCGTGCAGATTCCAGATCAGCATTTACAACGTATTTTATGGAGAGATTCACCCAATGACCCCATCAAAACATACGAGCTAACCACAGTCACTTACGGTACTGCAAGTGCTCCCTACTTGGCAACCAGATGCTTAAAAATGCTTGGAGAAGAGAATGTTGTAACACATCCCATCGGATCGAGAGTGATACTCGAAGATTTTTACGTCGATGACTGCCTCACAGGCGCCGACACTCTTGAGGAGGCAAAAACAATCATCAAGGAGACAACTTTTCTCACCGATTCGGCAGGATTCAACTTAAGAAAGTTCAATTCAAATTCCTCCAAGATTTTATCGAAGCTTCCTAATCACATGCTTGACAAGCGGCGAACATTTGAACTCGACAGCTCCAGCAGTACGGTTAAAACACTCGGCATGAAGTGGGATACGTCAGAAGATGAGTTTTGTTTCAGTTTTCCTCAGATGAGGAGTTCAGAATCAGCGATAACGAAGCGAATAGTGCACTCAGACGCAGCTTGCTTGTTCGATCCACTCGGTTTAGTTGGCCCCGTTGTTGTTCAGGCCAAAATCTTCATTCAACAACTATGGCGCCTGAAGAAAGATTGGGATGAGCCTCTGGATGAGAGCTTTCAAAAGTTTTGGATCGAGTACAAGCAGAATTTGTTGGTTTTGGCGTATATCTCAGTTCCTCGTTGGGTCGGATTTAGTCCAACTCTTGAGTCAGTTCAGTTGCACGGTTTTTGCGACGCATCAGAACAAGCCTATGGTGCATGCCTATACTTGCGCTGCGTCAAAACAGATGGTTCGATCACGGTACGGTTAATCACCTCGAAGTCTAGAGTGGCGCCTCTAGAAAACTTGAAGCAGTCGAAAAGAAAAACCTCTATACCACGTCTGGAACTATCATCTGCATTGGTCCTCAGTCATTTATACGAAAGGTTCACTCAAGTCCACCCAAACATCGTCGACACCTACTTTTGGACAGATTCAATGATTGTCAGGCACTGGCTTGCTTCTCCACCATCACGATGGCAGATGTTCGTCGCAAACCGAGTGTCAGAAATTCAGCACATCACTAAGAACGGAAAATGGAATCATGTAGCCGGAATCGAAAATCCCGCAGACCTGATTTCACGCGGTGCATGTCCTGAGCAGTTGATTAAACAGAGTTTATGGTTTGACGGTCCCACCTGGTTATCACAAGAGCAGCAGTTATGGCCCACAGAAAACGACGAAAGCTCCACAGAAATCGATGCATCCTTGTTAGAAGAGAAACCTAGTACTGCTCTTGTGACTCACGAAGCTCCAACAAACGAAATTTTCGAACTACATGATTCCTTCATCAGTCTCACCAGAATTGTTGCCCTGTTCAAACGATTTCGGCACAACGCTCAGAAGGTGAACAGGACTAACCATATAGTCGGAAACCTCAGTCAGGCCGAATTATCAGAAGCATCACTTACACTGGTCCGCTTATCTCAGGCTGAAAGCTTTGCAGCTGAGTTAAGTGATCTAAAAAAACATGGAGAGGTCAAACCATCGTCGCGGATTGCAGGCTTGGGTCCCTATTTACACGAAGGAGCAATACGAGCAAGAGGACGATTGAGGCATGCGCATATTTCAGCCTCTCGCAAGCATCCATGGATTCTTGACCATCGCCACCCTTTAACAGTCTCCATCGTCAGAGATTTCCACCTGAGACAGTTTCACGCTGGACAACAGCTTTTGATTTCAAGCGTTAGAGAGCAATTTTGGCCTACAAACATGGCAAGTTTAGCTCGTTCCGTTATCCACTCCTGCGTTCCATGTTTTAAAGCCAAACCTAAGGTCGTGGAACAGATCATGGGTGACCTTCCGGCAGTCAGAGTTACAGAAGCTTTTCCATTCAGTCGAGTTGGAGTCGATTATTGTGGTCCGTTTTGTGTCAGTTACCCGAATCGCCGAGCAAGCCCTGTAAAATGCTACGTTGCCGTATTTGTCTGCCTAGTCACCAAGGCAGTTCATCTAGAACTTGTCATGGACCTCACATCGCAAGCTTTCATAGGCGCTTTTCGAAGATTTGTTGGCAGAAGGTCGAAACCAGAGCTTGTCATGTGTGACAATGCCACAACGTTCGTTGGAGCTAGTCGAGAGCTCAAAGAATTGGCCAAAATGTTCCACTCCAAACAATTCCAAGAGTCAATAGTCAGAGATGCGTCAGATCAAGGAATCGAATTCAAGTTTATTCCGCCACGTACGCCCAACTTTGGAGGCCTGTGGGAGGCTCAAGTTAAATCGTTCAAAACCCACTTCAAAAAATCGGTTGGCTTGCGTACGTTGAGCGTTGATGAAATGATCACAGCATTAGCTCAAATTGAAGCAGTACTGAATTCGAGACCTTTAACCCAGTTGAGTAGCGATCCGTCAGACTTCAGAGCACTTACACCAGGGCACTTTCTGGTACAACGTCCGATGACAGCACTTCCGGATCGTGATCTTACTAATGTCAACACAAATCGGCTTACCATGTGGCAAAGAGCTCAACAGCTAACACAACAATTCTGGAAAAAATGGAACACGCAATACTTATCAGATCTTCAAAACCGCACAAAGTGGTCAAAGGAACAGCAGAATCTAAACGTCGGTATGATGGTCTTACTCAAAGAAGAGAATTGTCCACCTCAGAGATGGCCATTGGGTCGTATTGAAAACGTAGTCAGAGGGCAAGATGGTAAAGTCAGAGTAGTTTCAGTTCGAACGCAGAATGGCACGTATGACCGAGGCATTAGTAAAATTTGCCTACTTCCCATCCGCGACAACAATAATGTCGACAACGCGAGTCAGTAATTTGTCAGAAAGTTTATCGTCAGAATTCGCATTTGGCGGAATATGTCAGTTTTTTTCGTCAGAAACGATTTGTCAGAGAATATTATGTCAGAAAGAACTATCGTCAGAATCCGCATTTATCGGAAATGTGTCAGCATATGTATGTCAGTTTATGTCAGAATATGTTTGTTGAACTTTTAAAATTGGTACAAGGATGCATGTTGCAATTTTCAAAAAAAACCGCTAAAGCCCTTCGAAAATTTTTCTTTTTCATGACCCCGACCACTTGAACAACCGATGCCTCCAACAACCCACAACCGAGAACATCCGGTCTGACCCAACAAAACTTCCGGTCCGGCCTAGCACCACAAGTCCAGTCCAAGTTAGCACACGCCCTGCGGAGTTGTCTCATCACGGCATTGCAGTTCGGGTACTTTACGGCATCATCAGTTTGAAAGTCGGCTCACAAGTGTACACCAGTTACGCAAGAAGATTCAACGGTTCCCTAATCAAATCCCAAGGTCAACGGAGGTCATATTTTATCGAAAGGCAGTCATCAGTTATTGTCATCCTACATCGGTTCCGGAAACATCCATCAACAACTATTTTTCATCAGTTGATCATCCATTTATTGGTCAATCAGATATCAACCTCTGGTCGAAGGTCGACAGGTTGATAGTTTGGTACACAGTGAAGATAACCCCTGGTCGAAGGTCGACGGGTTAGCGTTGGTCATCATTACGAGCATTTTGGTCCATGCATATTTTATCAAGCACACGTATCAACCTCTGGTCGAATTTCGACAGGTTGGTGTGGTTCACATCGGTGTAACACAAGGCCTGTGTCAACCTCCGGTCGATAGTCGACAGGTTGGCACACCGCACATCATCGCTAAAAGTCAGCCTCTGGTCGGATATCGACAGGCTGTAAAAATCGTTAAAAAGCACCCACTGTATGCTCCAACCAACGCTTAAAAAATCATCCAGCTTCATTGGTTTCCGGTAATAGCCATGCATCATACTCACCAATCGATCAGCGTTCATTATCGCCTACAAAATGAAAAAAATGAATGAATTTTTAAAACCTTTCGAACATTTTGAAACATACCCAAAACGAGAAATCGACACGGCCTATGGTTTTCGTTGCTGTTCGCCAGCCTGCGACGGATCCAACCAACAGCAGCGAGAAACAAAAATACACCACCCGTCGAATGGTACTCATCTGCAGGCAGCAGCATCATCTGAGCAAACGAAATGTAAGAAATCCATCAGCTGCAGCTCGTATGCTAATCGTATTGTACACTTACCTGCGAAATTGTGATGGTTTTCACGGCAAAAACTACCAATTTGGTCATTCGGTTGATTTTCTTCGAACTTCACCCAGCCAACAGCCAATCAAAACATCGAGCGAATGTGTTTGTGTCAGCTAGTAGCAGTCGTCCAATTTTGTTCACCACTCATCACGCAGCATGGAGAGGAGAGAGCGAATGCGACCCGGTCGCGCCAGTGTTTTTTAAGATGCACGTACACGAGCAAAATTTTTGTCAACCAAATATTTTCGAAAATTTTAAACAGTGAAGTATGTATTTTGTATTGTATAACGTTAGTTAATAAGCATTGCAAATAATTGTTAGCACTTAAGTTTTGATGTTTATAATGTTTTGTTTCGAAACCCGTATGGTTTCAAGGGGGCCGGCGTGTTTTGGAACGTCATAATTTTGTTGCTATAAAGCAAGAGCCACCCTAGCGACTGAGCATAGAAGTGAGTTCTCTCCTGAGAACTCACTCTCCGCGACCGATCGTGTGATCGTGTTCGTGGTACAAGTACGATTTGTTTACCCAGCATAGGAGAATAAAAAGTCAGTTCGCAGCAACCTTCATACCATACACATCGCCTCCAATTAATTACCGTCGGTCCGCAATAAGTCATTGGGAATAAAAATCAAAGTGATCCCATCTCGGTCGTTTCTTGATTCCTACGGAAGAAATTCTACCTGTGATAATTATCACCCACCTCAGTGCTTGAAAGAGGTCAGTTAGACCAAATTGGGTAGCCTTGATTGCACCCACAGTGTCGAATAAGTGCCAAACTAACTGTGTTGAAGTGTTCCTCCGATCGCCCAACTGTTAAAGTTATACAGTCCACTGGAAGAAGTTGTTTGTTGGGACGATCCGGAACAACGACAACATAATTGAATTCGACCAGCATATAAAGTATCAAAGACGCATTTATCGCATCAAAAATCTTCGTCATGCCAAATTCGTTAATTCTCAGGCTATGGAAAAATGTGTTTTCAATAGTGTTCAATATTTTTTGTTTTGTCTGGGATTTTAACGCTCGTAATTAATTCAATCTCAATGAATACTAAGAATAATAATATTTTATTCCGATGACTTCATGTTTTGTCCTCTCTTGCAAAAAAATGATTTGAAGATTGATTCAAGAATTTACTTCTTAACTTTTCAATGAAATTAGTGAGTAAGAGTGAATTTTTTAACTGTGTTTACTGCTCCGGCTAGCCTACCGCACGGAAGGCTACCGTCGCCCGATTAGAAATTTTCCCAGTAACCGCAATACCTAATGCAAACCTTCCATCATCACTCACACACCAGAAAGGAAACGGAAGTGATTTTGTCGCAGCACAAAATTTATTGTTCGAACTTGAAAAGAATGTCTTCCAAGAACTTCGGTTGGTTTGCCAGAAGTAGGAAACCGCACACATTCGATCGTTCGGGTTGGCTAACATTTCGGTGGACCAACGAACCGCAGGCGTTTATGAGTCACTGGTCAAATAAAAACCTTCTCCTTGGTCAGTGGAAGCAAAAAAAAAACGATCCGCGATCGAACCATGCATCGAGGTGGTGCAAGGTGCAAAAGATCAATTACGCGTACGATCTTTAAAACGTTTTAAGTTTCATCAGGCAGGAGGCTGAAAGTTTCGATCATACTTCAGGGAATTGAATTGTTCGGAGCTGATTTCCGGTAAATTTAATTATTTAGGTCATCGATAAGTGATCCGGCGATTTAATTTCAGCCATCAAGATCGAGGTGAGAAAAATGATTTCATTAATTTGGAATGGATTTTTTTTAAATATTTAAACAATATGACATGACAAGACATGACAAGACATGACAAGACATGACAAGACATGACAAGACATGACAAGACATGACAAGACATGACAAGACATGACAAGACATGACAAGACATGACAAGACATGACAAGACATGACAAGACATGACAAGACATGACAAGACATGACAAGACATGACAAGACATGACAAGACATGACAAGACATGACAAGACATGACAAGACATGACAAGACATGACAAGACATGACAAGACATGAAAAGACTTTTTTTGTCAATGAAAATAACTTCAATGGCCTCTTACTGCAAAACAATTTCAATAGTTTTGATTGTTCCAATATTGTTAAAAATGAAATAAAAAAATTCATTTTTTTAGGTTTTATACGGCTGGAACAAATATCCATTTCCAAAAATCCCGAAGGGAGAAATAAAAGTATTTTATGGAAATTTCGAAAAAAAAAATCAAATATCCGGAAGATTACAAGAGCAAAAACGAAATTGTGGAAGATGGGAGTTTTATCACCACTTGTATTCTTGATTTTATTGAATTTTTCAATAAAAAATTACTTGCTTTATAAGTTTTTTGAAAGGATATTGTATGCGATTTTGTTGCGTACAAGATTTTATGCAATTTATTCCAATTTATCTGTTTTTTGCATTATTTTGTATTGTCCCCTCCCCCTTGCAATGTTCCAACTCCAAGTGACAAAAGAAGGATTTAAAATTTGTTCCTGCCTTATTGCTAATTGAATTTTTGATCCAATTAAATTGTTTGAAATTTTTAACAGTTTTGAAATATGCTGAAAAATTTGAAAAAAAAACTTGAAGGACATATGTGAGCTCGTATGCAGTAGAGGGTTAAGAACTTTTTAACAATATTTAATTTGTTGATATTTTATTGTTGTTTTATTAATAAAGTCTGTTATGGACAAACATTGAATTTACTATTCAGATGTATTAAAAATTGGTTGAATTAGATTCAAAATTGTTATCTTCAATTGAGTTTAAATGCCTCGGGTCGATTTCAATTAATTATCAATATGGTATATTTTATAGTATAGCAGAGCTTATGCTTATGTAGATGAAGAAGAAAAAAAAGTTATTATGAAAAGCCATATTTGAATATTCTGCAATGAATTTCAGGTTTTCGTGAGATTCTAAGAAAAATTAATCTCAATTGAGACTGAGAAGGAAAAATACTGATGAGACCCTCAGAATCAATCTATTAATTTTAAGTTAATAATACCATCCGACTTTACAGAACTCGTTTTTCAATTCGGGCAGTTCCTGATTTTCATGTCTATGATATATCGCATTTCTTAAAAAAAAGTCGTTCTCAGCAGGCTTTGCTCAGGAGCAGTTGTGTTTTATTTCGCCACCCCCGTCGCGTTCGTGCTACGGTTTTTATTTTCGTTTCGAGTACCATGCCTAATTCAAAGTGAACCTAGTAAATTTATGTTTGAAAAAGTACAACACAAATCAGTAATAAGAAAAGTCTGAGAAAATTAATTTAAAGATTTGTTATTTAATCTGGTGGTGGAGCGAAGAGTTCTATTTTTAGTTCCTAAAGGGTGATACGGTCAAAATTTAGTCAATATCAACTTGACGTATTTCTTTCAATTTTGCATTTAAAAAACCTGAACACCCCTCATGTTGAAGGTGTGTGTAGAATGTTGCTCCTATTTTGATTTTGGAATTCACTCTTCAGTTGTCAAAATGCCGTCCAAGGAAGAAGAGCAGCGTATCAAAACTTTGCTCGCTCATCGCGAAAATCCGAGCTACTCGCATGCAAAGCTGGCAAAATCGCTAAAAGCTCCCAAATCAACCATTACAAATGTAATTAAAGTGTTTGGAGAACGTTTGTCGACCGCCAGAAAGTCTGGATCGGGGGGAAATCGAAAACCGGATGCCGCTGAGACGACAAAGAGAGTTGCCGGTAGTTTCAAGCGAAACCCTAACCTCTCTCTCCGAGATGCCGCAAATAAGCTGGGTGTATCGTCTACAACCGACTATCGACTTACAAGAAGGTAGTGACTCTAAATCGCGATGATAAACAAAATACGACGGCCAAAGCGCGATCCCGGAAGCTGTACACGACGATGCTGACAAAGTTTGACTGCGTGGTAATGGACGACGAAACCTACGTTAAAGCCGACTACAAGCAGCTTCTGGGACAGGAGTTATATACGGCAAAAGGAAGGGCAAAGGTAGCAGATATTTTCAAGCACATGAAACTGTCAAAGTTTTCGAAGAAATATCTGGTTTGGCAAGCCATCTGTACCTGTGGCTTGATAAGCAGCATTTTCATAACTTCCGGGACTGTCAACCAAGAAATTTACGTGAAAGAGTGTTTGAATAAACGTCTGCTGCCTTTCCTGAAGAAAAACGGTTGATCCGTACTGTTTTGGCCGGATTTGGCATCTTGCCATTACGGTAAAAAGGCCATGGAGTGGTACGCCGCCAACAACGTGCAGGTGGTTCCCAAGGACAAGAACCCTCCCAACACGCCAGAGCTCCGTCCAATTGAGAAATACTGGGCTATTGTCTAGCGAAACCTAAAGAAGACCAAAAAACTGCTAAGGACGAGCAGCAGTTCAAGGCGAACTGGCTTTCTGCGGCGAAGAAGGTGGACAAGGTGGCTGTACAAAATCTGATGGCATTGGTTAAGCGTAAGGGCCCGGAAATTCGGATTTGGGAAAGCGGAAGCCTAACTGAATATTTTTCCTGAATTTTATACTAATTAAACTTGAATAAGAAATTTAATTTGATTTTTTAAATAAACGATTTCACCGATTTACATGCGTTTTCCCTAGGGTTACCATACGTACTCTTTTAAGAGTACATGTACTCTTTTTCGATCGAGGAATGGGCGTACTCTTCTTTTTGTGAAATTTCACCAAATGTATTCTTTTTTTGTTGAAAGACATTTGATCAAAAAACCTATGTATATCTTCCATTTTATGAGGTTGTATCACATTTTATGCAAAAACTGCGAAAGGAATTACAGCTTACAACAAATTACTTTCACATTCTGTTTTCATTAACATGCATATTTAGTCGTAATATAAGCGCTTTTGAGTGTGCAAACAGTAAACAATTAAGGTAATATGCTTAAATGCGCACAAATCTCAAATAATGATTGTAAAGGAAAAAAATGGATATGGATAGTTTTATAACGTTTTTTGTGGTTTCTCAGCATCAGCAACATCTGAATACTGCTATTTTTTCGATTAACCAACTTTTGCATAACCTCAACAAATTGACAAATTTAGATTGCATTAAAATATCTCGGTTTCTAATTACAGTAGAACCCCGCTTATTCAAGGTAGTCGGCGCCCTCTAAGATAAAACGTAAAATGTACATCATTTACCTTCTATTTTGCAAACCTTCCGGGCGCAAACCTTGTTGATTAAATGGATCTTGTTATTTTGTATCAACCTGATGGCTGGGAGCTCAAAAAACCGGAGTTATATCGTTTCTTCGGACTTTTTGGGTAAATGATATCAATGTACTCTTTTTGGTGTTGTGGGATCTGGTAACCCTATTTCCCTTGACCAAATTTTGACCGTATCACCTTTTAATCCTATCTTTTCATAATGCCCCGGCGGGTGTGATTTGGTTTAAATTTTCAAACAAACCGTCCACAATAAACTAACGAGTAGAATTTAGGAAAATGGACTGGCAATAGAAAAATAATTTGTGTGTAGACTGGAAACTTGGCAAAATAAAGTTTGGTGGTTTGGAATATTTGAAGAACTTTGACGTAGTATACTAGTGGTGCTAGTGGTTTTGAATTAGTGTATTATTCGAAAAAAAAGTAGGTGCAGGGGCATTGAAAACTTTGAAAAGATAAGATTAGTTGATTGAATTTTGATTTGATTCAGTTCGTACAAAATAGAACAACCAATCTCTTGCCAATTGGGCAGGTATTGAAACGTGTGCGTAATATCGGTCATAAGTTAATAATATTCAAAATGCTATTAATTTTATAACGGTCACGTAAGTGATTGACTTGTTCATCCAAATAACACATACATTCACACATACTGCATTCATTTCACAACAGTTCACACGAAGCCATGGTGTCGGGTATGTGGTGATTTGCAATGAAGATTTGCCGAACTAGTTATCTAAAGAATGCAATTCAGGGCATACGTTAGCGAAACTGCGGTGAATCCGCGCACCCATGGTGGATTATCTACATACATACATATACCGCATTTCTTTAAAAACTTAATAAAAATTCTTCTATCAAATATAGATTAAATTACTCATAATTCATAATTCATAAAAAAAGAAAAAAAAACATCCTTCAAGTGCTAAACAATTGAAACTGACAATGAACGATCACCATTTCCGTCGAAAGCTAGTAGGTAATTAAAATTACAGGTGACTGACAGTCTAGATGCTCATTTTTAAACTGTTAATATTGTTTCTTCTTTCCTCAGAGAATGGGTGGCATTAACACATTATTGTTTCAAATTGTTGGATACTCTGATCGATTGTCTCTCAAAACGCATAACAGGTACATAATATAGCCACCTTGGAAGATCGATAGCAAGCTGCATTAAAGAAAAATCCTGTAGCTATCTTTTAGGTTCATAAAATGTTGCATCGATGGCACGAGACCAGCTCCTGAAAAGATGCGCACACGATAATTACCAGGTTCAATGTAACTTATAATCGAAAATTGGACATAATTGCAGGGGTCTCTTTGACGGTCCATGTCCTTTACTTCTTTTCTCGCAGGTGTGTTACGGAGACAATATTTAGGTAGATGGCATCTGGTTTTGACAAAAAAAAATTGAATAATAGACATATTAATTTAGCTTCAGCACAAGGTTCAGATTTGATTAAAAAAACTATTGTTCAAAACGCAATGACGCAAGCGCAAGACATATAAAAAGGTTTTTTTTTCTCAACAGGCTAATTTTTGTTTAAAAAGCTTCTTCGTTCTTAATTTACAATTTAAATAAACATTTTTTTCCTTGGGTATTCAAAAAATTCAAAATTACTTAAGTACTTGTCATGTTGAAGTCATCTGATTTGTTTACAGATAACGACTGTGTCAAGATGCTGATATTTCAAAAACCAAAAAAAATATTATTACAACTTTTCTAACGAATAATGTTAATTTATAAGAGTTGACCCATGTTGACTTGCATTCTTCAGATAGAAAGCAATAACTTTGTACATTGTGGAATAGACTGAGTCGATTTGGGATCATTTTGGAACTTCTCAAACCCTGGGGTCTAAAAGGCTTTGTTTTGGTTAAAAACTCATCCATGATTTTTTGCAAAAATTTCAAGCAACGTTTACATGAGTAAATTTAGACTTTTAGGTTTGTATGGGAAAATTGAATATTCTGTACTGACATCATTTTTGTTTCTTCTGTGCAACCGAGCCTGCTAATGGTTTTTGTGCCAATTTATAAATTTTTAAATCGAAATTTTCCGCTGAACAACTTTGTCCAAGACCGTAAATTCGTATCTTATTAGACAAAAAAGTTATTAGCTGTTCAACAAGGGTATGTCTTTTGGCATTAATAAACAATAAATTCAATAGACACCACTGTTGAGTGCCTTGCTGGGTATTGCATGACTATTTTTCATGCAATACTTCGCGGGGAAAAAGCAGTGGTGTCAATTGAATTGATCGTTTATCAATGCCAAAAGACATACCCCTGTTAAACAGCTAATAACTTTTATGTCTAGTAAGATACGAATTTACGGTCTTACCGGAGGGGGTAACCGGAGGGGGTAACATAACATTTTTTGAACTTCAAATGACTAACACTCCTATTATAATTGTTTTTCGCTAATTTTCCTTCATGAAATATTTTTATTTTCAGAATGCACGTATTTTTCATCAAAATATTATTTTTAAGTTTGTAGATTTCGGAAAACGTATGCTGTATACCTATCTATAACGCCGAGGGTCATATGACCTCTAACACTTTTCCGATAAAGCTCTCTTGTTTCTCAATCGAATTTTACTAAATTTATAGTTTTGGAAAGCTAGTAAAGTGACTCTAATATGATTTTTTGACATTATTCAGTTACAATCATTTATTTCAAAGTTTTTCAAAGTCGAAGACTTTTTTTTTAAACATTCTTCGGGAAAAAGACTGAAGAAGTCAGTTATTAAGTGCTCGAAAAAATTCACTTAGTGCCTGAGAAAGCTGAAGTTAGAACTTTTTAAATCATTCGCAAGTCTATGTAATGTTGCCAGAATTTTTTCAGTACGTTTCCGGGCCAGACAAATCCGGGCAATTTAATATAAAAACCTGGCGAAATCCAGGCATTTGATTTCAAATTGATGGCCTTAAATCCGGGCAATATCCGGGCAAATTTAGTCAAAACCCAGAAATAACTCAACAAAATGCAAGGAAAAAAATCAAATTACATTACAATTTGATTTTTTTTGTTTGCTTTGCCAAAAAAGTTAATAAATAAATGGCAATCTTACAATTAAATCCAGGCAACCGGGCCGGGTCGGATTTTGTATGAAATATCTTGGCTAACCCGGATAAAACCGGGCATTCTGGCAACTTTACATAAGCTGCTAGTTTTGCCCTTATTCTCCCTTGCCCTAAATGCTCAACTCCACATTCAAAAGGGCTTTGAAAAATAACACAAGGCCATACAATTTATATTTTTTCGAGGCGCAATAATTGATAAAAAAAAATGTTGAAACTCATATCTGCTATTTAAAAAAAAAAATTAAAAAAAAACATTACAAAACAAGTAAAACATTATAAAAAATAGTTTTTGTCACGAAAACTTTGGATTTCTCATCACAGAAGCAGATTCTCGCCAATCATGGTACATTTTACGAAACGACCGCAAATAAAAAAATTAACATTATTCTTGACAGTATTTAAAAGAAATTTAAACATTTCCGCCATAGATTTTTTTTATAACAACAGTTTTGTTACATTCTTAAATAATTGCTTGAGAAATGGTTTTGAAGAAAAGTAAGCACATTTGTTTCATCATTATTTCGAAAACGTACAAGTTTTAAATTCGGAAAAATAGGCAGGATATCACTTTTTATAATCAACACAACGCTGTCTAAAAATTTCATGTTTGATCACATTATGGTGCTATAGATATAGACATAGCCAAAAGACAGTGTCCCATTTCTAAATGAAGTTTGCTTCAATCATGGCCGTAGGAACGGAGGTGGGGGGGGGGGGGGGGTTGGGGGTTAAACCAAAGGACTGAAGCAACTGTCAAATCGGACATACCGACTTTTTGGAACCACAACGTCAGTTCCCCTTTGATTTCAATGGCATTTTGGAACCAAAACGTCAGTGCGGTACTGAAATGTCAGTTCGGAAATTTCCTTCTCTTTCAGCCCCTTGGGTTAAACTCCCCTCCCCCCCCATAAGGGTTCATCGAAAGCAAGCGAGGTATTCTAATCTACATTCAAAATTTGTTATTCTTAATCGAATTTGGATGATGGAGGAAGGTTATTCGATAGTAACAATCTTTACTTATCTGTGTCTTTACTCAGAACTGATATCAAAACCTCGAAAACTAATCTTAGATTCAGAATTCAACAAAACTTGTTCAAAAGTTTTCTCACTTATTGATAGTTATTCATTTCTGCATACTTAATTTTAAAGCGGTTCAACTGATTTCAGAGATTCTGGTTCCTTATAATCAAATTCGAAATTGTATTTGTGTTTTCATGTTTCGCATTATCGATTCAGTTAAAGATTCTTGATTTTAAATTTTCTTTCAAAATTAGATTCATGATTTTCGAAACTCATACCTACGCATTTTTTTACATTTAGTTAATAATTTTTCCGAATTTGCAGATAAAACGTAGAAATCATGTACATAATTCAAACATAACAAAGCATCTAATTGGTAATATAGATTCATTATTCGTAATTTTTATTTTAATTAAGATTTAGAAATACATAATTGGAATTAAAAATAGTCATTGAAACCCAAAGCATCTGAATTACAATTATGTATTCATGATTGAAGGCTCTGAAACTGATATCAATTTTTGGCTCATTTTCCTAAATTCAGAAACGGTCCTATGAACATTTCAGAAAACGGACTGAAATTCCGAAAAGAATGAAAATTCAAATTTTGAATTCAGGTTTAAAATTTAGATTGAGATTCAGCTCGTAAATGAGTTCCACAATCAAAATAAAATTATCAAGATAACTATTTCCGTAAGTAATTTCAAATGCAGGCTTCTAATTCTGATTGTAAGTTCGATTTGAAAATTCAACCAAAGTCAGTTCCTTTTCAACTGAAAATGACAAAAATTAGGTAGAGTACAGTTCATGCTGCATGTTTGGTCTTAAGAAAAACTTACTGATAAAAAAAAAACCATCCACAGGAATTGATTTTGAAAAGTCATTGATAATGATGAAGAAAAATGTATCTTCTCTCAAAGAAATTGCATTTAATTCCATATGTTATGGCGTTTTGTTCAACATTATTAAGGGGGGAGTAGGGTCTAACGGGTAAAAAAACACCATTCTCACGAATTTTTTTAGAGCTATCGTTCAAACAAATGTATTCAAATTGTTTGCATTATACAAAGCATTGTTAAAAGAACATTTAGTAATTCGTTTTTCGTAGAAAAAAAAATGAAAAATGAGTCGGTGACGTAGAACTTTCGAGGATGCCTTTTAAAAAACCGGATTTGCGGTGGACACTGTATCTCAGCACAGAATCATCAGAAGTCAAAAAATCAGAGCAAATATTTTTAATAGATGTTTTTCTGGACCCCAACGATTTTATTTAATTTAAAAAAAATAATTATGAAATTTTTGTGGTTGTTAGAAGTAAAAACTACGATTTTTCACGAAAAAAATCCGCCATTTTTTATCTTTAAAATCTCCCCAAAGTAAAAAAAAATCTTTTGGGTTTGGTATTTTATATATAGAAAATATGTTCCAAAATTGAAAAGAAGAGAAGAAACGCGTTTGAAGTTTCTGCTCTCTCTCTCTCTCTCTCTCTCTTGCAGTATTAGATAAGAGGAGATAAAGGCCTTTGAATTTCTACAATTTTGCTTCGATTGACTTGAAAATAAGACACAACATTCTTGAAATGTTTTACAAAAAGAAAATAAAAAAAATAAAAAAATCGATTTTTTGAAAGTGTTAGACCCTACTCCCCCCTTAATATTGCAGATTTTTGAAGAACCTAATTTAAACTGGGATCGAGTTTGCATACATCCGATTTCAACCTCAAATATGTAATCTTTTATATTTACTCTGAAAAAATTGGATTTTAAAATTTTATTTTAATTTTTTTCAATTGAAGGCTTTCTTTAAAAAAAATACTGATTGTAAGTTTAAATCAAATAAGCAAAATTCTGCTCGCCAGATTATCCAGTTTAGCCCGGATATTTATGAAAAAATTGGAAAGGCCATGAGAATATAATGATTCAAAGGTTTTTTTATTTTTGTTGAATATTATCTGGATTTTTGTCAAATTTGCTCTGATATTTTCCGGATTTTGGTTTAAAAATATGTAATTAGATTTTGCGGATTTTAAAAAGCACCAGATTTTGATGCAAAATTTAAGATTTCAACCATCGATGAAAGTAAGTTTCCTATATTGTTACTAAAAAATTCTCTATACAAATCCTAATTAATATTTTGAAATATTTTAAGGTGTATTTTCAAATAATACGTCCAAGACGAAGTACATGCTGGCCTGCGGATCCGAGACCGACCAAACCCGCTTGTCCAGTAATAACAAGGTCACGATCGACGGCAACGAGCTGGAGATAGTCGAAGACTTTGTCTATCTCGGCTCACTGGTGACCGCAGACAATGACACCAGCCGTGAGATCCGGAGGCGAATTATCAGCGGAAGTCGTGCCTACTATGGACTCCACAAGCAACTGCGGTTGAGAAGACTTAGCCCTCGCACGAAGTGTATATGACGCTCATTAGACCGGTTGTTCTCTACGGGCACGAGACATGGATATAGCTCGAGGAGGACCTGCGTACACTCGGAGTATTCGAGCGACAAGCGTTAAAAACTATCTTTGGCGGCGTACAGGAGAACGGAGTGTGGAGGCAAAGGATGAACCACGAGATTTGAGATAAACCTGATCAAACTATTGATTGAAATGCTCCTTATTGTAGCCCCCGCGCCGAATTTTGGCCCTTTATGAGTTCCTTAAATTGGCCGTCTCTAGGAAAAACTTGCCTCACTAATACAACAACAGCCCCCACGAATTCATTGCAAATATCCCGGAAGGAAGTACATCAATGTTCTGTACTGCCGTTGGAAGCATAATTGTCACATGTTACAAAACGGCAAAGTGAGAAAAACGCAATCAAAGTTTCACAAAAACACTTCGTTGTTATCGCACAGTTTCGCAATTTTTGTTGACTCCAATGCCGTAGATCTCTAAAGTATACTCCTATCATATGAGCCTCGATCAAATTTTTCGAAAATGAACTGTTTTTTCAATGAAAATCCTTGTGTGACATTTATGCCGCGAAATTCTGTGAATAGTCGAAAAATGGACGCATATTTGTCACACCACGAATATTTTCCCAGTAGTTGTTTGGTTTGGTATTTCGTGTGTGGCTCTTGTGTTTTATTCGTGAATGGAAGCCTAAATTGAAAAAATCATGTCTGAATCGGATTATTTAAAAGCGAACATTATCTGGTGACAAACATGAAGTCCTTAACGGGTTCGATCAATAAAACGGGTCGGAGGAGCAATTTGCGGCAGCTCACTTACTTAACAGGAAGCAACATTTCTTCAACTAATTGTAAACTGTCGTGTTGAAAATGTCGCAACCACGAGAGAAGCGATACCAGAAGAGGACAATCAATCCGTTTGAAGTGAATACGGTCCTGGGACAAGTTCCGGATGAAGTAACTCTGGCGGAATAATTCGTAAACATTAAAAACAGACATCTCCGGTATTTTGCGAAGTGCGCCAAAATCTAAAACTCAAAGCAAAACAAAAAAAAATGGTCTGCTAAAACCACCGACAACCACATATGGCCATCCTGGATAATTGTGGATTACAGTTACACGGCGCCGGAAGAGTAATAATTTGACTAATGCAATGAAGCGGGTATGTTTACATGCACTATTCCAAGCGCCAGCAACGAACCCGAAGCAGTTTGCAGAGTTTTTCTTGCACGTGCTGGGATGTCGCGATAACAGTGACTCTCCCCCTCTTAATATCTCCGCGATCCCTTCCCGACTATCAAGGACTCGTATGCCAAGTTTGGTGAAATTCGATTTAGACGTTCCGAAGTTATAACACGTTCATTTCTTGAGTGTGACAAATATGCGTCCTATTGTCTCAGTGTGACAGTTATGCGTCCATTTGTCCCAGTGTGACAAATTGACTTTGAATTTTTCTTGAAATTTCTAGAATAAACTTTATGTTTCGACAAAGAATTTCAATAATACGTATCAAATTATGACGATTGGCATCAAAAAGTGAAAAACGTCGAAATGTCACATGTGACAATTATGCGTCCAACGGCAGTGTATTGTTTTCAAAAAGTCGGAAGTACGAAATGTCAATCAATTTTCATAATTGATGTTTGCATGTAGAATTATAATCTTACGTAAAAAACCTTTACTTGTTTAATTCAGTTTTTGTGTGCTTATAATTTCTATTATAAGTTCCAAACTATTGCATTGGTTAACATGAATATGTTCATTAATCAAGGAAACAAATCGTTTGCTAAATCTTTAAGATGCAATCATGATAGATCTGTTTCCATTGAAGTTAACAGGTTAACATAAGATGGTAAATGTTCTTTTTTTATTCCACTCCCATGAAAGGAGGACCGACATTTTAAAAACCATTATGATCGAGGCAAGAAGCAAGCTAAATAAAGCCAAAACTTATGTCAGCGAACGATTTTTTGAATCATACATATTTAAAATGACGCCCTTAGGAATTTTCTAGCAATCGTTTGCGTACACCGGGATAGCAAAACAAGACAAACTTTCGCTCACTCCAGCCAGCCTGAAAGAAATAGATTGCATCTCACTCATTCGTTTGGAAACTATGGGCAATAGAAGCGAAAAGCAAATTCAAAAGCTGGGTGAAATTCAAGCTGCATCTCCCTCGCACTCATGCAAAATCATCACCCAACCTCGGCAGCGCTTCTTTCGCATATTCCTTTCGTACAGAGAACAAACGTCATCACCTCATGCTGATGCACAGTGATCTATAATGAAAAACAAACTTGGTCAAAATATTATTTTTGGTTTAACATGAAATTGCAAACAATAAATATTCAAGTTCGTTACAACATAGTATTTCAACATTGCAGTGCAATTATTTTTTTAAGTAAACATAATATATAGAGTGTCATAATTTGAGCTTTATAACAATTTCTTTCAAAGCGACACATATGCAGCAAATGTTCATCTTCAATACAAATCAAATTAAATCAAAATACGTTAAACTTCATTTCCAAATGTGGAATTTTTTTGGTATGGATATAGTTACTTCAACATTGAGATCCAAGATATCAATTCGGATTCGGATCCGGTAAATTAATTTATTGAGAGGTAAATTCTATTGAGAAGAAAAGTTCTCGAAATTTACCATAAAAGAGCAGCTCAAATTGTAGCATTATAGTTCCAACTAAGATGCCAAATACGCTTGAGTCGGCTTGAAAGATAAATAAATTGATTAAAGTCCAAAATACATTCATGATACACATTTAACACACGACGTATTACAGGACACGACACTTAACGTTCGTACAAAACGGAAAAAGGATTCAAAAATTACCTTTTTTTTGTCGACCGGTTTCGGGCTCGATGTTGCCCATCTACAGGACGATGTCCGACTGATCACACAAAGAAATTAAAAACACTTGCAGCATCCTACTATGTCGTAGTATTTGTCGGGAGGATGGTGAAATTTACAAAAATTTCCTTTTAGTAAGGGAGAAAAGTGGCGACGTAATCGGCGCCTCGTCTTCGTTCATTAGCGGTTTTTCGGCCGTGCTAATGAACATTGACTCCCATGCGTTTAAGTGTGAGGTTTTTCTAACGCATTTCTTGTACCTCACTTTTTCCCAATCTATGGCGTGATCAAGTTCTGTTGCGTGGGAAGCTACACTAGATTCGTTGATTCTTAGGTTTTCTACTGCGTTCCTATGTTCTTTTAATCGAACTTTGAACTTGCGCCGTGTTTGGCCAATGTAAATGGCCGGGCAATTTTTGCATGGTATTTCATAAATACCTGATCTTTCTTCGTCTGGAATCTTATCTTTTAGCGAAACCAACCGATCCTTTAGTGTGTTCCCACTTTTGTATGCTGTTTTTAAGCCATGTTGAGAAAGTATCTTGGTAATCCCGTTGGTTAGTCTGGGGTAGAACGGCAAACTAACCCTTTGGGATTCTTCTTTCTCTGGTCTTAAAGTAGTTGCATCTCTTCGAATTTTCTTTCGAGCGTGTTTTTGTAGGATTTTTTGTACAAAATCGTTGTCGTATCCGTTAAGGGCACCTGCTTCGAATATTTTTAATTTTTCTTCTTCAAACTCAGCTTTTTCCATGGGTATATTGTATAGCCGATGAGCCATGGAATGAAAAGCGGCTTGTTTTTGTGACCCAAAATGGTTAGAATCAACTGTGATATATCGGTCTGTTGAGGTTGGTTTTCGATAAATTGCAAATTTAATGCTGTTGTCCTCTTTTCTTGAAATCAGAAGATCGAGAAAGGGAAGTTTTCCGTCTGATTCTTTTTCTACCGTAAATTTAATGGAATTGTGCTGAGTGTTAAGAAGCTCTAGGGTCTGTGGGAGATAACGTTCTTTAACCACGGCAAGGATGTCATCTACGTAGCGCCACCAGACGCGTGGGAACAGCTTTTCTCTTTTTTCGAGGTCGTTCTCCAAATCACTCATGAAAACTTCCGCCAGAAGGGGGGAAAGTTTGCTGCCCATACTTAAACCGAAGGTCTGTTTGAAAAACTTACCCCTGAACATGAAGAAGTTTTGCTTCATACATACTTCAGCAATCGCAAGGTAAGCCTCAATTTGGTTGGGTGGAGCTCGGCGGCGTTCCAAATGGCTCCGTAAACAACGAAGGGCATCCAAGGTGGGCACACTTGGGAAAAGTGCGGAGACGTCGAACGAAACCAGGATTTCGCCTCGACGCACTTTGAATCCTTTGAGGTGCTCTACCAATTCTACGGAGTTTTTAACGCTCTTCCCGTGGTTCACTGGATACTTTTTTATTTCTTCTACCAACCATGCTGCCATTTTTTCCGTTGGCGTGCATATATTAGAAGAAATGGGACGCATTGCTATCCAGTGAACCACGGGAAGAGCGTTAAAAACTCCGTAGAATTGGTAGAGCACCTCAAAGGATTCAAAGTGCGTCGAGGCGAAATCCTGGTTTCGTTCGACGTCTCCGCACTTTTCCCAAGTGTGCCCACCTTGGACGCCCTTCGTTGTTTACGGAGCCATTTGGAACGCCGCCGAGCTCCACCCAACCAAATTGAGGCTTACCTTGCGATTGCTGAAGTATGTATGAAGCAAAACTTCTTCATGTTCAGGGGTAAGTTTTTCAAACAGACCTTCGGTTTAAGTATGGGCAGCAAACTTTCCCCCCTTCTGGCGGAAGTTTTCATGAGTGATTTGGAGAACGACCTCGAAAAAAGAGAAAAGCTGTTCCCACGCGTCTGGTGGCGCTACGTAGATGACATCCTTGCCGTGGTTAAAGAACGTTATCTCCCACAGACCCTAGAGCTTCTTAACACTCAGCACAATTCCATTAAATTTACGGTAGAAAAAGAATCAGACGGAAAACTTCCCTTTCTCGATCTTCTGATTTCAAGAAAAGAGGACAACAGCATTAAATTTGCAATTTATCGAAAACCAACCTCAACAGACCGATATATCACAGTTGATTCTAACCATTTTGGGTCACAAAAACAAGCCGCTTTTCATTCCATGGCTCATCGGCTATACAATATACCCATGGAAAAAGCTGAGTTTGAAGAAGAAAAATTAAAAATATTCGAAGCAGGTGCCCTTAACGGATACGACAACGATTTTGTACAAAAAATCCTACAAAAACACGCTCGAAAGAAAATTCGAAGAGATGCAACTACTTTAAGACCAGAGAAAGAAGAATCCCAAAGGGTTAGTTTGCCGTTCTACCCCAGACTAACCAACGGGATTACCAAGATACTTTCTCAACATGGCTTAAAAACAGCATACAAAAGTGGGAACACACTAAAGGATCGGTTGGTTTCGCTAAAAGATAAGATTCCAGACGAAGAAAGATCAGGTATTTATGAAATACCATGCAAAAATTGCCCGGCCATTTACATTGGCCAAACACGGCGCAAGTTCAAAGTTCGATTAAAAGAACATAGGAACGCAGTAGAAAACCTAAGAATCAACGAATCTAGTGTAGCTTCCCACGCAACAGAACTTGATCACGCCATAGATTGGGAAAAAGTGAGGTACAAGAAATGCGTTAGAAAAACCTCACACTTAAACGCATGGGAGTCAATGTTCATTAGCACGGCCGAAAAACCGCTAATGAACGAAGACGAGGCGCCGATTACGTCGCCACTTTTCTCCCTTACTAAAAGGAAATTTTTGTAAATTTCACCATCCTCCCGACAAATACTACGACATAGTAGGATGCTGCAAGTGTTTTTAATTTCTTTGTGTGATCAGTCGGACATCGTCCTGTAGATGGGCAACATCGAGCCCGAAACCGGTCGACAAAAAAAAGGTAATTTTTGTGTCCTGTCGTTAAGTGTCGTGTCCTGTAATACGTCGTGTGTTAAATGTGTAATTAAGTTCTTACGTTGGCACAATCCCGTTTAATATGAGTACATTCATGATATTTTCAATTTATTTCAATCATTAATTTTACTTTCGACCGGCTTTTCAATTTCCAGACCACTGTGCACCGTCGGCCGACGAACTGCCGCCGGCTGCCGACTGCCTGCTGATGTCGTTTTCACACATACATGCATACTTCTATTTGTGGAATTGCATGCCAAGATTAGGCAAAAATATATTTATATTTTCTTGAATTCTAGATAGAAAATGTACATTGTTTGGAGTAAGTTATAATTTTTTTTTGCCATGTTTTGATGCAACCAACGGTAATTTTCAGTGATTTTTCCATAAAGAAGTGTGTTTTTAAACTCAATCCGAAGATGGCAGATGCACTAGCAAGGTAGGTTCATTTTAGATTTTTTCCGAAGATCATAATTTTATTTGCAGTTTGTCATGCGAAAAAAAAATTATTACGCAGTCATTTGGATTCAATCGTGGACAAATGCTATGCAGAATGTTGGCATATGCGATTTCCTTTTATGTTTAATTTTTGTTTCATTTTTAGGCGTATGTTTGACATGAAAATCACCAAAATGCATTTTGGCATGCCAAGATTAGGAGCATGCCAAGTTAAGGCTCACTTACCCTACCAAACTTTAAAAAAAAAATGATGATCCCAATTTCAGTAGCAATATTGATAGAAGTAATGCAAGTGTCTGCCAAAGAACCAAAAAAACAGTAAGCTTGTTTACATCCCTTAACTCGTAAAAATGATTTAAACATCAAACTACAACAATAAAACAGGATAACCGGTAAAGGCAATCGGTTCAATAATACGTAAAGAGATCCCATTCATACCTCTTTCTCTGTTTCAATAGTAGGACCTACTCATAAGACATGCATAAAGTGGCTTATATTGCATCAAATTGCTTATTTGCTCTGGAGCCAGCCCATCTCTGCACTGACTGGCTTAAGCCTCCTAATTGAAGGTAGTTAAAGTTAGACGAAAGAAGTGTAGTAAGTACAAGACGCAAAACGAACCACGTGCTGTATGAGAATAAAAAACTTTTCCGAAGACTTCTGGCATCAGATGGAAAGTTTCGAGAGACGGAAACCCCAGAGTCGCCATCCGGCGGAACCAGGCTGTGAAGTTTTGCGGCAATAACGGCGGCAACGATGACGACGTCGGCGTCAACAATACCAGAGTTTGGCTAAGCAAAAAGGCGCTTCGCACGATCTCGCACAAATGATTATTGGTAAGGCACGATTCCCCATTTATCCCACCACCATCAGCATTCGACTGGACTGGCCGCTTGCCGTCTCGGGTCGGGAGCCGATTGAAGGAAGTTAACGAACAAAAAAATCCAAAACACCAAAGGGCGGCAGCGATTCTGGAGCTGTCTTCAAGAACACGAGATACCTGCCTACCTGCTTTATTCGGATTCGAAAATTTGCGATTAAGCTGCCTGCATTCATCAAACGTGATCTACTGGTGCGGAAAATGATTGGTGGTTGGTTTGTGGTTTTTTGTTGGTTTAATATTCGTTTGCACCTGCATTTGCAGCACGTGCTGCGCTCGTGATCTTCCTTTGCAATTGTTTGCAGGATGGTCCTGTACATTGTTTCCGAAAAGTATGAATTGGATGTTACCTTATAGGTAATCGATAATATTACAGTGCTTTCACACATTCACAACTTTGAAATCTACAAACGACCTCGATTTCCATTTCCACCTTCACACGCCACTGACTCACTAAAGTAGATATAAATAAAATATCAATCACCGTGGCGTAGGAGTTCCTGTTTTCGTGTAATAGCCATAAATTCTCACTGTGCTCAGCTCATTGACTAAGTATGGTGCAATGCGCTCGAGAAAGGTAG
This sequence comes from Uranotaenia lowii, assembly GCF_029784155.1. Lineage (NCBI taxonomy): Eukaryota > Metazoa > Arthropoda > Insecta > Diptera > Culicidae > Uranotaenia > Uranotaenia lowii. Next base: position 166,511,002 of record NC_073693.1, read on the forward strand.
GTAAGTAAGTAAGTGTAGTTTAAGCCATGATTACTTGCTAACGGAAAAATCATTTGCGGATACAGCCTTCACTCACTTCCCAATCAGATGATTTGGTTTACATTTCACCACGCAAATATTTACTCGCAATTTCAACTGAGCGCCCTGTTCTGGGATAAACATTCTGCTTAACTTTGTGAAGTACGTGCAAACATATGTATCTATATCCGACGTATTGGGTAATTCCGAAGTCACTTGTTTCTAACGGATACAGAGCTAATTTAAACTAAATATACCTAGTGACTTGGCCTAGTGCTAGGTGGAAGGTGTTAACTGGGCGTTTTGTATACTCGCAAAATCAGGCAAGATGGACTATTTACATAGATTACCAGTCTCGGTAGATAGAAAATATACAGTCATACAAATCAACTTCCGCACAAACTGGGTCATCGGAACCGAAATACACTCAGTGTATAGATCTCATTAAACAGTATGTAATGATTCAGTGTTAATTTGTCATTATAACATTATATCTGTTCTTAACATGCGTACCTATCTATTTTTGTTCACTTTTTGAAAAATATTCAATATACACTGCCGGCCAAAAGTTTAGGATCACCCGCTAAAAAACATGCAAATTTTGATCGTTCATATCTCAGCCGTCTTAGGACATATTGCAAATCATCTGATCTCATTTGAAGGATAATGAGCAATAGCTATTTCGGAGGTATTTTGCCCAGAAATAATGTTTTAGTTTTGCACCTAAAACTTAACCTAAAGTTAGAACATTTTCAAAAAATCGCACTCAATATTCAAAGCCAATCATCTCGCGATAGAGTGAACCAAATTTCAAAATTTGAGTTGCATTAGAATCCTTATTCTATACTTCTCAAAACACAATCAAAAAAATTTGTGCAAAATTTAAGAATGTACTATTGATTAATAAAATAGACTCGTAAGTTATCGTCCAAAAGTTTGGGATCATCCCTAGTATGGTGTATTGACCAAAAGTTTGGGATCATTCTTTTAAAAACATGCAAATTTATTTCATTCATATCTTTCTCATCTAACATCGTATTGCAGATCTGGAGGGTGCATTTGAAAGCTTAGGAATTGTTGTTTTTTCATAAATTCATTAAAAAATTATATTTTAAATTCATAACCATAAAAAATTCACAATCATAAGTCTGATTTTTCAAAAAACAATTAATTTCAGGTTATTTTTTTATGGTTATCACTTTAAAATATAATTTTTTAATGAATTGAAGAAAAAACAACAATTTCTAAGCTTTCAAATGCACCCTTCAGATCTGCAGTACGATGTTAGATGAGAAAGATATGAATGAGAAAAATTTACATGTTTTTGGCCGATACACCATACTGAGGGGTGATCCCAAACTTTTGGACGATAACTTAAGTGTCTACTTTATAAATTAAAAGTACATTCTTGAATTTTTGCACAAAATTTTTTGATTGTGTTTTGAGAAGTATAGAATAAGGATTCTAATGCAACTCAAATTTTGAAATTTGGTTCACTCTATCGCGAGATGATTGGCTTTGAATATTGTGTGCGATTTTTTGAAAATGTTCTAACTTTGAGTTAAGTTTTAGGTGCAAAACTAAAACATTATTTATGGGCAAAATACCTCCGAAATAGCTATTGCTCATTATCTTTCAAATGTGATCAGAAGATTCGCAATATGCCCTAAGACGGCTGAGATATGAACGATCAAAATTTGCATGTTTTTTAGCGGGTGATCCCAAACTTTTGGCCGGCAGTGTAAATTGCTTTTTTTCACCCGTGTTAGGATTCATGTCATTTTGTTAGTTGAGAGATGAATGACTTGAAGAAGTTATAATTCATTCAAATACATTAAAAACTTGATTTAATACACTTGACAGTGAATGACCAAGCTAAATGTCAGTCAGTCAGCAATGTCAATATTGAATGACATTTTTGCACTCCACTCGCATCACACATACGGACGTCTTTCTATTTCTTTTTCTAGCTGTGTTGGGAGGGATTTTACGTTATAAGTTGCGGAACAATTGAAAAAAAATGTAGTTGTTGGCTGTAAGTAGAAAAAAGTTATGGAAAACATGATGTCGTTCATTCAACTTGGTCATGACATTGTAAGCATATGTATGTCGCTGACCAAAAATCATTATCGCAAGACATAGACATGCAAAGCAGTGCCAAAGTCGGCTGATATTGTTGAAGTATGAATATTCCAATTTGAAAACAAAATTATGAAAACAAGCTTCTTTGAAACCCAATTGTAAAATTTAAAATTCAGTTTTGGAACTGATCTACTTAGGACCTTCTACAAAGTTTCAAAATATATTGGGGAGATGAGGGCATAACGAGCACCCGAGGCATAATGAGAAGTCCATTTATCTACATAAGTACGTATTTTCTTAAACAAATTTTCATGAGGACTTGTTTCGTACTACCTATAGTATTAATTTTTCACCAAAAAAGAAATATCCTTTTCATATTTACAGAAATATTAAATAATAACCAGCTAGGTTCTCAAGTGACGAAAATATTATAATTTTTGAGCACCACCAAATAAGCTTTTATGACCTTTAAATCATCTTGATCTGAAATGTATGCACTGCAACATGACCTACACATTGTTTCTAAATTTTCAGCATTATAAAATTTTTGATTTTTCACTTAAATCAATTGTAAAACGCTTTTTACTTTAATTTGTTCACTACAGGCGAACAGAGCACTTTCAATGAAGGCATATTGAGCATTTTCTGCCGGAGAATCTAGCAGCGAATTCAACTCGATGAAGTCAACTGAATAATAGATCTACAGCTTAACTTGTATCGTCTGACGATTTGGCCTATTGGTTAGATGTCGGAGAGGTAATCAGTAGACTCGAGTTCGATTCCTGTCCGAGGGGATTTTTTTTGCACATATCATTCATGATTGATTTTTTTTATTGTTACATTATACGGCTAATAGCATCAAAGCATCATCCGTCAAACAAAACATCAGAAACATAATGTATGAACATGTGTTAATTCTTTGAATTCTACAAACAGACCTAGGTTATTTTGTTTTTGCTTTGTTTGATGAATCTACGCCTCAACGTTTAGTGCAATCATGAACATAAATGATGAATGAAGAAAAAAAAAATCACCTTCACCAGGAATCGAACTCGAGCCTACTGATTATCTCTCCGACATCTAACCAATAGGCCAAATCGTCAGACGATACAAGTTAAGCTGTTAAGCTCTATTACTCAATTGACTTCATCGAGTCGAATTCGCTGCTAGATTCCCCGGCAGAAAATGCTCATTATGCCTTCATTAATGGTGCTCATACTGCCTCGGGGGGTTTCTCATTATGCCTCTACAGTGACTGGTTTTCAGCTTTCGGCAAAATTTTTTAAAATGCATTTTTAAACGTTTTTATCTTCTTTTTCAAGTTTCATCCCATTAGACAATAGACTATTTGAGTGTCGGAACACGAAACAATGATGTAATTCACATATTACAGCTGTTCTCTATGGTTAAATAATCATTTTCCTTAAGGTGCCCATTATGCCCTCATCTCCCCTTCATGGCAATTCTCAAGTATACTTAGCTTTGATACTCTATTTTTATTGGAAAAAAATAGTAACAATTTTGCAACGAATGATTTATGATAATAGTGAAAAATCGCATTTTTGCCTAATCAATTGCAATTGAAATAACCAAATTTTCAGACTCAGAGTGGTTTTAATTATTAAACTGAATTTCTATTTACTTGAATTTTAATTATTTTTGTGTGGATGAGCTAAAAGCAGTATCGGGGTAGGCTGTGGGCAAAGAAACAGTCAAGTTTTTTTTTGACAGGATTTTTTTTTTTTAACCCTCATCCGCATTAGGGTGTCATTTTGACACCATTGCAAGTTTGAAGGCTTGTAACTTTTTTCAGAAGCTTCAAAATACAAAAATTTCTTCGGGGACCCTAAATGAATTCAAAAGTTTTTCAATATTGCATCTTTACTTTTTTATGGACGAACCCTGGAAGCCTGGACAAAAAAACTCCCTTTTCCGACTTTGGGTGTCATTTTGACACCACAAAAGTAAAATCTATTTAAGTCGTTTGAATTATTATGAACTTCATATAAAACTTATATCAATAGAAACCTTCTAATGTCAGTAAAATATGTTTAGAACATTATATATAACTAAAGTTACAAGTTTTCTCGTTATTCAGCATGAAAGAAAAAAAATCCGAAAAAACATGCCTCACGAAAACTGTTGTAGTTCATATATTACACGTCCAAAAAAATATTTGCCTTATGCATATGAAAGCTGAAGTTAATGCCTACATCATGAAGACAAGAAATATTTTTTTAAATTTTTTTTTAATGAAATGGTCACAAAAAGTTCAAAAAAGTGGTCCAAAAAACCTACTTTTCATTCGATTGCTAGTAAATATTGTTTGAGCGATGGTAGAGTTTTGAAAAAAATATGACTACAAAATGTATTAAAATTCCAACATTTTGTTGTCTTTAGATTTTTGATGCAACAAAAATTGAATTTACTGGAATTTTTCAAAGTTCACTACTTTGCGCGATTTTTTAACAAATTGAAATTTCATCTGTTTTTGTGGTCCACCGCCAGGTTGTACCCGGATTATCAGTGTTTTAACTTTGTTTGGACCAATCAAGAGTATATGCATTGGAAAGCAAATTTAATCTACATTCTAGTGAGGTGCTACAATTCACGCTGTGAGATTTCACAAAAATATGAAAATTATAAACGTAAAATCATTCCTGAATTTCTAGAACTACAAGCAGCGGTCCAGCAAAACGTGTTTGTTTGCTCTCCGAGTAGGTACGGTGGGTGGTGATTCGGGCAGAGAGCGAAGCCGACAGATAAAATAATGATGCGTGTCGTACTCGTGACAAGCAAACGTGAACTACTATCAATAGAAAATTTCCAACCAAGAAACGTACGACACGCATCGTTATTTCGTCTGTCGGCTTCGCTCTCTGCCCGAATCACCACCCACCGTACCTACTCGGAGAGTAAACAAACACGTTTTGCTGGACCGCTGCTTGTAGTTCTAGAAATTCAGGAATGATTTTCATAATTTTCATATTTTTGTGAAATCTCACAAAAAAGACCACTTTTTTGAATTTTTTGTGACCATTTCATTAAAAAAAAATTTAAAAAAATATTTCTTGTCTTCATGATGTAGGCATTAACTTCAGCTTTCATATGCATAAGGCAAATATTTTTTTGGACGTGTAATATATGAACTACAGCAGTTTTCGTGAGGCATGTTTTTTGGATTTTTTTTCTTTCATGCTGAATAACGAGAAAACTTGTAACTTTAGCTATATATAATGTTCTAAACATATTTTACTGACATTACAAGGTTTCTATTGATATAAGTTATGTTTAAATCAGTTTAACACTACAAAAGTTATAACGATTTGAGCTTGTGGTGTCAAATTGACACTCCTAGTGCTGATTAGGGTAATGAAATCTAATGCGGATGAGGGTTAATTTGTGAAATATTTGAAGATGGAAGCTTATGGTGGTTAATGTTCGAGAAATGGATCCAACCAGTGGCCAACCCAAAAGAGACCCTACTAAATATTTAGCATCGGCTCCTCCGAAGAATCCAGTCAAGTCACGTTCCTAGAAACTTTTACCGCAGTTGAAGCTATGACTGCGTCCTGAATCACCCGTAATCATCGTTTCCCTTTGACTTGGTGAGCCCGTTCTGTATTGTTTATTGTTTATTAGAATAAAATCAACGGATCCTAATGATAACTTAATAGTAATTACAATACAAGATAAATATTAACACAGGTTTATACATTTTTTGAAACAGTTAAAATTTTTCTCCGAAACACATTCCTCGAAACATCGAAGTCGATATGCTCAGAAAAGCGATTGAACGTTTCCAATTTGCCGATAAATCCGTTGTTCGCTCCATAATTGTTGTGACGAATAGGAACATAAAGCTGACAGGAATGGCCTCCAGCAAAACGGGACAGTCAACTCTGGACGTTAAGAGATCAGCAACAACTAGAGCGCGCGTAGCGTTTCTGCGGGCTTGAAGGGTATCTTGCCAGTTCAGATGACGTAGGGCATACAGCATGAAGCGACGCTGGATAGCCTCGATTCGTTCAGCTCCATTCTGATAGAAAGGGCACCAAACAGCTGAAGCATACTCGAGGATGGAACCAACTATACAGCAGTAAAGACTTTTCAGGCAATACACGTCTTTGAAGTCTTTGGCCATACGAAAAAAAAAGGTTTCTGGATGCTTGGTCGACGATGTAGTTTGTGTGAGTCTTAAAGTCCAGCCGTTGATAAGAGGATGTCACTTACGTGAAAATGATACGATCGAGCATTTACTGCGATTCAGGGGCAGGCAATTTAGGCACACCACTGAGCAAACACATTGAACTGCTGCTGCAGGAAATTGGTGTCCTCTTGGCTGTTTATGGTGTGAAAGAGTTTCAGGTCGTCGGCATATGCAAGTTTTTTGCAGTCAAGGAGCGAGAGTATTTACGTCATTAAAATATATCACGAAAAGTAGTGATCCTAAATGACTTCCTTGAGGCACACCGGAGCAGGCAATAAAATAATTTGAAAAGGAGTCACCAATACGAACGGATAACTATCGACCTGTTAAGTAACTGTGGAACCAGTGCAGAAGGGATCCACAGAAACCCAGACGTTCTAACTTTGCGATAGCGATATCGTGGTTCACCTTGCCGAATGCAGCAGGAAGGTAGTATATATTACGTCAGTTTGGGTTTTCATAGCAAAGCTGTCTTGCACAAAAGATGGGAAGGTGGGTAAGTTAGTATTCGTGGATCGTTTAGGCATGAACCCGTGTTGATCATTGGAAAGTTGGTGCTTGAAGATCGAATAAGAAGCGCATAGAGCTTAAATTCCGCGGTAGTTGTTAACATCTCTCTTGTCACCCTTCTTGTGAACAGGAAACATGTAGGCTTCCTTCCCCAGTGAGGGAAGGATTCCAACATCCAGCGATGATTGGACAATATGCCGGACAGGAAACATCAGAAGTGGCATAAAACGCTTCAAAAAGTAGCAGTTATATCATCCGGGCTCATCGATGTAGAGTTTTTCAGCATAGCTGTCGCTTCCGATATGGATGCATCGTCGATTATGATACCGTTAAACGAAGAACCTATATATTTCTCACAGCTCTAGCCAGTTGCTAAGGAGAAACGGATCCAGTTGTAAAAATACTAGAGAACTTCTCGGCAAATAGATCACAAATTTCGGGATCAGAGTTCACCGTGTCGCTGTTCAGGAACATGTGAGACGGAAGCCCTGATTCTATCCGCTGATTTTTCACGTGCTTCCAAAAAGATTTCGGACTGCTGTTGAAATTCTGTTGTAACCGATGAATATAACTCTGGTAGCAACGCTTTCTTATAGACAGAATTCAATTTGCAATATTTGTCCTTAGTGTAGAGGGACTTGTGCTTGTTGTAGTTGCGTAGTGCGCGCTGCTTAGCCGTCTTAAGTCTCCGAAGAATTCCAGTAACCCAGGGGGTCCGTAAATTGGTAGCCGTGCTGCGTTTCGGCACATGACGATCGATGATATAATTCAGGATGTTCGCAAACGTCTCGGCAGCTGCATTGGGATTACAGAAATCGAGCTCAGCCTCCCAATCCACGGATTGCAGGACGAGGGGTATAGCTTCGAAGTCAACGTTCTTAAAATCGTAATAGAAAGATGCGGTTTTCTCTTCTGAGCCATGTATTTTAGTGATATCTAGTGAAATCACTAAGGCTAGATGATGCGGGACAGTTTTAACAAGAGGAGCAGGAGCAGATTCAATCGCCGGATTCTTAATCCCTTCGTTCACGAAGCAGAGATCAAGCATACGGCCGTTTTCATTTTCAATTTTGTTGATCTGTCGAAGAGTCGCGGTACTCAAGGAGTCTAGGAAAATGTTAGAGGATGCCAAAAAATGAAGAACGAGCAGGATCCGGATATAAAAAGCCGCTTGGGTAGGAGCACCATTTCAAACCAGGTAGATTGAAGTCACCGATGATGAGTCTGCCGGAGAGCAAATCGATCTTACTCTAGAGAGACAGAGCGACAAAGATTCAGCTAAAGCCAAGTCTCCAGAACGGTCTGGGGACACGTACATTACGCACAAGTAGAGTTTCCTATCTCCGAAATCAATGCGAATCCAAACAAGTTCTAAATTGTCCCAGGAATCGTCTTGAATTGGCTGAGCTGGAAACGTAGATTTCACGGCAAGTAACACTCCACCACCAGTAGACTTTTTGCTGTTACGAGGACTACGGTTGCAACATCATACTTGCCAGAAAGCGATGGCTGGAGAACCCCTTCGCCACAGACGAACTCAGGGCCTGGACGACTGATGACGCTGGCAGGAAACAGCGCGACTAAGTCGAAGGGCTCAGGGGTCTCCATAGTTCCTAGTTCGTTGCGTCCCGGTGCTGGAGGCCCGGAAGAAGTCGTAGGATTATTAAAGCATGGATCACGATGAATCTGGACGCATTAAAACGGGTCTATCTCGGAGCTATGTAAACGAAATAAAAATGTTTTGTACTTAAAATTTTATTTCACTTCAAAGTAAAAATAATAAAAAAATATTCCGATGTTGTTTTGAGGAATTTTCGAATTTTTCGTCGAGAACCACTCATCAAAGTTTGGACACCATATTCGCTGACCTTAGCGGCCATTTTGTTCCACAATCTCTTCATCTTTGTTGCATCCCGAATCGTCCTACCATTCTTCTTCATCTTCTGCTTGACAATTGCCCAAAATTGAGGGCAGTTGGTCTGGCGAAAACTTTACTGGTCCTTTGTGAGATCTAACGTACGAAAAACAAAACACGTTTTTCATGCACTCCTCCTTGGGAGTCCATGGACTTGTTTTTCACAAAAACCGGGGTGTTTCGTCCGCTGCTGCAAATACCTTGCCAGATCAAACACTTTCTTACAAACTTTTCGGCAAAAATGAATTCGAACTTGCCGGGGACACCACTCCGACCAGTGCAGTGCACCACTGCAGTGGCTTTATAAAATTTTTGGCCCAGAATCTGCCCAAAATCCATCTTCACGTACGTTTCGTCATCCATGAGGATGCATCCGTCGTACTTCGTTAGAACCTTGTTGTTTAACTTCCAGGCACGTCCTTTGGCTACAAAATTCTGCTTCAATGTTCGTATTGGTCGATTGGATTGATAAGATCGTATTCCTTCGTACAGACGAATCCTCCTGACGGTGCACCGGTCGGCATTTAATTTCCTGGCGATGTCATAGTCCGACTGCCCTGGGTTTATCTTGATCGTTTTCAACACCTTCAAATGCAATTTCCGATCCTTAGTCCCATTATGACGCTTGGTATGAACCTGCCGATCGATAGTATGCATCTCACGGAAACGTTTGAGAACGCTGCACACGGTTGATTTGACAATTTTTAACGATTTCGCGATTTTTGAACCCGACCATGTCGGATTTTTGACGTGGGTGTCCAAAATAAATTTTCGTTTCGCGTAACTTTTTTGAAACAAAAAGAATCGTAATGAAATTTTCAGCAGTGATAGAGGAAACATTCCAAAACAAAGTTCTGTTAAAACGTTCCAGATCCGACAACTAGGAGCGCTATGGTATAATAAATAATGCGTCCAGATTTTAGATGATCCAGGGTTTATTTATTTTTTTGCTTTTTTATATTCTATAAAGTAAATAGGCTGTAAAGTAAGTTAGGCTGGTAAATGGTGGACAATGTGCAACACGAGACCCCATAGTGGTCATATCACCTCTTATTCACAACTCCTATCTCTACCTCCCCGCGGTGCCGGCTGGGGTGCGAGTAACCTAAGCGGAGATCGGGTACCCAACCCCGGTGGATGCTTTGGTCGCATGCAGACTGAGAAGGTGGTCGCACGCGTCTGTTCCCCAGGTCAGGGGCGGCTCAAGCAGCGTCTGTCTCGCAGCGAGCGGCTGAATCTATGAAATGCGGCTCCCGCCAGCTAAGGCCAAGATGGCAGCCCCATCGCGGGATAGGGACTTTAGGCTAAGAACCTACTGTTCCCGACTTGAAATTGTTACGGAATCCGAAAGAAATGACCGACCTGGAACTTTGGCAACGACTTTTAGCATGAAAACACGGACACGAATTGGAACTTGGAACGTTTTAACCCTTGCCCAACAAGGCAAACTGGAACAACTTGCTAGAGAGGCTAGCCGCCTCAAGCTTGAAATTCTGGGACTGAGCGAAGTCCGTTGGCCTAATACTGGAGAACACAAGACACAATCCGGGCAAGTCCTGCTTTACTCTGGCATACGAGGAGAACACGCTACTCGGGAACGAGGAGTTGGTTTCCTGTTAAGCCCGCAGGCCTACGCGGCCCTCATTAGATGGGAACCTATAAACGAAAGAATAATCGTAGCCAGATTCAGAACACGGGTTAGAAACCTTACAATGGTCCAGTGTTATGCGCCAACTGACGTTGCCGACTTGCAGGAGAAAGAGTAGTTTTACAGTCAACTGAACAGCGTGGTAGAAAGAATTCCGAAGGGTGACATTCAAATCCGTTTGGGCGACTTCAACGCAAAGATTGGCTCCGACAATCAAGACCTTGAGTGCATCATGGGGCGCCATGGCCTAGCACAGATGAGCGAAAACGGAGAGCTGTTTGTAGAATTTTTGTGGCAACAACATCTTGGTGATCGGTGGATCGCTCTTCCCCCATCGACCAGCACATAAGGTCACTTGGGTATCCCGAGATGGCCGAACAGAAAATCAAATTGACACCTTTGCATCAGCCGAAAATGGAGAAGGAGCCTTCTTGATGTCCGCAACAAACGAAGCGCAGACATTGCATCTGACCATCACCTCGTCCTTGGCGAAATAAGACTGAGAGTTGCGCGTGTCCAACGGCGCGAGGAGACAGTCGGGTGTCGATACGACGTCCGCCGGTTGGAGAATCCAGAGGTGAAAAGGGCATACGTTGAACAGCTAGAATCCCGAGCCTCGAAATTGCCAACAGACGGAACAGTCGAAGAACAGTGGTGTGGAATCAAGAATGCTTTTATCACGACGAGCCATGGTACTCTTGGTAAAGTGTGTGGAAGAAGAAGTGAATGGATGTCGGATGAAACTTGGAGGATGGTCGATGATCGGAGAAAGGCGAAAGTCGGAATTGAGCAGGCATGTACCGGGTCAGCCAAAGCAGCCGCCCGCTTACGATATGCGGAGCTGGAAAAGGCAGTTAAACGAGCTTGTAGACGACTCCCTAGCCGAAGAGGGAGAAAGAGCCGCCGCCAATGGAGATATCCGATTACTTTATGACATTTCTCGCCGCCTCAGTGGTGCAAGGACAAATGCAAGAATGCCGCTGAAAGACCAAGCAGGTCAGTTATTGACCGATCGAACAGATCAGCTCAAACGATGGACTGAGCACTTCGAACAACTCTTCCGAGTCACGAATAGCGATGGCCAACAGAATCCGCAGCTCGAAGCGCCAACAGTAAGTCGCATAAATGGCGTCAACTCGGAAGCGCCTTCGCTGGCTGAAATAGAAGCGGCAATCAAAAACATGAAATCCAACAAAGCACCTGGGATCGATTGCATCCCTGCTGAAATGCTGAAAGCCGACCCTGCCCTGTCAGCACAAATGTTGCACCGTCTCTTCGCCGACATCTGGGATACTGCAACATTCCCGGCCGACTAGATGTAGGGTATCCTCGTAAAGGTCCCGAAGAAAGGAGACCTGACAGAGTGCGGTAACTGGCGAGGCATAACGTTGATCTGTACAACCCTCAAAGTACTCTGAAAGTGATCCTGAACAGGATCCAGGAGAAAATAGACGCTACACTCCGACGGCAACAAGCTGGATTCCGATCCGGACGATCATGTGTGGACCACATCACAACACTACGAATCATACTGGAACAAATCAACGAATTCCAGGACTCTCTTCTGCTGGTTTTCGTTGATTTTGAAAAAGCATTTGACTGACTTAACCATGAAAACATCTGGGCGGCTCTAAGGCGACGAGGGGTCCCAGAGAAACTAGTCCATCTCATCGAAGCACAATACGAGACATTTTCATGCAAGGTCTTGCACGATGGTGTCTTGTCCGAACCAATCCCGGTAACTGCTGGAGTGAGACAAGGATGTATTTTATCACCGCTACTTTTTCTCATCGTAATGGATGAGATTCTGACTGGATCGATCGACTGAGCACCGAACCGAGGATTGCCGTGGAATCCTACAACCAGGCGCGGTCCTATGGGGGGGGGGGTGATCGGGGTGATCACCCCCCCCCCAAGCGGCAAAAAACCGTTACGAAATACTCGCAAATGCTGGATTAGACATAAAAACTAAGAACTTTTCATAGTAGGTGTACTTTCGAATTCTAAAACTTTTCCACTCCGTGGGGGTGTTTTTTCAATAAATGAATTTAATAATCAATTAATAGCTTAAAATTGAAAAGAAAAGTCGGTCCTCCAAATTAAAACATCTGTAACTTGCAATTCTCTGGAACGAATTACATCGAATAACTGTTGTTGAGGTACTTACAGCGTTGAATTAGAATTTGCTGACCATAAACGCTACCGGCCATAAATTTGGGATCACCCCCTCAAAAACAAGAAAATTTGTTTGGTCATATCTCAGTCATCTTATGACATATTGCATATCTTTTGATCTCATTCTAAAGTCGATGATCAAAACCTTTTTCGTATGTTTTGGCAAAATGTACAAAATGTAAGTTTACATTTAAAATGACTTGAACTTGGCTTAAAGTTGGAAAATTTCCAAAAAATCGCACTTTATTTTTCAACCCGATCAGTTGAGGGTAGGGTGGACTGAATTTAAAAATTCGAAATGTACATATTTGTTTCTTTTTTCATAAATGTCAAAATACATGTTTTCAAATTTTGTGCTCAAAATTAACATAGTGCTTCAAACAAATAAAATAGCTACTTGAGTTATCGATCAAAATTTTGGGCTTACCCCTCAATATGGTGTATCGGCAAAAAGTTTGGGATCATGCGAAGTATTCAATTTAATTTCGTGCTGGTCTCTGTCATCAAACAACGTATCGCTAATCTTATAAGTTATATTTAATGCTCATGAGTTGTTTTCGCTTTTTGGATATTTAGTGAAAATGTTTTTTCAGACTAACTTCGTTAAAATTTTAGCCATAATTTAATCATTTTCTGATTATGTTCACCAAATAGCCGGTTTATTCAATAAATGCCTGCAAACTTGTTTCGACCATAACTTTATTATCTCACGAGTTATTGCAGATCGGTTTGCTCCATGTTTTATGGATCAACATATCTTGATCCTTTTTAGAAGTAAAACAGACTTGAGCCTTTAAGTGTTAAATTACCTTTGTGGCCGTCCAGATATCACGTGGACAGAAAAATGAGATTTTTACCCTCTTCTCTCTCTCTCTCCGTGCAAAAGTGTGGACATTTTCTCATCCCTACCCTCCTCCCCCAGATGTACACCTGGACAGATTCGATTTTTGTTGCCTACACCTAATACTACATTTCCATTTCTTGGTTTAATTTTCATTGCTATCTTCTTTTTACAGAATGCATCTCAATTTGAGATTCTCATAAGCTCATATTGTTTTCCGGATTGAAGATACCGAAACTGTCTAGACAATTTAAATTTAAAAGAAACATTTAATTTTCAGAATATTATTTTAAAAAATTAATTCTTATTTTGAAACTTTTTTGAAAAAAATTAGCTTTGATTGTATTCGCCTCTACGTAGCAAAAATGTTCGATTTTGATTTATTGATATTAAACAATTCTTCATAATTCAAACTATTTTCTGATATTTAGAATTTCAATCTACATACTTTCAAGTTTGAAAAAGAAATAAAAATTTAAGATAAATATATGGAAAATGACCAAACACATCAAATTCAAACTTTAATTTTCTCGAAATAAGTTTCTTTTTTTTAAGTAAATCATTCATTTTTCTTTCCAAGGCTTATTTACTGTGATATTTTACGTCTTTCATTAGCTTTTATGCTTTTATACCCATTTGGCTTGAAGGGCCTCATTTAATTTGAGCCGTTATCACAATTAAACAATTTGAATAAAAATCAATAGTTTTTATAAAAAAATGAATTATTTAGTTTAAAACTTTCAAAATTAAATTAATTAAGTAAGAAATGGTTTTGATAAAGTTGTTCTGAGACCAAATTGTGATTAAAATTATAAAAATAAATTTCAATTGTGGGGATTTTATGGTTATTAAAAATTACATTAAAAATGTGAAACTTAGATTATTAGTTGAAACTTGATATCAGTTATGCTTCAGATTATATACAACGCACAAAAAAATTGTGTTTTTCACCTGCTTTGATTAGTACTTTTGCTCTGAAATTCTATCATCACTTTTAAAATATTACACACAATATTTTTTGCAGAATATTCGGTGATGCAGACGGTACTTATGAACACAGCTTATTGACGATTTTTCATTTTCAGAATATTTGTTTCACCGAATACTTGAAAAGGGCCAATAGTTGGTATTCGGCCGTTCGCACTATTCGGTACATCTCTTATGATATCTATTCAATTTTCGAAAAATACTAAAAATACTACTTCTGAAACTAAAGGTGAGGAATGAAATCTGAAATCGAGTTCAGAAATTTATTTCCAAAATCAATTTTTAAAACATAGGCTCCAAAAACTTGCCTATGTTTTAATTTTTACCAGGTGAGATAAAACTAATCCGTAATCCCCGACTATTTTCTCGGAAACAAGACAATCGCTCAAGTTGAACATTTGAAAGACATTTTTCTAATTTTTGACCAACAAGGCTGGATTTCAGGATTCACACCAATTATATCGCAGATACTATTTTAGCTCATCTACACAATAATATCTAAAATTTGAGGTAGAAATCCAGCTTAATTTTTTAGGTTGTAAAATCCACTCTGAATCTGAAAGTTTGGTTATTTCAATTGCAATTGATTTTGCATTTTCACTGAAATTTTGAAATAGTTTAAACTTTCAGAAATTGACTCTTTATTCAATATTGTTTATTGTTTATTGTTTATAAAAAAGACCATCTGACGTAAGCGTCTTAATGGTTTACTTAAATCTAGGTCTATCTAAACTTACATTTTGAGATTTCTAGCTTCTTAACTGGTCACTTATGTTAGATTCGATCAAGCGTCTAAATGTTGCAGTTGAGACATTAAAGTCAAAGAGAGCATAATGGCGTAAGAAGCTAATTTTTGCGGAACGTAAGGGGTCGTTGCTGCCATAGCGTGTATTTCTCGATTCCAGTGAAAGCCAGTCACGGTTTCGCAGAGCTCTTTCTGGAGTTTTTATTTATTTTATGTTTTTATTTAATTCAAACATCATAAAAAAAAGTTTGAAAATATTGAGAGCATGAAGAAAAAAAATCTACTTTTCACTTTTTTCATGAATAATTCGTTGCAAGTTAGTTACTTTTTCTTTGGATTCAGTTCCAACTAAACCCATAACATATCTCCCACACTAGTATGAGAGCTTGAAACTTAAAAGAAAAACAAATGAAAATGAAGTTTCAAAAGCTTCATACCTAAGAATATGATTTTTATGATCTTATTTTAGAATTTATTTATTTATATAAAATAAAACCATCTGACATGGGTG
This sequence comes from Uranotaenia lowii, assembly GCF_029784155.1. Taxonomy (NCBI): domain Eukaryota; kingdom Metazoa; phylum Arthropoda; class Insecta; order Diptera; family Culicidae; genus Uranotaenia; species Uranotaenia lowii. Next base: position 166,526,644 of record NC_073693.1, read on the forward strand.
TCTTAATGATCATCTTAATGTTAGTTGTACAAAGCACGATAGTTTTACTCAACTTCGTAGTTGAACACTTAATTCAGATTCAATGCGGCGTCGAAAGGCTAAAGTGGATACATGAAAGTCAAAGATAGTATAATAACTAAGGAAGCATATTTTTGCTGAACGAAGAGGGTCGTTGTTTCCATAACGCGTACTTCTCGATTCCAGAGATAACCAGTTTCTATTTCGTAGAGTTAGTTCTGGCGCATAAATATTACAGCGAGAAAGTAGCCAGGAGCAATCAATTTCGATCCGAAGAATTTTTGCCACGAAGAGCGATTGACCGATGGAACGACGATCCGACAGCGTATGAAGTCCAAGCAGGGCACAACGTTGTGCGTATGGCGGTAAATTCAAAGGATTCTCCCAAGGTAGCTCTCGAAGAGCGTAACGTACGAACCGACGTTGAAATGCTTCAAAACGTGCTGTCCATGCGGCTTCAAAAGGCCACCATACAAGATTCGCGGATTCCAGTATTGATCGCACCAGACAGCAATACAGAGCTCGCAAGCAGACCGGATCTGTGAATTCTTTGCTCAGACGTATGATAAATCCCAGCATACGGTTAGCCTTCTCGAGTACCTTAGAGTAATGCCGCTTAAAAGTCATTTGACTGTCCAACAAAACACCAAGATCCTTAATCTCCTCAACACGATGCAACTGCTCGCCCATAACATTGTAATCATACACAATGGGATTTTTCCTGCGCCCAAATGTGATAATACAGCATTTCGCAACACTCAAAACAAGTAAATTGTTAGTGCACCAGTTCACAACTGTGTCTAAGAAGCGTTGCAACTCGAGGCAGTCAGATTGACTGTTTATGACTAGGAATATTTTTAAGTCATCCGCATACAGCAAAACTCCACACCCAGTGAGCAACAAATTGATGTCATTACAGAACAGCGTAAACAGTAAAGGACCCAAATTCCTGCCTTGGGGTACCCCGGACTTTGGAATAAAGTCAGAGGATTCAGCAGAACCAATTTTAACAGCCAATCGACGATCCGTTAGGTAGCTTCTAATCCACGCGCACATTCGTTCGGAAAACCCTAATCGATGTAGTTTTTTCAGTAGAATATCGTGGTTTACAGAATCAAATGCCGCCGAAATATCGGTATATATCGCATCGATTTGTTTGCCGTCATCCATATTTGATATGCAGAAGGATGTGAAAACCAATTAAATTAATAATTAAAAATTAAAGAATTTGGACAAGAATTGATAATAATTCGATACTTCCGAACAACGATTCAACAAAATACTTCAGAAAAATAATTTAATATTCAGTTTTTAATTAATACCAATTATTAACAAACACTTTTCTCGAATAATTGTTTTGGAATGATTGCAAAATGAGAATCATTGAAATTTTTGGTGAGTGTCTTACCCTGATATGAAGATTCGCAGTAAAAATATTGTGAATTACTTGAAGATTTTCTTCTAAGACTATGTGTATTTAATTTTCATTTGTGAAATAACATTTATATCGGAAAATTCTTTAAATAATTCTTAAAGTTATAATTTTTCAACTTCCAAATGTAAAATTACGAAAACTATCTATTTATGAACACTTTTTTTGCCGTGAACATCTATGATTAGCAGATTGTTTAATAAAAAGATTTCAAAATAAGTATAATGAGGCAATTTGTTAAAAGTTTTCCCTATTTTTCTTTAATTTCAAATTTTTCAAATAACAAACCTACAAGTATACAAACCTACTAAATGCAAGACTTATTTGAAACTGCAAACCCCCCCCCCCCCCCCCTCCCTCCTTCATCCACCACTATGTTTCTCAAAAAACACGTTTTTCCGCCAGATATATACGATTCTTCTTAATGACTGATTTTTGAAAATTTGGAAAATCACCCCCCCCAAGAGCCAACTCTAGGACCGCCCCTGCCTACAACAATGGAGCAACTGAACAACCTTGACCTGGCTGACGATATTGTTTTGCTCGCCCAAACACAACCGGATATGCAGAGCAAACTCGACGACCTCACCGAAAGTTCCAAGGCAGCAGGTCTCAAAGTCAATGTCGGAAAGACCAAGTCGATGGAGATCAACACAGCAAATCCCTCCAGTTTCATGGTAGCTGGGCAACAAGTGGAGAAAGTGGAGTGCTTCCAGTATCTTGGTAGCCAGATAACGCCTGATGGTGGTACCAGGAAAGACATCGAAACCCGGATCAGAAAGGCCCGATTTGCGTTTGCGAGTCTCCGAAACATCTGGCGGTCACGCCAGATCTCTCTACTAACAAAAATCCGAATCTAAAACTCAAACGTCAAATCCGTATAGCTGTACGGGTGCGAAACTTGGTGCACATATGCGGTAACGACGCGAAAACTGCAAGTTTTTGTAAATCGCTGCCTGCGAAATATCATCCGCGCTTGGTGGCCTGGCAACTGGATCTCAAATGAGGAACTACATCGCCGGTGTCATCAAAGGGCGCTAGAAATCGAGATTCGGGAACGTAAGTGGAGATGGATTGGGCACAAACTGCGAAAAGATGAAAACGAGATTTGCAGAGAAGCGCTAGATTGGAATCCAGAAGGTCATCGAAGAAGAGGCAGACCCAGAAACTCGTGACGGCGAAGCCTAGTCGCTGAAATCCGAACTGTCGACGAGAATCTTGACTGGGACCAGGTGAAGACGCTGGCTCCGGATCGTCAACAGTGGAGGTCTTTTACAGCGGCCCTATGCACCGGTGGATCGGCGCGGGATCATTAAGTAAGTAAGTAAATCACAAACACCATAACCCTATAATTTCATATGATATATCATATGAAATCATATGAAGCGTTTGGCAGGGAGCTCCACGCTTCATTCCTGCCTTGTTCTCGTATTTTTAGCGTTTTTCATCACATGGTTGGCCTGGCCGTAGTAGCATCTGCAACGCATGTTCTAAGTATCAGATACTTTGTTGAAGAGAAAAATGAGGAACGCAAATTTTTCATTTTCCCGGATGCATACAAGTTTTGGCCATGTTGATGTGAGAAGAAGAAGAGGAAGAAGGATGAGCTAAAAGCATTATCGGCGATATAATTGGTGTGAATCTTGAAATTCAGCCGTGTTGATAAGAAATAATACTAATATTTTCCAAATGTTCCGAGAAAATAGTCGAGTGATGGCAGGTTAGTTTTATCACTGGGTTTATCTTTTTTGGGAAAAATTAAAACATATTTTAATTTTTGAAGAATGGAGAATGGTTTTTTTTATAAAAACTGTTAATCATTATTAAAATTTTTTTATTGTGGTAACGGCTCAAAATACTTATATGAAGTTCTTGGACCCAAGGGGGTATAAGTGCATAAAAGCTTATGATAGACTAGATAGATAAATATATGATTTATTAAAAAAAGAAGATAATTTCGAGAATACACATTTTTAATTTGATGTGTTCGGCCATTTTGCGTATATTTACCTAAAATTTACAATTATCTACCAAACGTAAATGAAGAAAATAAAATTCTTAAACTCTGAAAAAATCACAGATTGTAGTTTTAATTTTGAACAATTGAATAATTCATTTTTTTTATCATTTATAAATTCGTCATATAAAGAAGTTTTGAACTGAGAACATGTTTGATTTGAATGAAAAAAAAAATCTATTAAATATTTTAAGACTGCAATAAATTTTTTTCTACAATTTGTCAGTTCAGGCTTAATTTTTTGCATAAGAACATTTTAACCACTAAAGAAACATCAATATGAAATATTAAATCTCTATTCTTATTTCTGAATTTTCGTATCCCTTAGAATTTGATAATATACACATCAACATTTTCCCAAATGAACCTTGCATCAGCAACTCAGTGGCGCTAGTGGTAAAAAAGCAGAACCACATTTTTTTATAATAGCTGTAATACCCGAGTAACTTTTTTCTATAAACTTACATCGTTCAATTTTAATCTATTGCTCGACGAGGGTGGTTAGTTTTTTTGCCCCATTTCTAGATAAGGCAACACACCGACCGCATCGAAACCTAAAACACAGGGGAAAAAACTGAAGCTAAGCTCTAAAAAACTCTCACTCTCCCAACCTTGATACTTAGCCCTGGTCCTTGGGAAGTTGGGTTGGTTTTTGGTCGGTGTGATTTTTTGTTCGCCTGCGCCAGCCAGGGATAATAAATTTGACAGCACTTAATTTTTTGTATATTTCGCTCTTCGTTTACCACTTTTTTCTTCGGTTGCATTTCTGCCCTTTTTTGAAAGTCCATCTCTCGAAACATACATGTTAAACATTAGATAGCAGTAAATCATTTAACGTTTGGTTTCTTGCCTTTGTAGTTTATTTTTTCTTCATTCATTTTTTTATCCATACTTTTGGATGTTTGTTTCAAGGATAAGCTTGTTAAGAATGTTGACTGTTGAGATGACATGTCTGTCGGCAGGATTTTTTTTCGCTCCCTGATGCCTTCCGTAAATGAATCATTTAAAAACTATTTAAGGCATTCGAGCTGCGCGTGGGTGTCAACGAGGAGAATTCGATAGGCCATCAAGCAGGACAGGAGGAGAAAAGTTTTCCCCCTGCATATCTAGCGTTTTACAGTTCCGGAGAAATTGGCCAAAAATAGCGCAACTTATCGGAAACAGCTATAGATGAGGTGGCCAAACACAAGATAGGTGGTACTGACTTCGGTGCTGGAATAGTGCGATCAATCGACAGCTCATCTCATAATGCCAACAACAACAAGGGGCCAAGACGTAGCGGCGTGGGTGGGAACAAGTGGATCTAGAGCATATGCTCCAGTTATCATCTTTCCACAAAAATGGAGCCATTTTTAGAGCCTGTAGATAGATTCCGTTCCCACGATTCCGTGCTGCTGTTTGATGATGTCTGACCACTTATTTTGCGCCCACCACCAATCTCTTTGCTTTTGTATTGTTGTTGCTGTTGCTGCTGCTGCTGTTGATGATGTTCAAGTTCAAATAATCCACAAATGCCGCAAGCCAGAAGCAATCAACAGCACTGACTTTTTCCCCCATTTTGCCGTAATAATGGCGCCAGAATGATAAAATAATTACCTTTTGCCGAAAAAATAACATTAACTGCGTAAGCAAACCGGCTCGTTTCTTTATAGTCTTGCGCTTGGATTGAGTCTTGCGCCTCGATCTTCCTACACACTCTCGTTGTTGAATTGATTTATTGATAGTGATTTATTGCTTCTGAATGTGAACTACCGGTTCGTTTCAGTGGTTTGTTTCGGTCGGAAAATTGTCCGTAATTAACGCCCGGATTTCGGGTCTCACTCAGATCGTACCTAATAGGCTGCTGAAACAATGTATGCAGGTGCAGTAATTTTATCCGTGTTACGATTAAGATTTACATAAAGAATTAGAAATAAGAACTAACAAAATGTTTTTTTTTTCAAGCAATAGATACATACATGCTACAAGATAAAATCTGTAAAATCACATCACATGCGAACAGTGCTATCCGTACACCCATAGAAGAGGCTACAAAAATCCAATGCCTATTTAGCAAATCTCTGTTCCAAAGATGATATGTTTGAAAAATCACTACTAGCATAAGGACCACTACATTCAAGTGAAACAAGTAAAACATTTTATGGGATTTTCTTCCTTTTGGATAATTCATCATAAGATCAAGAAAAAAAAACAGTGCCTTATGGAAGGGAGAATCGAACTCACAACAATATTTTTATATCGTAATACCTATCCGTCATCTTGACCAGTGGGCTATCTCAGCAGATGGAGGGCGAGAGATATTTGTCCTAGGCCACCGATCAATCACAACAAACGCACAACGGTAGCTTCCTGGCGTTTGGCCTCCTTTTAAGGTAGTCCTTTGTATTGTGAAGTGTGAAGCAAACGGGAAAGGAAACAGAAAACCCATTGAATAAGAACCGCACAGTGAATTTTTGCCTCGAATTCCAGCAAAAAAAAATTGCTGGAAACGTTCAGCAATCCAAATTTATACTGGAAACATCGAGCCAAAAAACGAGCCGGACTATCGACTTACAAGAAGGTAGTGACTCCAAATCGCGTTGATAAACAAAATACGACGGCCAAAGCGCGATCCCGAAGGCTGTACACGACGATTCTGACGAAGTTTGACTGCGTCACGGTGTCTCTGATGGAACGATTTTATTTATCGAAAATTAGCATCGCTAATTTTTGCACCATTCGAAAGATGGGACTTTCCCCTTTCGTTTGAGCCCAAATTTGAAATGATCCACCGGGGGGTCTAGAACATTTTATTTTTTTGAAGATTTTTTAACTTTTTTAACGGTTTTTTCAAAGACAAAATCATACTAATCACTGTGAAAACGCTCGTCTTACCTTTAGCGTAAATCCAAAATCACATGTCAATAACATGATTTAATAGGAAATTTCCCTGGCTACAATTTTGTAGAAGATATCAAAGTGATACAAATTTATAGAAAAGAGTTGGAATGCCACGAACAGTGTGATTATTATTTCATTTGAAAAATCTAATAAAGCTTCTAACCACTGATTGAACTGAGACGAGAAAAAGTATCCAACGAGCTTAGTTATTGATTGTAGAGTGTATAAATGTTCAAAACGGTTTATTTGCATTACAAATTCAATCTTTTCCATAAAATTGATCAGGATTAGCTGAAGTTATGAGCATTTTTGGGTTTTTTTTATTGCGGAACAAATATCAAATCCATTTTTTTTGTCACTCCGATTTTTCAAAAATTCCGAAGTCGGGAATAAACAAAGTTTAAGGTATTTTAATCACAAATTTTATACATTCTTCGAAAATTCAAGCTGTTTAAAGAGCGAAAGCCAAACTGTAGAAGATTGGAGTAATATCACCTGTTGTTTAGGATTTTTTTTCAAATGTTTGATCTTAATTTTCTCGGTTGTTGGATTTTGTACAATGTACATTGTATACAAGTTTGTTGCAAGACAGCTTTGGTTCAATTTTTTTCCAATGTATTGAAAATTTGAATTTATTTTTATTTTAAATCCCCTAACCACCCTCCCCCCTCCCCACTGATGTTTCAACTCCAACTGACAAAAGATAGCTTTAATATTTGTTCCGGCCTTAAAAAAGGATGGCACCTGCTTGAATTGAAAATTTTGTTACTCATTTTTTTGTAACATTTTTTTTGCGCTCCTAGTGGACGGATTTGGAAACTTTTTTCACCCACGTGTCGGGAAATTCATTACCTTTCACCATGTATTTATGTCATAACACCAAACGATAGCATTTTGTAAACAACCGCCATGGAAGCCGAACGGAGAGATCAAATTGTGCACAGTTTTCTTGAAAATCCATTGTTGTCGGCATCGAAGCTAGCTAAACAGCTTAAAATGCCCAGAAATACCGTATGGCTTGTTATCAAGCAGTACAAGGAAACATTGACGACGGCTCGGAAGCCGCATTCGAAGCGTCGGAGTGGAACTGTCGACCGGAAACTGCGTGGGAAAGTCATCAAGGCCGTCAAGAGGAATCCCAATCTTTCAGACCGCGATTTGGCCAATAAGTTCCAGGCCGCTCACAGTACGGTGCGACGAATTCGTCTCCGGGAAGGAATAAGGTCATTCAAGCTGTACGACCAAGTGCTGACCAAGTTCGACGGATGTATTCTGATGGACGATGAGGCCTACGTGAAGGCGGACTTTGGGCAAATCCCAGGTCAAAAATTTTATTTGGCGACGGCTCGGGGGGATGTACCTGCAAAATTTAAGTTCGTGTTTGCGGATAAATTCACCCGCGAGTACATGATTTGGCAAGGGATATGCAGTTGTGGACAGAAAACCAAAGTCTTTCTCACTGACAAGACAATGACATCAGAAGTCTACAAAAAAGAGTGCCTACAGAAACGGATTCTGCCGTTTATTCGTACCCACGACCGTCCAGTAATGTTTTGGCCGGACCTCGCAAGCTGCCATTACAGCAAAACGGTTATGGAATGGTACGCAACGAACGGGGTCAGCGTAATACCGAAGGACCTCAACCCCCCAAACTGCCCCCAGTTCCGGCCGATAGAGAAATACTGGGCAATCACGAAGCGGAGGCTTAAGGCAAAGGGAAAACTTGTTAGGAACATGACTCAAATGAAGAACTGGTGGAATCAAATCGCCAAAACGGTGGACGAAAAGGGTGTGCGCCGCCTAATGTGTCGTATTACGGGAAAAGTACGAGAATTTCTTCGAAACAGCAATGAATAATTTTTTATTTTTTTTTTAAAAGAGTAAAAAGAAAATGCTACATTTGTATGAAAAACAAATTATGAATTCGTTAATAAATGACTGAACTACACGCAATTGTTTGTGTTCCAATATTAAATGAAGCAGACTTTATACCTATTGGAAACTGCAAATCAATTAATTACACTTGATGTGGAAAACTCCAATAATCCCTCGAGAGAGAATAATCCTAACGGGCTAAGTTCCTGCATATCAAAAATGAGGGGGTACTCAAGAGGTTCAGTATGAAGATCTGCTAGCCCGTTTAAATCCCCAGATCTCGGTTCGTTGGGTTGATGGCCTGAAAATGGAGTCGTCCTTATAAATTGTTTTTGTCATATTGTCATCATGAGGTATCGGATTGAGATAAAAATTTGCACACGTTGGCTTTGTGTGACGAACAATCGACGAGATAGAGGTAATTTCATTCTTCAGTTCGGAGATGATGATTATAACATCCAATTTCAGGTACTAGATAGATCCAAATTAAACCAGAAGGAAAATTAGCTAATGGTAAAACCAATGAAATTTTGTGTTTATCGTGCTTATTAATCGCAATGCTCTACAATCGAGGAATTGTGTCAAAGATCAAAGATAAAGTTCTTTTCCAATCCAATGAAAACGAACAACATACTTACCATATTTGAATTCGTTTGAGATTTACTCCAAGCATAATTCAGTAGGAAACTTTCGACCGAAGATCATATAAGGAAATTGTCATCAAATTGATTAGGTCATAAAACAAAAAATTTCAATAGTAAATTCTTTCGTTTTTATTCATTTTTTAGGTTTTTGATTTTTTCTCCGTTTTTGTTTTCAGAATATATGGTTTTTGCATACAATAATTTATTATAAATACTTTCCTATAAGATTTACTCACTTTTTCCCTTCTCGTTTTTAATTCCGTGTCTCGCGCTTGAGATTAGGACACCCACTGCTGCGAATATACACATACAGTGTTTTTTTCTGTGGTTGTAATTTTCTAATTTCACTTGTTTCTTGCTTCCAAATCGCCACTTGAGAAAACGAATGCTTTTGTAAAGTTTTTTTTTGTTATGAATTGCTTACAGTATCTCCGTATGTTGTTCACGTTCGTAATTCTATTCAGGATGGACTATTATTATTATTGCTCTTGTATGTGAGTTTGTATAACTTTGATTAAAAATGGTATCTTTGATACTGGCAGTGGATGTGTCTGTCTGTGAGTTGTTTTCCTTTTCCCGTTAGCCCGATCCGGAAACCGAATGTTTTTTTCTCTCATTTCTTGTCTTCTATACAGCAATTTGTACTGTTACAGTGTGAACACCTGGCAAGGCAAGGCGATTTAGGATTGCTACCCTCGAGGGAAGGATGGCGGCTAACGGTAAAGTTCTTTTATTTTTGGTTTACTTCTATTTGGTAAGGCGCATACGGAATTTGTTGCATTTTGTTGTTGTTTTCGTACTGGAAAATTAGGGTTTTTTTTTCTTAAAGGCGACAAAAAAAGCAAACGCATTTCCCAAGCAAACGGATCAATTGAGTTGTCTAGAGCCGAGTGAGGCGTGAGACGAGATGGTGGGCGTAATAATTTAAGCAATAAAAATAAATAAATCTTCTTTGGCTTTCCTAGTTTTTAAGAAATAAACAAAATAATAATAAGACACAAAAACAATCAGAATGTTGTTCAACAGATTTGATTCGTTATAACAGGGCTTTCATCCTTTAATGATTCGCTTCGAAATCGATCGCATCGAGGGCGACGTTGAAGGAGAAATTCGGGGACGTAATTCACTGTTTCCAGGCTTGATAATTGAATCGATTATGGTTTATTAGACAAAATAATAATAAATAAACGCTTAGTTCTTTGTGATTAATGACTTGAATATGTTGAGTGTTTTTTTTTCTTTCTCTCTTTCTTTCTTAACTCTTTTCCTAGAGCACCTTCGGAACCTCACGGTTCTATCCGCAAAAGGTATCTCGAATTAGATAATAATAATTATTATTGATACAGTTTCATCGAAATTTGACTAGAATTATTTCTCCTTTTCTTTAGCAATAGTGATGTTTGAATTCTCGTAAAATTAATAGTGAACATACAAGCTGCGGAAATAATGCTTTCGTTAATGTTGTTTTCATTAGCAACGCATGGTAGGATTTACGCACTTTTTTCTAAGATTTTTACTTCGATAAATCAGTAAGTTTGAATTAGAATAATTTGGATCGGTTAGGTTGCGGTAGGAAAACAAAAACAACATCGCAAATATTTACACGTTATTGTTCGTGGTTTTCCGGGTTGGAATTGAACGTTTTTTTTTCTTGCTATCTATTGGATCATTGTTTTCCTATTATCATGCGACTCGAGATTAAATGTCATTTACAGTCTTTGGTATCTAGGGGATTGAAATGAAACACCGAAACATTTGGCATCGACAGCATTGAGTTTAGTTTATGTGCAAGTTTTTTCTCTCTTTCTTAAAATGGATCGGATTCATGTATTAGTTCAGTCCAGTTTGAAGCACATTAACGATTGACGGTAGTGATTTTTACGTATCGGCTAGTACTATATTTCTTAGCATGAACGTCACATAACTAAATCAATTGCTGACTTTCCAAACTTTCTCATTCTCATTCCGGTTTGGGAAATTCTACACTTAACTAGTCCGATCACTGTTCGCCAACAAAACGAGGGGCCGCGTTAGTTGGATCGGACTGTCGAGGTCACTGAGCTCTTCTATCTACATTCGATAATTCTCTGGTTTTTTTCTTTTGTTTCAAAGAATTCAACTTATTTCTTTCTCTAATCGTTAACTATACATATAAGTCTATACACAAATCACAACTTTGCCGAGGCTCTCTCTTACTTTCAATTCCGGGTGCGACAGCCTCGATGGTTTCGGCTTGAACCGTACCGAATTCTGCAGGTTTTCGTCAAACTTTCGAATTTTATACTCTGAGGCGGTGTCCCTGAACGACGGTGTCACAGACAGGGACGCGTTTAGAACGCATTCTGCCGAGTTTCGCGCGCCACGAGGATTGCTCCTGGCGGTTTAAAATCCAAAATTGTTGAAAAGATGCTGCTTCAATACTTCCTCGCCTTCCTCCTCTAGCCTCTGGACAGTGACGGTGTTGAGCAGGTTGAACACTACCGCAAAAATGGTACAGGCCGCGTACACCCCGAGCGCCACCCACCACAGCAGCTGCTCGTGCAGTTTTTGCTCGAAGTTTTTCAGCACCAGCAGGCCGATCGTTAGGCCGGCCAGTGCCCCCGTCAGATGGGCCACGTACGACACCGAGGGGGCGCCACTGTCCGGCTCGACCGCGTACCGGGAGTAGATCGCGAATCCGACGTCGCAGGATGCTGTTGAATTAGATAGGGAGAGACGGGAGAAAGTTTCGTTAGAGTTTGATTTTTAACATGATTGATGTTTAATTGTTTAAACAGGAAACAAAAATTTAAAGTTGTTTGATGGTTTTTTTTTAATTTTAAATAAAGCTTTCAATGTGACCATTTCTTTTAGTGTTGAATATATCAAACGATCACATCCTTTTAGCCGTAATATGGACAATGGAAATCAAAGTAGCTTATGGTTGTCTATGTTGACAGTTTTTTCTTTAAATCGCATCAATGTCGTACATAAAATGTGTAAATTTCAAGTTTTTTCTATAATTCAGTAAGGTATGTGATCGTTTTTTATGTAACACCACAACTTTTTTTAGCTGATAGTAAAAATTCAAGGAGGAAAAGGACACTCACCGAACAGGAATATCGCGAACAACCGGATGATACCGTACTGCATGTTCCGGTAGTTGAGCATGACATTGGCTAGATGGGCGGCCAGGAGAGCGTACACTCCGCCACTTGCACCGACTAGGTATACTTCCGGATCGAACACACTGGTACCTGGAGGATGGAAAAAACATCAAGCATTGGTTAGTCGCGAATTCACTCGTCTCTGGATCAGCGCAGCGCAGATATCGTTGACTTTTCAAAACTTACCCAGTGAACCGGCAAGCACTCCGGCCAGATAGACGCAACCTATCCTAGTTGATCCGTGTACCATTTCCAATGGTAACCCAACTAGCAGTTGCACGACTAGGTTGAAGCCAAGATGAAACCACCTACAGGAGAGAAAAAGGAAACAAACAAAAGCACCGGGATCAGTTTTGATTCATCCATCAAGAACGGCGGAAGAGGGCGTTGTTGTTGGTGAACTTACCCCGCGTGTAGAACCATGTAGAACAGGAACCTCCAAACTTCGTGCCGCTTGTCCGGCCGATAGATGAACATGGAATCGATGGGAACCGGTCCGGCCGGGTCCGCAATGCCAGAGGTAAGCGTGTGATAGGTGAAGAAACCCAGCTGCAAAATTTCCAAAAAGAACAAGAAGAACGGAGGGTTAGTGACGTGTGTGCGTTTGGTGGGCGGCCTGCAGCGGGATAAAAACAGGGCGATAGTTTTGACGACATGGCCATGACAGCCAACGCAAATTCCCCGGCTTCCATCCCGGATGGATTTTCCTCCTCTTCAACGGATGTACCCATGTTTAGATAATGGTACATCCGAATGATATAACCGAGGCCTTTTTTCTGTTGTTATTATTAAATGCAAACGGCTAGGAAAGCTATACATACCTCGACTAATGTAACTAATATCACAAATAATGGAGGCGGACAGCATGAATAATTGTCTGCATAATATTTTCGATCCCGCTCTTCGGGGAGCACTTCCATTGCAATTACGTGCACCATTCTGGAATGAGATGGAACAATAATAAAACACATGAGAGACCGATTAAGACAGTTAGGAAGAAGTCAGTTGCATATGCTTAAAAAAGCATCGAGGTATTTGTACGAAAGATGCAAAAATTAGCATTCGAACAAGTATAGAAAAATTGCAAGAGGCAAAGGCGCGCGCGCGCGCCTGAAACGAACTTTCGTAAGAACTTACCTCTTGAATAATGGTGGATCGTCAAATATCAGATGAAAATCGTTCTCCGAACAAACTTCACGATCGCGATGATGTACTGCACACTTGAAGCTACGCGACCGTTTGCCGCTCATCTGTTTTCCGGAAAGAGAAAGAGAAGAAAAAACGGGAATGACATTAGCGATTATGATTTTAAACATTGGCCGATGGAGAGCTGCTGTTGCTTCCTTTAAATCTTAACTAAATTCCTAAGTGAAGGGAACAAACTGACTTGCCGCCACCAAAACACAGAGAGAGCATCAAGAGGCGGAAGAAGAAATCGTTTAACATAAAATTGCAATCACGCTGTGTAATATTTTTATTATTGCCATTATGGGAAGAGAAACACTTAGAGGAGAAAGTATAAATTAAAATAATTAAAATATTAGCTATTGTTTTCCGAAAAAATCAAGCTCACCGGTCGACAAAAATGAAAGGGGACGCGACAAGTATACAGTTTGAGCTTACTTTTTCCTTTTGAGGGGGGAAACAATTGCGAGAAAAGCGTTGTGGCCTGCCTGTTGTAACAATCGAAATTTCCTAGAAAACAGGCGCATTTAGCAACAACGATGAGCTTACCCCCCAGCACCAGTTTTTTTTTTTCATCTCTGCTGAAAAAGTAAAGTTTAAGCCTCATATTAGACAATTATGATGAGTGTATACTGCCGGTGGCAGCTTCGTTACTCCACAATTTTACTTAACAGCAGCAGCACCCTCGCAAGGGACCCCAACCTGAGGCTAGGAGGAGGAAAAATTCGAAGCAAAAGGCTTAACTGCAGCAACGCTGCAGTAACTTTTAAAGTTTTTTTTTTCAGCTCGCTAAAGTGAAATTGTGCGCTCGATTATTGTTTTGGGGCTGTTTTCCCACCGTCAAAAATATCTAGAAAAAAAACTACCAAAAATAACAATCGCGGATCATTAGCTCACCCCAGCTCAGCTCAATGACTTTGGCGGTGGTCGTCGGAAAAATTAGTGCACCCAAAACGAGCTCTCGTCTATTTGTGAGCATCAAACAGCGGTTAAAAATCTTTAAAATTCACGTAAGCTGCATTACGTCTCGTGTTGTATCATTCAGTTTGGGCTTGGATGGTTTGGAAAAAAACGAGGTATCAAGTTGACGGACTGACTGGCGATCAATGCTTTCCATAAATAGTGGGGCAAATTTTCGGACATCGCTTGGAAGGCGTTCGACTTAGACGAGCTTTAAAAATAAAATTCCAACGAAACTAAATACCTAGAAAATGAAGACAATCAAAGAAGCAATTTTTTTCCATCCTAATTGTCGTGTTCCCAGACGAATGAAAAGGCAAGTTGACTAAACTAAAGTATATGTTTATTCGAGAAAGTGTGACAACTGAATGACAGATCTTTCACACAAGGGGTGGTATTTATACCAGCAAGTACCCCTAGCGTGATGATAGCATGCTGCGACATTCTAGTAGCTTCTGATTGGTCGTGTGGTCGTGGCCTACCACATCTCCCTTTTTTAAGAAAGATCTCAATCGCTTGGGCAGACAGCGATTTCGGGTTGGTCTTGTCCGTGGTGTTGGAACCGGTGCTGCTGTTTCGATGAACCAGGCCTTCAGTGGTGTGGGATCTGATGAGTCGACCGTTGTCCAGGAGTACGGTGTACTTCACGTTACCTTTGGGTTTGATGATCCGACCCGGAATCCACTGGGCGGAATTCCCTTGATGAACCTTGGCCAGAACCGGATTTCCAGCGACGAATTTCCTTTGCACAGCGCCATGACGTTTATTGAACTGAGCGTTTTGAGCATCGTTGATTCGTGTTGGGCTTGGTAGCGTTGGCTTCAGAAGGTCCAGTTGGGTGGAGATGTGCCTACCGAGGAAACGATGAGCAGGGGTCTTGCCGTCAGGAGCGCTTCGAGCTGGCGTGGAACGGTACACTGACAAAAATGTTTGTAAGTGCTGTGTTGTAGCCATGCTTTCCCCATTTGCGAGCTTCTTGAGTCCTCGTTTCAAGCTGTCCACAAACCTTTCCGCTTGGCCGTTCGATTGCGGATGGTATGGAGCAGTCGTCAGATGGCCGCCGTGTTTGGATGCATCACCAGCTACGATGATTTCCTTCCGAGGGTCGAAGTGTGTCAAAAGAAGGTCAGACTGCAGAATGGATTTAAAGCGGTCGAACGAGCTTTGGCATTCTGGAGTCCATTCCCAGCGGGCGTCCTTCTTCAGTAACCGGTCGAGCGGCGCACGGAGCTCTTTGATTTGGCCTACAAACCGTCCATAATAGTTTATAGCGCCAAGATAGGATCGAAGCTGTGACACATTCGTGGGGGCCGGCATCTCAGAGATCGCACGAGTCTTGGCTGGATCTGGGCGGAGACCTTCCTTGTCGATGATGTGACCAAGAAATTTAATCTGAGGAAGAGAAAAATGGCATTTTTCGATGCGTAGATGAAACCCGTAATCACGAATCCTTCCAAGGGTCGCGTCCAGATTGCGATCGTGTTCCTCTTGAGTTCGTCCGGATACCAGAATATCGTCGAGATAGGTTTTTACACCTGGGATGCCAGCTACCATGCAGTCGATTATGCGTTGAAAGGCTCCAGGTGCCGATTTAATACCTGGAGCAAGACGGTTGTACTGGAACAGGCCTCGGTGGGTGTTAACCGTCAACAGTTTGCGTGATTCTTCCTCCACTTCGACCTGGAGGTATGCGTCCGACAGATCGATTTGGGAGAAAATGCGTGCCCCAGCCAGGGCAGTAAAGATGTCGTCGGGATGAGGCAGAGGATGCCGGTCGGATTCTAGAGCTGCGTTGAGTCCAGTTGAGTAATCGCCGCAAATTCGAACAGAGACGTTGTCCGATTTGCGAACCACGACGATGGGGGCAGCCCAATTGGAGAACTGCACTGGAGAAATGATGCCGCATTCTTGTAGCCTTTGGAGTTCAGCATCCACCTTCGGGAGAGCGGCATAGGCTACCGGGCGCTTGGGGCAGTATACTGGTCGGGAATCCGGCTTGAGGTAGAGTGTAACCTGTGCTTTGGTACACAGCCCAAGGGAACTCTGGAACACTTCGGGAAACTTAACCTTCAGTCGTTGTGCCACGTCTTCGGATTTCTGGATGGAGTTCACCAACGAGTCGAAGGGGACCGACCAAAGGTTGAACAACTCGATGAGGTCGATACCCAGTACGTCGAGATCGGAGTGGTTGGCAACGTAGATGCACCCTTGTTTGGAGACGTTCCGGATGGTTACTTCGGTGATAAACTCTCCTTTCAAGTCGAGCTTGTCACCGGAAGCGCTGACAGCAACGATGTTCGTAGGGTTGATTTTTGGTTTCCCGATGCAAGCCCAGGTTTCCGTCGAAATTATGGTGATGTCAGCCGCACAGTCGAGTTGGAGCTTCACATTGACACCGTTCAAATTTACCTCAGCAAATTTGCGCTTTTTGGAGATGTCAACATGTTTCACCAAACTGATGCTCTTCATCTTTTTCGTCTTTTTCCCGGGAGGCTTGGGATGGAGGGACACAGGGTTGATTGAGGGATCCTTCTTCTCAGCCTGGGGAGCTGCGTTGTTCTGCAGGAGAACTGCCATCTGCTGCTGCTGGTTGGCTAGGATATCGTTGAGCCGGAGGAGAGCGTTTTTAATATCCATGTCGGTCATCTTCTGATCGGGATCCTTCAAGGTTCTCGTCGCCAATTTGTCGTGTTCCCAGACGAATGAAAAGGCAAGTTGACTAAACTAAAGTATATGTTTATTCGAGAAAGTGTGACAACTGAATGACAGATCTTTCACACAAGGGGTGGTATTTATACCAGCAAGTACCCCTAGCGTGATGATAGCATGCTGCGACATTCTAGTAGCTTCTGATTGGTCGTGTGGTCGTGGCCTACCACACTAATTTACAACTTGGTGCTACGTTACATTTAAAATTTCAAATTTTATGTTAAGCCATATCTTTGAAAAAAAAAACATGAAATGATACAAAACTACGATTTTTTGAAACTTTCAATGTGTATCAATTTGAAAGAGAGCATGCTTTTCGTGTAATATCTACATCAAAGAAGCCCGTGTTTATTTTTGTTGACAGTTGAAAATTTCTACGAATCTAAAAATTCAAGATGATTTTAGAAGCTTAAAACGTTTTGTTCTGCTAGTAAGTACTGATAAATTTAACATAAAATTGTGACAAAACTGCTTATATTAATTTCTGTCAAGTTTCTAGGAAAATTTTCTAAAAATAAATTTGATGCTTTTTCATTGCCAACCATCTCCAATTCAAAAGTTTTTGGTTAAACAATGGACCCGAAATATCGTTTGGCGATGCGTTCGCTCAGTCGCCCAAAGCGCACCGGGCCGGAGCGGAACTGAAAATCCTAATTTTTTAATTTGACGCTTGGTCGATTTCCAATATTGTTGTCCGTCCATCCATCCGCGCCGCACCGGTCGACTGGCAGGCAGGTGTCAATTTTTGGCCCTGATGAGCTCGATCGCGACGATGTCTCTCGGTCTCTTGCTCGGGTTGCACAAAACCGTTTCCGACATGGTGCCAACAACAACGCTTATTTGAGGTTAAGTTTTTTTTCCCTGCGCCAGTCAGACCAACAACAGCCCAAGCAAATCGAGGAGGTTGCGCCAGAGTTGGACATTTCGAGTACGCCCTCCGCGACGTCGCAGCCGCAGCAGCAAACACGGATCCGGACGATTCGAAGGGATAGAATCCCAAACGAGGTTGAACGTAACAAAAAAACAAAATCTGCAGGTGTAAAATCGTCAGGCGTGTGCGGGCTATCATGAGGCTCCTCCTGTGGTTTCTGGTTTTTTTGCTTCCTGTTTCGGCCGATGATTTTTTTCGGGTATCTCTCCGAGCGCAGGCTCTAGTCATTCGGTCCGATGGACTAGCTTCCCTTCGTCAGATTACTTGTGTTGGGAGATCTCCGATGATCCAATTGTTTCAATGAAAGAAACGACGACGGCGATGATGATGATGATTTCGTTGTTTTAAAAGCCATCGCTGACCGGTCAATCAGTCAGTCAGTCCCTTGGAAACAATGGTCCCTTTGGAGGAAGATCTCTCACGAATCACGGAATCAGACGAAGCGATAATCCAGGGGGAGTTAGCCGAAAAATAATATAATTAATTGATGAGAACGTTATTATTTTAGGTTTTTTTTTAAATCATTTTTCATGGGTAGTAACCTTCGTTGCTGAGGGATCATCTTCTGGTTAGTTCCTTTTATGAATCGGAATCCACACCGGGCGGGATGCACCTTGTTTGATTCTCGGGTTTTTACTTCTCGCTTTCCTGTGGGTGTTTCTTACGCGTGGCCTTCTTCCCGTTTTTTTTTCGCTTCAATATCTTAACAATTCGGGAGCCGTCGTAGATGGATAAGGTCTATCGGAGGTAGATCGTCCGTCTTCGACTGCGCTTCCTGGCCATAGACACACAAACACACACCATAAAAAAGCGAACAACTCTTAGAATTGGCCCTTTGCTTCCCTCTACCTCGGTCTTAATCTCTACCGCCGCTGACCTGCAGCCGATTAGTTTGTACCGGAAACACATATAAAATTCATTGAAATTATAAGAACAACATGAATTTGAATTATATTTTCCTTCCACCGTCGACTTTTATTGCCAGGGTTTCTCCTCAGCTCTTTCCCTTTGGTATTTTTTTTTTTCAATTTCAAAGTTCAAGTCCAAGGCAATATTGTCAGGTTTCTGTTTATGTGTACCACCTATCTATAGGTTTTTCTCCATTTGTTTTCATTCTATACTCCGGGATGGGTATACCAAACGCAAGCTTAAAGCTTGGTGCGCCGCGCGGTACGATGAATTATTTAACAGAGAAAAGTCAGATTTTATCACCCTCCTGATTTCTCCTATCGGCTTTTCGTGGGAGATTTACGTGTGACGTCACGCCCGTCGTCTTCGTCTCTTCGTCGTAGCAAGCGCAGTTGTCGTTCCGGAATTTTTCAGAGGAACATCTCAAGGTAGTAGGCTGGTTGGTAGTAAGTAAGATGTGGCATGGCGGCGGTATCCAAGCAGTCCATTGTGTTGTGGGCTGAGGGTTGGGAGATTCGCCAAACAATAGGCCTACTATATCTAGATACACTCTCCGGGCGCTGCGGATCTTTTTGCGCCCCGTTACTGTACCACACTCTTTTATGGGATTCCTTCGCGTCAAGCTTTGCTCTGGAATGTGACCAACGAAGTAGAACGTTTTGTTGCTGTTTATTATAATAAATATTTTGCAATTTGTATACAATCCAGTGCGCTTTTCCTACAGATTCTCGGGAATGTAGGAGTGTGTGTGTTCATTTTTAGGTGTGTGAGTACTCTTGGACGCAGTAACTTCTTTTTTCATTTTTCTCATTAGACAACGAACCTCAAAGTATGTATAAAATAATATAAGAGAAGATGTTACTATCTTCCGTGTTGGCGTTGCTAAAGTGAAACATTTCGACATCTGGAGACTGCCGTGCCGCCATTTAAGCAGGGCGGAGAGAGAGCAGAAACAAGATCACGAAGGTAAAGGCAGCGGCGTAAACTTGGCCGAGGGTCTTTGCAAAAACCATGCAAACTTAAGGGTACCAGCTGAAGCGATTAAAAATTGACTGACAAAAGCAGGAATAAAAAAAGTGGTAGGGTGCTCGGTGCCTCAGACAGGTTCAAGGAACCCTCCGGTCGTGAACGGTGGTGCTTCTTCGGAACGAGTATTAAATAACGTGCACACAGGGGCACGTGGTGCCGAAAATTGGCAACCGAAACAAACAAAAAATAACACCTGTTCGACCGATCGAAACCTGTTTGATGCCTAACGCAGGTCCGAGGTGTCACTTTAATGATGCTACTCAACAATGAATTGCTGATTGATTCTAATCACCTAGAATTTCCGAAATTTCTTCTGCTTTATTGTTGTGACGGAATTTCATCCCAAAAAAGACACTCATTCAAAGCAAAATGACAATATATTCCCACACATCTCAGAAAGAGAGAGCGAGGGTCATTACGAGCCTCAAATAATTAGCATTAAATGAGGTTTTCCTCGCTGTCAACCGCCAAATTGGATGATCACACGTTTCCCGCCCTCCGATTGTCCCCCCCTTTAGGCGACATGCTTCCGGGGACCACAATCAAAAATATTGTTTTCAATTTTTTGTCCCCATAATCAACCGCTTTCCAGAACTCCACGCCTCCCATTCGGAAGGCGCCTAAAATTCCTAATCATGGTGAAAACAATAGCCACCCCGAGAATGGGAAAAGTAATTTCATGGCTTGCTGAATTTTGGTTACAACAATTGCTCCAAAACAACAATCTCGCGCCGCAGCGCCTTCTGTGCTTAGTAGTAGCAACAATCTGGCCCCTAGAAGCCTCTCTTTTTTTAGTCGGTTATTTTTGAAGGGGAAACACACCAATTGTTTACTAGCTGTCATCCGGCAAAACTGAAGTGTCATTCCGGTACACATTGTTTGACACTTTAATCGGGCACCATCAACGACCACGGTACGGTTGACGAGCGAAGTGTCTTGACGTTTGTCAGAGGTTAACCTTTTTTGTCCGTAGCAGTCCAACTTCCACTCCAGCACGCATTAGCGATCGGCTGGCTGAACTGACCGTGGTTTGCGTTCGCGGCTTAGATCGGAATCGGGTGCGCAGGACGCCACGTTTGATGTCATAATTGCCCGGTTATTAGACGGAATGTTTGATGCGAACTCACTCATCGGGGCAGACAAGGCTCTATTGGTTGGTGTAGAACGCTTCACTGCCGGGGAAAAAAAGCGTTATCTTGATTTTAAAACGCATCAAACGTCAATTTTTTGTTTTCTTCTACCAGCCGAAACGGGCTACTGCTTCCCAGCCTACTGTTGTACCATAGTAGCTTGCGACGACGTCCCCTTTTCGACGTCATTTCCCAAACGTTCGGATTCATAGTTGTTTATTGTATACTGTAATCAATTATGAAGATTACGGAGCAAAATAAATGTTCCTAGTTATTCTCTCTTCGCATGTATCGTCTAATAAACCTCTTTTCGTCCGTAATTAAAGTTTTTCCAGGGTTTTGCTGTGCGAAGGAGGAATGATTTTAATTAACCATACTTTTGCCAGCTGTTTGTGGTCAACCTGGTGGAACGCGGTCGCGCCCGGTCTAGTTTCATTGTACATACTTGAACAAACCGTGTGGCTTTTCCGGAACGTCGTCGTCTCTGTGTGACGGAATGGGTGCAATACTTCCTTCAATGACGGACGACTGATTGGGGACGCCGCAAGCTAAGCCAGGCTAAGTGCGTGTATGGATGAGTCCACGTGAGGGCTGGCTGACGCGTATCAGCTTAATTACTCCCGCAACACAAGTTTCTAACCGTAGCTTAATTATAGGTTTAGTGAAGCAAAATCTCGGATTTTGTTTAATTTTCTAGAACACTTGTGTCATGTGGTCATTTGATGGAACGATGAGGACCGTTGCGTCCACCAAACTGAAGACCCTAGTTACTTTCCCAAGTTTCGAAACCAACACAAATATTTATACCTTAAGAGCATCTCTAAAACATTTTTTCAAATGAATACAAACACATGCAGGACATCAATAAAACTTAATGTTTCCTCAAAGAGATTCCTTTTAAATAACTCTAAGCGTACATCTTTCGAGGATATGATGGCTAGCAACTTACAAATGCAATAACCACCAACCCACAGAGAGTGTTCTAAAATGTACCGAGGATCGATTTCATGACCGGTGGCTTAGAAGGTTTTTGAAAAAAAAAACAAAGTAAACATTTCTTCAAACACAACTTCACATGTTTCGTTCGTTTTGAATCAAAGTAGCTCAGCAGTGTATATGTTTACTATTTTTGTCTCCTGCAAATGTGTCACACAGGAATCTTACGGAAAACCAGGAGAAAAAAGTGAGTGGATATTTTTTTCGAAAAATGTAGTTTAAATTAATTGTTTAATTTTAGGAAGTGGTATAAAAGTTCGAAACTTACAGTGAGGAAATTTCGTCAATCCCAGAAAATTCAATCATCAACATAAATCTGTAGAAATTCCAAATTTTCGGGTAAATTTATTTACGGCATCACCGGGAACTGGGTCGACAGGCGCCCGTGATCTGGATAATTTTAATTAGCCCATTTCGGATCTACTCAATTACGGTCAGGTATGCTCGAAAACTCGGTAACGAGTTCAGAGGCGATAGGTGCATTTATGAGGAAATTCTCCGGGAGCCGCCCAACATTACATAAACACCGATATCCTCCCGTGCTACTTTTGGCGGGCTAATGAATAGTTTCCGAAGCGCCCCCAAATGTTTTGCCTAAACATTACAAGGTGAGAGGGAAAGCGCACCCGCCACCCGAATTATCGCTTTCGACGGGTCGATGAATCGGATGGATGCAGTTTGCCTTTCCGAAAAGTGATTTTCGGAACCCAGAGAGAGGTGGCCCACTGAAACAGAAAACTAGAAATTGACTCCCGTCAAAAGCAACACCGCGATAATGAGTAACCCCCGCGCACGGCCGCAATCTCGACTCGACTCGACCGCGAAAGAGAGAGTTGCCAAATAAATATGCTAAACAGCTCGGTGCGGTAAGTAGCATGTAGTCGAGTAGTACTTCCATCCGGCGGCGGGCGTAGGTCGAATTACCTCTGGACGAGATTTCCAATCCGATTTGCTGGTTAACGGAAGTTTTCGGAAACGGCTAGCCAGTCATAAAGCACCGCAGAGCGCGTTTCCACTGGATTTCTAATGAAAATCGATTTAATTTCATTACCACCGAAAATTTCAAACACGGTGCCCGGCCAATTCCGAAAAGGTCCATGAAAAAAGGTGCGTGTGCCAGCCAGACCCAACCTTGTTATAAACATCTAAATAAAAGTGGCCAAAAACAAGCGCGCGCGTTCCAGCGAGCATAGGGTTGGCTTGTTGGGTGCCTGTCTGCCTGCCTGCTTACACGATCCAATTCGAGCTAAAACACGCATTAATGAATTTCGAGAAACCGAAAGTTGTACAATCTGTACCTACTCCTACTACCTACTAGCGAACACAACAATAAAACCAACAACGGTTATTCGTCGGGGGAGCCCAACGCGAGAGCCGCCGCAGTTGTTTAGTCGATAGCGCCCTTATGCTTTCATCCATCCGATGGACGCCGCCAACATGTCTAATATGTTTGATCCAAATGAAAAAAAAACAAACGGAGAAAAAATCGCAAGCCATTCTATTTGATCTGCAGACGACCGCAAGCTTCTTGTTTTGAGATAATTAAAAAAATATTCAAAAATCATCAACAGAAAAAAAAACAGCTACTCTCACAACGCTCATTAATTATGTATCGATTGAACAGCAGCGGACTTAACCACGCGCCGACAGGCAAAACGATTTGCGGTGAGTAGATCACGTTTCAACGAGGGTTACTCGAGCTCGATTGGCTACGGATGTTTCGCGGTCGTCTCAAATCGTTTAGTTAGACAAACAGGGTTGAATCCTATTTAGGTCTAATCTAAAACATCTGTTTTCAGTTTTTTTTTGCAAAAGTCAATGGTGCCATTCATGTGGTATTCTGTATTGATTCGGCAACTGTTGTTGTTGGTCACAACAAGTGATAACAAGTTCAACCCTGGCGACCGGAATAGTTTATGCGAGCATAGAGCGTGGTCGCGTTTGGTTTGTTTACATCTAAGAAACTGTGAATCGTCTTTTTTTTGTTTAGCTGCTGCTGCTCACACATTTCTAGGAATGAACAAAAAAAATCGATACTACAGCAACCGTCATGTAACTGAACAGTTAGTATACACTCTGAACGAGCGAGAGTTGTTTCATTCACAGAGAGTTCCAGGCAGCTCGATCGGGATCCAGTCCCAATCCCAGTCCACCAAACCATAATACACACACTGGGGGAAAGAGTTATTAAGTGAGAAAATACTGGACCGATTACTTATGAGTCAATTAACACCGGGTGAAGACCCAGGCACACAATCTGTTTACTTATTTCTTCCCGGATGAAATCGGATAAAGCTGGATTTTGAAGGGTGCTTTACTTGAAGGTAAATAAACTGATTGAGCCGATTAGTACAGATAAAGATTTGCTTTAAAGAAGTGAATTATTGTGGTTTTAATGCTTAGGTTATGAAAGCTTCGATTACATAAAGAATATAGTTAAATTTTCTATAATTCTAGTTGAAGTATCATTTTGAAACATACTAGTGAAAAGTTTTTTTTTTAATTTAGTCATAAATATAAATGAATTCACCATTTATTTATATCTCACGATCAACCATAAATTTAGTTGAATTAAAAAAACCTTATAATTGATATGTTTTTTTCGTTTTTTTATTTAACCTTAAATTGTTTTTTTTTTTGTCCAGGATTCTTACAGTAAATTAATAGACAACAACTTCAAATTCCGTAGTAATTCATATCAGAAAAAACACACTCGTGGCCACAGCCTTGCAATCCAACTCACACGGGAAACGGCCCGATATTACGGTAGTGAAAAACGACCCGAACCTGTCGAAAAATCCCGCCGAGGAATGTGGTTGATTGGTACCTTGAGTCAGCAAACAATTCTTACATCTAATTATACACGGATAAAAAGAGCGGAGAGAACCGTCATCGTCGTCGTCTCGCCTTCCAGTAGCATCCTGAGCTTCCCGTGTCGTTCCTTGTCGTGTGCCGGCCAATCGCTGGACTGTTCCAGGTTAGGTTCCCCGAAAGTTATAAGCGTGGGAATGCAACCAGCAAGCAACCAAATTCACTTAATTGTGACGTCAGCAAACGCGCTCTACCCAATCTCATTCCTAAAGTGAAGTCCTGCTTGTCGGTTGACTGGACACAGTACAGCGCACGGCAGAGAATGATTATTAGAAATATATCAAACGACCCCGGGTCCGGGGATAACAATAGTCTGTGTCCGGTCGTCCGGTCGGTTCACACAGGATCATGCGGGAGCGCAAAGATTAATAGGTACAAGGAATGTGGCAAAATGACCAACTGCAGCAGCAGCAGCGGCAGTTGCGCGACGCGACTCGCTGCTGCTGAAGAAGGAGCTCGGTAATAACAAAATGATATGGACAGCAGCTTCTTCCCGAAAAAAAAAACAAAAACACGAAGGATGAATACACTATAGGAGTTATCGCTCGTCGGGCTGAGCCCAAAACGCAATATGCGAAAAGAAAGCTCAAAACGGAATGGAACGTGAAGAAACAGATTATTTATTTTTCTTGTAATTACATTCATCGTTATACTATATATCTTTAGTAATAATATCGGACAAACAGTAGACCCCGAGATTGGACCAGGTGAAATTATTGTGGCCAGGCCGGTCGGTCGTCGTCGGCGCTTTAGGCCAAATGCGTTTTAACGCTGTTTAAAATCTAATCGGTTCCCGGGCTGGCTGAGAAGAAGCTCCAGGATGGCCAAGGCATATGGTCCCCTCCAGCCAGGTCCAACCAGAGCCGAAGTGATGAGTCGTCGTTGGTCGTCGAGGTCGTTGATGGTGATTGCCTGATCCCGTAGGACCCTTAAGGTGGGTACCTTAAACTGTATCGCCGTTGCTGTTGTTATGTAGATCTCGCAAGAATGCGTATTTTGCCCCATAAAGATAATGACTTCTCACATAAAACACCGCGCGCACCAAATAGAATGGGCAGGCACAGGCCATGTTGAACGAACCTAATGATATGTATATGAGGAGCAAGTTATGGAATTTTGCAAATTAAAATATTTCCATAAATATTTAATTAAAAGTCGAAACACAAATGAACGGTCGCTCTGGAAGAATTCGCACAAATGCACGGACCTCAGAGGAGATCAACCAAGAGCAGCAACAACGTGAGTCTCTGCTCGGCCAGATATAATCGTTGACCATAACGCAGCCTCCCGAATGGCATCGTTATCATAATCGTTTATGCCACAGAGTGCGCGCTCTATATATCTCATCTCGCCCTTAAATGCCGAGGTCCTGGGCTCTGTGGGTCGTTGCAGCAGCAATCCCACCACCAATCCTGCTGTTATTGCTTATGGTGTCTGCCAATATGTGTGTACGTCGCTCTCTCGGCGACGTCGCTGAGATGCCCTGGGGGCCATAAAAGTTTATTACACCGACCACGGCCCTTCATCATCGACGGCTGGTCGATGTCGACATGGTCCCGGGGTTGGCCGATCGGTAGGTAGTTTGCCACTCCTGTTGATGTTCCCTTATTTTTTTTCCCTGTGACTCGCTCCGATGAACCCGCTCGTTTGGGAGATAATGATTGATAGTAGTGCACCCAGCAGTGGAGGTACCTTTAATTTTCCATTCAAAGTCAATCGGCGAAAAAGGATGATTGTAAGGACAACGATAGCCTTGAGCCTTATTTTTCTAACTAGCCAACTCCCTGTGAATTCACTTTGATCCTTCAAAAGGTGATGGCGCCGGTCACACGTCAAAGCCGGCAGCAGAGGTCGTCGTCGTTGTCAGACTGACAGGTCAATTTCCAGCCGACCCCGTCGCGCACCACCACCTAATTAGGAGGAGAAGTCTATTTAATAATGCACTGATCACGTGACAGAAACGAGCCGGTATGGGGTACACATATGGCACCGGACTCCGCTAAAATGATTGTGTTCATAACCTGGGTACAAACTGTTCTCACATATCGCCGACCCGGTGAGGCCCGATAGGAATTTAAGTCTCCACACCACCCACCGTTCTATTCTCTTCTATACTAGTTACTAGAAGCACAGCGGAAGGCGGAGGAGCTTCAACCAAACATGCAAAACGGTCATTACGGGATGGTGCTGGATTGCTATTCGTTTTGTGGGGCGACCGGTCGTTCCATACTTACACCATGCCAGCCAGCAACGGTTTCGTTTGGTGAGGCCTCGGCGGCCGGCTGTCAGGTTATTTAGTTCCAGGTGGTCACATGAAAGGCAAGTGGAGAAAGAGACTGCAGCAAAACTGCAACCCATGTAATGCGCTGGGAGGGACGGCTGGCGGAAGACGAATAGTTCGCTGCAGTATAGTTTGACGGGGCGCGTTCGTTGCACCTGTGCACGCGAATTTTTTTTCCATCTCCGCTTCCTGAAACCGGAGGCGATAACGATAATACTTATAACAACAAAACTTTGCCGCGCACACATACCAGCCTCATACCTATTTATTTATAGGCTTCTACTTTTTTTTAAGTTCGGTCTTCAACCTCTTCTAACTTCAAACAAACACCCATTTCATGGGAGCCGTCAACGTTTTCTTGGTTACCTAAGAACGACGACGACGACTGGCCAACGAGGTTTTATTTTTAGTGTCCTTAAGGCTATTGGCGCCTGCCACCAAATTCGGCGCAGTTCGGGAACCCTTTTCTCGCAATTATCACGCGCCGTTTTGGAGGCGCATTCTTCTTTTATGTTCCTGCATACATAAATTTTGTAATATTAAATTTAAATATTTTCTTCTCAGCACTGGTCGGACGCTTCCTCGCGCCTGTTTCGAAGATTTTTCGTCGTTGTTGTTGTTTTGCAGGAGGAGGATGGATGATCATTCACTCTGAAAGCTTGCGTCGTCGTCGTCGCCAACTGCGATACGTTACCTTTGTAGGGCGCGGCGCGGCGGCGGTGACACAAGCGAGAAGGTAAAGAAAACCTCGCAAAGAATTCATCTTCACACGCGTGCACTTACACCGCAATTTATTTGCATGTTTTCCCTCCGCAGCGAAAGAAAAAAAACGGGTCGCCGCCTCTAAAATCAACCTCCTCTACCCGGGGTAATGGGGGATAGGAATTCCCAAAATGGAATTCCCAAAATTAATTGCAAATTGGTTTATTTGCCGCGCTTTGTTTCGTCGCATCGTCGTGGTCTGGACCTGCTTGTTGGATGTGTGGCGTATTCGATACCCCTGGTTTAACATTTTTGTAGTTCTGGAGCAATATCCGAATAAATCAGGAAACGTAACAACGAACGAAGAGAGACATAGGCCTCGTTCGGCATCAGACGGCGCGATAGGTTAATTTTAATATCGTACATAAAACTCTGCGTCGTCGTGTTCCGTTCTCAAACTTTCGAGCTTTACTCCCAAAAACAGAAAAAAAAACAGCGTCCGAGTGCGGCGATTTACCCGCAATTCTGCGGCGGCTTGGTATCCAAAAATGGGTACAGATTCGCGCTACCCAAACTGAGTAGTAGGTAGGGAGAATGCGCCTCTCGCTAACTCGCGGAGGATGCAGCCCATTCTAAAAACGCGCGAGGGGTCAACGGAGAAATCCGAAGGGAAGCGTCAGAAAATAAACCTGATGAATATAAATTAAGTCAATTATAAATTGGAATGGTTCTGTTTTGTTTCGGAACATTTTTTTCTGGTTGGCGGGGGAAATCGCGATGATGTTGGGAATAATTATTCACGTTGCATACGGCCTTTTCGCACAGGCTTTCAAGATTTCTCTCCGGCCAAAGACGGAACCAAAACAGCATCCACCGGTCGTCGTTTTCGGAAGGTCCGGTGATGCATCCTCTGCAACTGACTGACCGTGTTGCGCTCCACGGATTCAATAACAATAATAAAGTGGGTGTTGCTCGAGCGATATCGCTTTTCGGACTTCGTTTTGCGGGATAAATTAAGAGCATATGGAATAATGGAACGTCTGAAACGAGAGACGAAAAATTGCCGAAATATTCTGGATGTCAAAACGCGAAATAGTTTATGTTCACTTGCTGACAGTGAATCATTGCTGCGGCGCGTTGCATCCCGACACCAAACCGAAAAAGTAGGTGTTTTGGAATTTTGATGAGAGCGGAACCAGGAAAATACATTCTATAGACAGAAACATTGAGCCAAACCAGGAACAGAAAAAAAACTTTTCCAACCTGTTCAATGTCAAGGTTACACAACGACGACGACGACACCGCTAATAATTGGCACAGTGCGTATGCATATGCAAATTGGAGGGAATCCCCCCGGTCCAAAAACTAGCTGACCGAGACCGAGACCTTGCGCCACGTGTTTCCCTCTTTCCTATGACGGAAGGCCGACACGCAGCAAAAATAACGCCGCAGACGCCGTTCCGGCTCGTTTATTCAAATGACAAATCACGTCTAGCGCGCTTCCCAGCAGCAGCAGCAGCAGCAGAGAGATGGCTAGGCCAACCGAATGTGGCGCTTGACTCATTCCAAAACAACGAGCTCTGGGCGAGTGAGTATGTTTTGAAACGTTTGGAACGAGAGGAAATAAATTTCTTCCTGACGTCATCGATGATGGAATGGGCCAGACGCCAAAAAACGAAACGAACGACGAAAGTAAAAGTTTTTTCCCGTCGTTGTCGTCGCCGGAAAACTGCAACTTCAAATGGGGAGTTTGTTGTTCCAGCACTAGCAGCAGGGACTTTGAGAATTCCGTCTGGGCAAGAGCGTGTGACAAGTCGGAATCGAAAAAGGAAGTGTCTTGTCATGAGACATTTAACTTTTCGCCAAGAGTCCCCCCTTCGGATGAAGGAAAATTTGTATTTCGCGAGTTCGATAGGAGCGTGAGGAAAATCCAGAACAAGATTAACGGCAGCCGATGGCAGATTCCCAAAATGAAAGCGAAAAGATTAAAGGGAAAAAGTGTCTAGACATCTGTACACATTGTTGCAGTCACACGCGGCTTGCGGATTCTTTATGTTCTATCCCAGCACACGTTTTATTTCAGAAGATCTGATGAAGCGATGCAGCCACAAAAGTTGAATTTGTGTAACACGAATCAAATTGTTCACATACCAGCCAGCGTAAGTCGCTGTTTCCGGCCACTTAAACGAGAGCTGAGCACAATTTAGCGCCATCAGTCATTGTTGCTTTTCGAAGAAGAACAACGCTACACTTTCCCGTTAAAAGCCATTCAAAACCGCTGTAAGTAATGAATGAATGAAATTGGCCCGCGAACTCTCGACGACGGCAATGACGGCTACATAAGTCGCTGCTTGTTGTTGATTGTTTGAGAAGAGTCGTCGTCGCGCATTGCAAAATCTTGTTGCCCGTGTGTACTTATCCACTGTACGCCTCCACATCAGGCGCAGCGGGCGCGCGCGCTTCGTTAATTTGTCATCATGACTTAATTTCTCTGACGCGCGCGCCAGGCAGTAGCAAGGCGTTTGGCTACCCAATTTTGTGATTTTTGTCCATTACAAAAAGGAAGCGAAGGCGAGGAAAAAGCGAACAAATTTTCGAAAGAAGTCTGTCGCTCGCCATTTAAATTTATCTCTCATAACTTGAGTTGATAATTGGGAAATTACGCAATTATCACCGCGCAAGAACGACACGGAAAAAAGAACTGGGGCATTAAAATGACCCGGTAAATTTAGCAAGCGATGCAATCTCGCCTCCGCGCGAGTCCATTTCCGTTACGACTTGGGATAATCGCTTAAATGGCTACGGAATCTGTTTCAGGGGATGTCTCCAGCTCGCTCTTCATCACAGCAACGATCTTAAAATTAACCCCACCTTTTCCTTACATAGTTTTGCTTGGATACTTCATTTTTCTTTTCAACGTTATATCTGTTACATGTTACTTACTACTCGAAACCATGTTGAAGTTTCATTTATCGAAATAGTATGCATTTCGATAGTTTATCGTACACAATTCACACTTACGGAGGTCAAATTTTCAGCTCTTTCTCTTCACTAATATGTCACTTGCTCAGGTACAAGTCCACACTATTTTTGTTTTTAAAATGATCGCTGGCTACTTCGATCGCGAAAATTTCTGGAAAACAGTGAGCTCTTTGATATTTTTAATGTGGGAAAAGTATTGAAAGAATTCGAAAAAAAACGAGGAATACAATCACCTGCGCACACACGCGCCCCAGAGCGATAACATAACCCAGGCCCTAAGCTGGTTGTCAAGATGTCAACGGGGACCTCCACGGTAGCTAGCCGACTCGAGAAAATATTCCCCAGCAGGGTGGCCCCACTCATGATGAGATCCCAATCCCAAAGGAGCACCAGCACCAGCATCCACGGGAATGTCGAGCGAGAGACCAAGACGAAGAATCCGGCAACAGCAGCAGCAGTAGCGAGAAATAGCTGATGCCCTCTGGTGTGAAAACAGAAATTTGTCTACTAATTACCACCTTCAATTTCTCTCCCCGTCTTTTTACACCAGTTTCGTAAATATTATTACTGTTGATGTTTGTCTTTTTTCTCCCTTTTTTCTCAAACAGGCTGACTGGCTGCTGCTACTCTTTATACGGTTGGTGTGGTTCTTTTTTTTGCTATCCATATGTTTATTTTCCAAACAAATGAGATACTCCGATGATCATCATCATGCTCTGCGGCAGCGGCGGTCATCTTGTTTATCTTTTAAACTCCTTTCTCCTCCTCTCTGCTTGTTGCTTGAGCTTCTGTGGGTGCTGGAACTGTCTGTTGTTATTGTTGTTGATGCCCGGTATACACTTTAGAGGTTGTGGTTTTCGATTTTGACTATTAGCAGAAGCCAGGGAGCCAGTAGCTCATACGGTGGTCGACCGGGCAGCTGGTTGGATTCCACTGACCCATTGTAGTGCCACTGCTACTGCTATTCCTAGGTGTAACTTGCACTCTACCGAAACAACAACAACAGTAAGACACACTAGCAAGCAGCGCTGACCAACAGCAGGGTGTGAAGAAAGGTGCGATGAAGTACACCCAGTAGATGAATGCGTTGCGCTAGACATCTCTATTATCTGCGCTACCCGTATAAAGGTTTAGACCTCCACGCGTACCATAATTTACGATACGCCGTTACTGTCACATGCTTTCTGCATTTTATTTATTTATTTGTCTTCGCGGGATCGCACCGACCGGCCCTCTTCTTCCGAATAAGAGAAAGATGCTGGCTTCTCACTGCTATTTCGAAAACCAAACGATCGTCGCGTTTGTACATCGGACGGAGCTAGCTAGCTGCTGCAGATCATCCGGTGATTGACGGTGGCGTTAAAGTTGTTTATTAGATTAAACGTGTCCGCGTCGTCTCCACCCGCGCCTAAACGCCACAGAGCTAGAGAGCGAGGTGCAAAGTTTACCCGGTGCAAATAGTGCCACCTAGTAGTAATCTTCAACCGATCGAGGATGATGACGATGCCAGGGAATTCCGTCCGTCCGTCAGCTCGAGACTGAGGCGGAGGAAAGGTACATAATTATATTGTTGTTGGTTTGTCGTTTTTTTCGCATTCTTACGAAACGCAGCGCGGGAGAGACACAGACGGACGTAAAAAAAAGGACCCCGGCCAGGAATCTCCCCGCATGGCAAGGCGGTCCCCAGTTGGCTGCTGTGCGCTCTTCTGGTGGCATTAGCGCAGAACGTGTACAACACCCATAAAAATTCCTTGAAGACAACGGCGGCAAGCGTTTAACACGGCGGTCGTTTTTATAGCTCGCCAATCACCGGCAGCAGCAGCAGCACTCAGGAGACAAACCACGATGATGAGACACAGAATGCGCTGAGGAAGGAAGGCTCCATTTGTTCGCGCACATACACACAAACGGGAGAAACGCGAACCACCAAAAGCAAACCGAACTGAAGCATCAACGAGCGCCCAATAAAGAGATACCAGCCATACTTTTGTAATGTATTATAAAATATAGCAATAACTATAAAAATGTTTGTATTAATTTATTTCAAAGAATTTGGTTCCGAGGTTAGAGTGGCAAGGAAGCTATCGGAGGTGGTCGGAAGAATTTCTTTGGAGGCGGTCGTCGACCAGATTTTGTATTAAGAGAGTTTTTGGTGGATAATCCAATTACAACTCGTGATGTTAGCTGATCGCCTATAAATTTTAGTTGACTTTAAATAAAACTTATTCCAATTTTTAAGATGTTTACCTTTGATCGCAATCACAGCAGGCTGTTTCTTTAGCGTTTGTGAATGTCAAATTTTTAATCACATTGACAAAATATTCACACAGCCACGGTGTACAATATAATAAGGTGATATCTTCCCGATAATGTCGTCATTACTATCCATCTAGTGATCTACGCGCGCAAAACTTTTTGCTTGGCACGCTATAGGCAGATAGTAATGACGTCACTAGTTTGCTTTCAAACGAGTTGTTTACTCGCGTTAGTAGCCTACCCTGTATAATTATACCGTGCACACAGCAGTCGATCACTCATAGAGTAGAAGAAACCGACCAAATTTTTAATTGTGGTTTGTGTTACATTGAAACATATCGAGTTCAGTGTTGATAAAGATTCTTTTAGGAGTGTTAACATTCTAACGATTGAACCAACCGATTCAGAGAAAGACAAAAGCAGAGGAACTGCAACCATGAGAACGTTTGACTAGAAATGTCAAAAAGTTTCAAAGAAATGCAGATACAAACAAGGTCAGTTGAGTTTAAATTTTGTTAACCCCAAAAAAAAAACAAATTTTAATTTATTGATTTTAAAATGTGTCGTACTGCCCAAAAAACGACGATTTTCCTATGTCATTCGAAATATTTTGATAGCGGCTTACACGCGGCTCATGAAAAACTGTAATAGCTTTCAAACATTTTAATAGGACAGATAGCAACATTCTACGCTCTCTCTCTCTAAGAAAGGTTTCCCATCAAATTATCCTATCTTTCGGGGACGACAAATTAGAACGATAAATTTCCTAGAAGCAAGCATTCCCCGACCGAACAAATGTCACTTAATTGTGGCCTGCCGGGGTTCCAGACGGCCTCGCCGCGTGTAGGCGTCAGCTATGACCGGTAATAAATTCAGAGCGCCCGTGTGACGAAGTCATCATCGTCACCCTGAGACGATGACGACGACGACCAGAGATGAAAGTTGGGATGGCCGCGCGCATAGTTGTAATGTTCACCCTTTTGACCGATAAAGAAGTCGACCGCCGCTAAGGTTCGTCGTTCCGAGTGCAAGGGTGGTCTCGGTCGGCTAAAACGCCATAAAATCACGCGAGTCCCTCAGAGGCTGCGCGGTCATCCAGTAAGTAACACACAAACAAGCTGAGACGACGAGAGAATTGGGCCTGGCCAGCAAGTCAGCAGCAGCCGACTACACGGTGGGATCATTTGAATAAAACTGGGAAATGCCTTTAAAAATCGATTAATGACCGATTAAGACGTTCCCGGGTAATCCGGTGAGACCATCGGAGTCACCGCTCTTGCTCGTTGTTGTCGTTGTCGTCGTCTTCGTCTTAGTCGTCGACGTCGTCCGGTAAATGTTCATTAAAACCCGGGAGGTATCGTTGTCCCTAATGTGGGAACAAACCAGAGCCACAAACGAACCCAGACAGGTCAGTCAAAGTCAGGAAAAGGCAAACAAAAAGGAAATAATGTTCTGCCCATGTTCTCTCGGGCAGTCGATATTTCTGGGTAACGAAAAAAGCAATGTTCTGTCGTCTACTTCGGATTCTCGAGACACACATCGTTACCCTCTCTTTTTTCTTTCGTCATCGGATGCTTCCAACCCATATCCAAACAACTTAATTAAAGGCGACTGCCATCAGGAATTCAAATCCGACCAAGGACATGAACGATCGCCCTGGCAATAATGACACCGTTCCAACCACTTTGGCTGACAAACTGTGAATGATCAATTAAGGCGAATATGGATCCGGTCGTCCGTCCGCGTGCACTGATAAGCAGATAGGTATGAATCATTGGCAGCGAGACTTTAATGTCGGGCGCGGTGCTGTCTCGTGCGCCTATATGAGTCAATCGTGCTAAGGAATGACACCCCTCTGAAAGCAGAAGGCAGGGAAAAAAACCTGCTGATTCCAGTTTACCTCCCAGCACGCTCGAGAAGCCGCGCGATATATTCTGCCACTTGGACCCCAATCGACCGCTTACAGGGCGCGCTTCGGTTGAGAAAAACGACCAGTCAATAAACAGGGGAACAGATCTCTAAGCCTATAATAAACAAATAAATAAATTTATACAAAAGAGATGATACGTCCAATAATAATATTGGAATAATAAAGAATAATATCACACAAATCGGATCCCAGGCCCCAATAAGCGAAGACCACACGGCTTTATGGCTTTTTGAACGAGAATACCCAAAACCTAAAGAGTGTCCGTGTGTGTGTGGGTAAGTGTGAGAGACCGAGAGGAGGCGCGAACGAATTGCCTCAAAAGGGAAGCCCGAATAACTTCACATCCATCTACCACACCACAGCCAGTGCCCCAGCATCAGGAGGTCGCGAGAGCAATCCGAGGACCTGGACCAGCAAGCCAGCCAGCCAGCCAGTAGGACCACCAGGTGATACTCATTAATTCGTTAACACAAAAGTACAATATTTCAAGTGAGAATAAACTGTACGCAAAGATTTGCACCGCGCGCACTTGGCTTGGCGCAAGGACTTTGTATGTCTGCCACCCCAACTGCGACGAAACAAAAAGTATACAAAACTGGACCACGAAAGGTGGTAGGTATAGGCTCCTGTAGCCCGGACGGGACCATAACACGCCGGTCGGGGTCAAGGAGTAAGAGCGCAAGGTAGAAAAAAGGCGATACAAACGAGATTCCACCCGCTGCTGCTGCACTGATCCAGTCGCGGTGGACCAGGGAAAAGAGAACACTCGAAAGAGAGCGAGCCCCAATCGGAAATCTTGGCTCCTCTACTGCACGATACGAGCGAGCAGCGATGATGGGATGGGAAGCCACGAAGCCCGTTACCTCGATGAGCCATCCACGGCAACGGCGACGACGAGAGCTAATAGAGATCGGGAGGAAAGATTCTGTTAATTAAGAAATATACAAACAATCTCGCGCGTGCAGAGTGACCGAGTAATTACTCGCTGCTGCTGTTGTTTTCTGATGTTTGTTTTTTTTTTTAGATGAGACCCCACCAACTGAAATGTCACCAACGAAGACGATGACCTTTGCCACGGTTCTCCCCTTTCCGCCGATGGGGTGTCGATGCATCATCTTCTCGGTTGGTAACTGTCCGATCGAGTGTGAGGAAGCTTTGAGACGAGAGAGAGTGAGAGACAGAAAGCGAGGGGATCGCGTTGCCGTAAGCTGGGATGGTACGAGGCGCAACAGCGCACGCGAGATCATTTAATTACCAAAGCAAATTACCTACACCCCGGAAAAGAAAGTGTGGGAAAAGGTGTGCGCGCGATTTGGGCTTTTTTTGCGGGTGCGCAGACTCACTTCACAGCTTATTTGTGGAGCAGCAGCCTCAGACCAGAAGGCACCAAAAGCCACCGATTGAACTGGGAGTTAAGCCCTCGGATGATGGGCGCAGATCTTACGTAATCGACGCGGGTACAATTAGCGCTCACACCGGGTTATGCTGTACGTAAATTGAAATTTATTGCTCCGGTGAGTGTAGGAAGCGCGAGCCCATCCACGTCCATGATTCGTATTATTTATTTAAATTCGCGCCGCTGCTGAGTGATTGAGTTCAACGCGCCCAATTTATTTGGTAGTTTTCATCATTCAACATATCCAGTCAAGAGGCACGGCGATTTGATTAATTAGTTACCATCTATATTAAACTCGTTTACAGCCTTGCCGTAGAAATTAAGCAGATGCTAGATGTATTAGAGTCGCTAGTGAACACAGGACACTAGGCCGCAGATTAACAATTATTTGTCGGATGATTCATGTCCGTCCGACGACAGCGAGATCACACAACAACCAGATCTTACCTGAAAGAAGAGAAAAGAAAGAGAAAGGTAGTGTTAAATACTGATCAAATTGGATGAATCGGGGTTGGATAATTTATAAAATCTTTTTCTTTATAATTTTGTGTGTCACCGCGAAAGGTAATCCTATCAAGAATTTCTCTATGCCCTTACGTTTGTGCGTACAAAACGCATGCGTACGCTTTTTCTCCTTTTTTCTTCCAGGAAATCTCGATCCGATCCCACAGGAATCAACGCAAAACGAGTCGTTAATGACAAACCGACAACAGCAAACGCACACGGGTGTGGAAAGCTAACAAATTAGATCTAACTTTTCAGTCAGTCTTTATTAAATTCAACACAATTCACCAGATGAGCTAAATGGTTCAAAGCTAAGCCTCGAGGCCTATAAACCTACAACAAAGACGCTGCTGATGCCGAGGCGGCTAGAGCTCAAAGCGCCTTTACAACTTCAGTGGCTCGTTCGATGATTGAACAGTGTCAGTGATTCGTCACCCTTAATATCGATAGTTTAATAACAGCTGTCAGAAGGAAGAAGGGAAGAGCTCGGTAATGTGCTAACATGCAAGAACACCGCCAATTACGGTCCCGGGAGAATGGTTGATATTCATGGCGGTATACCATTCGAGAAACAAACATAAGTAACTACACAAACTGGGGTATGCTGGCCGCTTCACCGCATCCCAAATCGATAATTTCACGCTGAAATTACTGTAGGCAACACGGGAGAAAGAGTTTTATGGGAATCTTGCCAGCCGGCCGACGATGGTTCGTCCAAGATCAAGCGGCAAGCGCGCTCTCTCCATGTGATACCATCTCGCTCTGTGGCGAATAAGATTATGTGCTTGTTTACTGTTCCTATTAGTGCCGGTAGCGGTTATTCTAGGATTGATGCTGACCTCATGAGGACTTCTCCCTTTCTTTACCTCCTCAACTCTGTCCTGATCGATTCTGGACACACAACCTGTGCTAAGGAGCAGCCTCCAGCCATACGACCCCACTGATGAGCGGAGAAAATGCAGCCGAAAAAGACAACAATGGAGTGAAAACCAATAATAATAAAAAAATATTTTAAAATAAATATAAATTATTCCTCATCTACACGAAGCGACCGGCGGCGGCGGCGGCCCGATGCCATAGAGGCTCCGATGTTGGAGGTGTCCCACCACACTAAAACTGACCAGCCAGCGCGCGATCAACAAAAGATCGGCGCGATTCATATACTCCATCCATACACAAAAAGAGCGCAGCACAACAACGACGAACACACGCACGCATCACACGTCGCAGATCCGTCGTCTTGGTGGTTCTCTTTCACGGTTGTGTATTTTTGTTATAATTTTACAAATATGCCACCAAAGGCGCTGGCTAGCTGGCGGCTGGCTTCGATGATATCATTGTTCTCATTGGCACCTCACCTCACGTCCCGCCGCACACCTTCTGGCTGTCTTCAGTTGAGGCCAAAGACGGGGTGAGAGCAGCGATCTTTCGTTCCGGATTGGAGCAGCAAGAATTCCCACGCCTTTGGGACTGCACCGGGCATCGCTGGAGCAGCAAAAAAGCCATTGGCCATATTTATTGTTACAAATCCAAAGCAGTTCAGTTTGCAGTTTTTGTGTGTGTTTAACTTTAGCGGGACAAAAGCCGGGGGACCACCTCCAGTATGCCCCTGCTTGAAGGTTAATATGAGAATGACAACTAATTCTCTAAAAAAAATGCCTCGGAATTTAGTAATTAATTTTATTTTTTCAGTGTTTAACAGTAAAGGTCTAAGAAGAGATCCTTAGGGTACCTGCAACGGAAATTTAATTTTCAACCAGATTCAATTAGCTACAGGCTAGAAATTTTGACAAACATGTCAACACAGTGATAGAGTTATGCACATCTCCATCATCCTTCATGGACACACATAAAATGGTGTCATTCCTGAGTGGAGCTCGCTAGAAATAAACCAACAATCCCAACCGTTTTGATATTGCATTCTTTTTCAGTTTAACGAGCTGTATGAGCCGTCAATATTTACCTTAGATTAAAACAGTTTGCTCAATAATTATGCCATACATTGTCACCGGCCTGATTAGTTATTTGTCCCCATCTCGATGGGAACTTTATGCCTGGCGAGGGTGTTCCCATGCTAACAACAATCGATAACGAACTGTTTTCGTGCGTATGTTTGTTTCGGGTACAGACAAATGGGTCAATAGACAGCACTGGAGTCAATGTTCCGTACAACAATAAACAGAGAAAAAAACTTCCTTTATACTTTAGGTAGTGCTAAAGATCTCGAGTTGTTGCATGAATGCTTTAATCATCTGCCTCGTCGCTCGGAGTCGCGGCGTTTGAAAGTCGTCAGATTCCTATCCAAAAATCGAAAAGGAAAGGACACAAAAAAACACATCCAAACGTGTTTATCCAGAAGCCTACGCATATCCCATTCCCAACACAATTTTCGCGACACTACCCAGACTCTGGAGCGATCCCGTGCGAATTTGTCCCCAAGACGTTCACTCCTTGGCCTCAAGCCGTCATTCGCGGTCGCCACAACTCGAAGAATAGCGATCGTCCGTCTGTCCATCCGCGCGAGGGTTTATTATTTATTTTTGTATACAGTTGCAGCCCAATTCTTTATTTATCTTTTGGTCCCACAGAAGCTGCCTGGTGTTGGCTGGCATTTCTCAATCTCCGAGTGCTGTGAGGTGGTTGGTGGAAATAACGTGGGATAACGCATTTCGGAACATTTGTCACTTGAGGCGCGACCGAAAACGGAACGCGACCAGCCAGCCAGGGCCAAAGTGCAACGGGATGATCGCTTTTGAGGGGATCAGCGACGCGCCGACCCAAAGGACAGCGATCTTTGCGCGGATCTTCGGGGACGAAAAAGTTACATTGCTTTAACCTGTTTTACGTGGATGGCGAGATGATGGCGCGGAGATCAACACGCTGAGCTGCTGCTGCTGCGTGATCTCGTGATGGTGTTTGGCTTAGCGCCTACGATAATATTTATTCGTTCTTTGTTTCATCGTTTGAGGTCGTTTCTTGTTTTTTTTTTTGGTTTGAACAAAAAAGTAATACAGAGAGAAAAGTCGATTGGAATAATTTTGCGGAAATTTTTGGAAGCTTGTAACGTAATAAGGGTTCGCAGCCGCTGACTTTGGTGCACGAACAACAACTTTACAAAAAAATATGTTTTAGAATCTTTATTAACTAATTGAAAAGTAACCTTTGAAAAAGGAAGCAGTATGCTATGATCTATCTTTTGTGACCATCGCAATACTGTTTGCTACCTATGCAATCAAAGTGTCCTTCGACTTTTGTTCTGAGTTTTTATTGTTTTGATCAGGAAATTACGTTACGGAAACAAAATATAATTTGTTCAAAGTTTATTTTTGTTTTTTTCTAGATAAATCGAATTTTGAGCTTGATGGATACTCTGACCCACTGTGTCCACCACCGAGGAGATGTTCGGGTACGGATTGTTGTTCTTCCGCCCAGTACCTCTACCTCAAACTGTCACGAACACCCTGCGCTGCGTCGCGGAACAGATCCAGAACGATGACAGTATTCTATTGTGTGTCACCAGGAGTAAACTGTCAACTTAGCACCAAGCAGGAGAGAAAAATCATTTCCTCAGGCCCTAGGTAGGTAGCGTTCGCTCTTTTTGATGTGATTATTGTAATTTCATGGATTATAAAAGCGTCAAGAAAATGGAACCGGCGAAGACGACCAAGGCGACGTCGGCCAGAAGCCAATGCTATGTGGTTCAAGTTCATCCCGGCCAGGGTTCGGAACCGAAGGGAATCGATAATAAAAGAAATCAACATATCAATAAATGATGGTCTCCGTGCCGCCTGTGCTTACGGGTCCTGTTAGCTTCGAACAATGGCCAAATGGCGAAGGACCAAACAGAGAGATGAAAGGAAGACGACAGTGAGATGCTGCAGAGGCAACGGAACGTCGCTCCTAGGGAAAACAAACAAGTACCGATTGAAAAGTAATTTTGGCCAAGCTTCTGCATTAATTTCAGATTTTATTCTTTTCGTTTTGTCTGTTTGTTATGACAGTAGAAAAGCCGAACCCTATTTTTATGACGGAGGTTTCAACCTCAATTTTCAAAGTTGCTGACATTGGAACATCTGGATTTTCTAACAGTACCTCCTTTAGGGACATGGAAGAAGAACTAATTATTGCACCCACCCAGCAGTATCCTAAACAACAGGAAGGATTTGAAACCGCATGCTCGTCGCTCGAAGGTGATTCCTCAGCTTTACCGTTCTTCGTTGGCGTTTTAGCGAGCCAAGCATTGCATCCATTGCCTGGGTAATAATGTGGGGGTAATTATCATTCTTCTGAAGTCTGGTGCATGGATTGTTTTTTTGGTTTGGCACAAATTTCTGTGTAGACTCTGCAGCAGCAGCAGTTTCAGCCAAACGATCTGATTTTTTGCTGCTGCTGCCTTTACTGTTTCGCTCTGATTCAGGCGGCTTGCACGCGCTTGCGCTCGCAATTTTGTGTTGAACTCACCTGAGCGCAACGGGCTTTAGCCTCATTAGAAATGCGCGCGCAGGTGAAACCGAAGCCAGCGAATCCGTTTGGCATTGCAGCAGCAGCACCAGCTCAAGCAACCAACTCT
Source organism: Uranotaenia lowii (assembly GCF_029784155.1). Classification (NCBI taxonomy): domain Eukaryota; kingdom Metazoa; phylum Arthropoda; class Insecta; order Diptera; family Culicidae; genus Uranotaenia; species Uranotaenia lowii. The sequence continues at coordinate 166,567,997 of NC_073693.1, forward strand.
CAGCTCAGCTCCGAGCTCAGGCAGTCAGTCAGCAGTGTGGCCAACGTTGCTATTAATCGCGGTTGCAGTTGGCTGAGCTTGCGCGGCCACTTTCTGGCTGAGTGCTGATTTTTACGCTCATTAACCGAAAGGTTGCACACTACCTATATACGCTTTCAACGAATGTACTTCACTGGCAAATTTATAAGGCATGCTTAATCGTGCTGGTGGGCGTTTAATCGAGGCTTTTCTTTTTTTCTGACAAATGAAAACCTTTGCTTTCGAGCTAACCTTCCGAAGGGGCCTTTTTTTTGAAAAATATTTTCACGAACAAAACAAACCTGTCGGAAACTGGATTTTTTGTCGATTTATCATCATGAATGAATCATTCATAAAGCGTAAGGTCATATATTCCCATGTAGGCCCAAAAACGTGCATGTATTTGAAAATTCAAATCTATACCAGTTAAACGCGGTGACAATTTCTTCGTTCATGGTGCCCTCGGCTTTAGAATGTGACTCCGCGCAAGCACCCATCTGGGTTTATGGACAGGTGAGAGACGCTACAAAACGCGCTTTATCGTGGTGTCAAGATCTGATGACAATGTTGCACTCGTAAAAACGGATCCGCCCGATTGTTCTACAAAAAGCGCCGATCAAGTTTATGATTTTGGAACGACCTACGTGCGAATAGCGACTCCGTTGGGTTGGTCACTTAACAACGTAAAAGCCGCATTATTTTCGTTTTTGCTGGATTGTTGAATCAGGCCGAGAATTACTCGGGCGGAGTTCCCAGGCTAGAAGATCAATGAATAGCGTTCAACTGCAGGAAGTCCCATAATATTTCCTCTTGTCTCTCACATTTAGCCTCAACGAACGGTGGTTTTCCGAGAGCACACTGTCGTCTTCCCCCCTCAGAGTAAATGATTGACACTAAATTTAGGAAACATTTCCCATCGTGTCCCAGGGTCTGCCAGCCTACTTACTCCAAGAGGATTGAGTTATTAAAACCAATTCCGTTCCCATAACGTTTGTTTGGAACAAATTAAGCTCTTTATACACAGTTCTCATCGCACAGCTGAGCGCGACGCGGCGGCAAGCTCGCGGGGAGTTGAATTGTATTGTTTTCGGAACAATTCAAAATCATTGCTTTTGGACAGTTTTGGCCAACTCAAAACGATTTCTTGGCCGATGTTCAAACTCCCTCTCGAGTCATTCCATCCATCGCCAGCAGTAAAGTTGCGCGATTGCTTGCGCATTCTTGTTTGCTGCTGTTGCTACTCCTTTCCCGGGCGTCGTCGTCTCCGAAAGCAGCGGCAGCTGGCCATCGATTATTATATTATTATGCAAAGAAGATCGAAAGAGCCCGGAATTGGAAGTACATGAATTCTTGCGCGACACATTCCAGAAAACACGCACGGCATCTCCTCGTTGTCGTCGTCGCGCAATCGCGTCATCGCTTCTTCACTCCGGTGTGAGAACTTTGCACCGCAGCGGTCGGTGATATTTGGGTTCCCTGCCTTGTCTTGTCCACCACGCAAAGTCAAAAGCTCCGCTGGCGACTGATGACGACGGGGGGACGGAACCAACCTGCGCTGGATTCCACCACCTTAAACTGTGGCCGCCGTCGCCGTCGCCGGGATGGGATTCTTCCCGATGGAACGAGTTCTGCTGCTCCTGCTCGTTTGCTCCCGAGGGCCAGGAGCCAGGAGCTAGGAAGAGGTAGAGCGTGTCATGAGAGGTTAAAGCAAATAAAACCTCCGGCACTCTCCCGTGTGCTTTGTACGCGGGACGCGGGGCTCTTCCTATAGTCTGATTATTTGTATGTAAATATCGAGTGGGAATGGAGCTTGTTTACGATCTCGCGGAGTAGCAGCCGCAGCAACAGCGGAGGACTCAAACGCGGGATGGCACGCGGGACGCCGCGAGAGCAGAGCAAAGTTGGTGTTGTCGCGCCCACACAGATTGTTTTGCCTTTTGCCCGGGTTTTGTTTGGTGGTGATTTTGAAGATCTATACGTACGTTCGTACGTACGTCCGTACGTAGAAAGCCTTGGGAGAGTTTTGGTTTGTTGACTCCACTGCGCGCAAAGTAGCTCGATTGCCCGTGTCGCCGGGCTTTCTGTATTGGAATTCGGTCGGGCTCACCTGACGTCCCGTGCCCTCGAATCCACTGCCTACCACGATGATGACACTGCATCACATTTGGATCTATTTCTATGTTCCTATTTAATTGTGCGAAATAAACTTGTTCTAGATTTCTCAACGTGTCCAAAATTTTAACTGTTGAAGACAGCAACTTGCTGCTTCCAAAACGTAACCCAAATCTGCCACTGGATGGGAACCGCGAGCTTGTTTGCTTAGCAAAACCATGGAGACATCAAATCGGATCCAAGCAAACATGGAAAACCGATGACCTTAGGGAGAGACACCCGGAGCTAGCACACAAATTTGGGTTACCAAACAGCATAAATTTGCCAGCTCGTGCTGTCACGCGATGTCAGTCAAAAGTTCTAGTGCTAGTACCTAGTGGCGGTGCACAATAAACGAAGAGAAGAAGCGGAAAAAAAACTAACAATGATGTGACCTGGCTGCTTTTGGTGGGTCAACCGGAGAACAACTGCCTCCTACCTACTTTAGTTGTACAATTTGCGAGTTGTTGGGGGTCTCGACACATGCTGTCTGCCGCCGGCGCTGAGGAAGAGTCCTGTCCTGCCTGTGTGCAACGGCCAACGGCTAGGTAACGAGAAGACGCGGTCTGGGTCTGCAAAATGCAACGTCGTCGACACGCGTCACTTCGAGGGAAAGGTACGCTGAACTGCATCGCTGGGTCGCGGGGTAAATGTGTGTGTGCGGTGTGTGTGTCTCATCGAGGGCACCTACCTAACTCAAAGAGAAGCGGAAATTCCTCCCACGTTATTTCACACTCGTTCTGCTTCGATGCACAGAGCGAGACAATTATCTTTATTCGATATTTATTTCCGCTCCGATCCCGACGACCTGGAGTTTTTCCGTGTGTCGTTTATGCACTCTGTATTTTTTACTCTATGCAGCAGGAAAAGTACAAGTACATACACGTACGATTCCCACGTGAAATAGTTGGCACCTATGGTTCGGGTCTCTTGCTTTTGTATTTTTTTTTTTTTTTTGTGCGAACCAGCCACCGAAGACAACAAGCTAGCTGGCTGGCCTGGCGTGTGAGTTAGAAAAATTAGCTGCATGTTACAATTGAATGAGCAGCGGCGATTGTTGTAAAACGCATTGAAGATCCCACCGAAGGCCAACACAGTCGGTGGCGGCGGCTTCGATTTGGCCATTTCGCCATAATTAATAAGCGACTACATGAATCCCGCCGCAGCCACCATGTATTGGGTCAATCAGTTTCAACGACCAATGCCAAAAAAGCGAAAAAATAACAGCGGCAAACAAGTTACCACAAATCAATTTCCGCCGACGATTGCGATGGTGCTGCTGCTGCTGCCGGCTGACTTAAACCGTGTCTGATTGGGCAAACCTACTCAGCAAGCAGCGGCGCTCGTCAAAAAGCTGCGTGCCGTGCCGGACACTAATAAATTGGTGTAATCTTCGATTTGCTGTTTAAATTGGTTTAATATGATTGCCAACTTTTATGACCAATTTCTCACATCAAAAATAAGTTACGCAAGGCTTAAAGACGAAGAACCATCGTCGAGCTCAACAATACTTATGCCGATAGCGATAAATGTATTAATTAGTCAGAGGCCCGAAAATACCTCAAACAATGTTGCCTTAATAAGCTAGCCACACTACATCGAATTACATCACATTGCGCATGAGCTAATACAGCTCTTAAACAAATGACGCACCCCCACCGATCGAGACGAGGAGAGTGACGTCGATGACGGAATTTCTCAATATCACCAAGCAAACGCCATATATCCGCCTTAGGTAGGCAACATGAATCAGCGCCGCGGACACACGACGACGACATCGAATTCCAATCATGTCTATTCCAGTTCATCGACAAAAAATTCCGCTGGGCTGATCGAGCCATGCGGCGAAGCGATTCTCTAGCGATAACATGCACGCGTGCCGGCTCCTACCAATAACAAGGTTATAATTTCACTTCTCTGCCTTTTTTTTCGTTACTAATTTTATCATGTTTGCGCTTTCTATTCATATATACGGCTTCGGTTCTGCCAGACTGCGCGTGGTCAGAACTTTGCGTCCTCGTCTAGTACTACTTTACGGTATCGATTCCAAACCGTCCGCCGAGTAGCGAGCGAAGATCGAAGAAATGACCTTCAAACCTGAGGGAACCCCGTCGAGCTCTACTAGCCTATGGACCTCCTACAACTTCCCTGGCCGTCGTCGCCGTATTCCGATTCCGGGCCCCGTACGTTAACATTTTAATGAATGAAAGCTGTAATCGGATGCCTTCTGCACGGTCATTCAACACGCTAAAGCCGCGAGCGAGCAGACAGGCAAGCAAGTAAGTGGTGCGGGATTGTTAGTGATCGGGCGCAGGCGGCGGCTGCTTCAATTGACCGATCATGGCCATACCTTTTTTCCCCTGTTGGGCGGCTCTGGCTGAAGTTCGTGAATGAGTGTGTAGATTCTTTTTACTACACCTCACCTCACCTATGAATCTCTATCGAGCGAGCGAGAGTTGTATGAATGCACGCACGTGCCTCGTTCGTCGTTGTCAATCAGACAGCACCGCAGCCCCCGAGGGTTTTATCCGGCGGAGATCGTGAAAAGGAGTAACCAAACGGTTTGGTTTGCGCGCTGCTAAACGCACGTCCAGACGTGTTCGATCGTGAACGTATTTGGCCACGAGTGCTACCGCAATGCAACAAATAAACACGGAACGAGCTAGACGATGGAATGAGATCACAGAGGGATTTTTTGTAGATGCGAAAAAGAAGCTATGAATGAATGAGGAATAATACGCTGTCTAATTTCGCAATATGTTGTCTAATTTCATAAATATGTAGCTCAAAAGTCCTGATTTTTTTTTTAATTTGTTGGTGTAGTATGAATCATTCCTTGCTTTTACAAGGAAACCCCGGTAACATTCATGTTTTTTTTTTTTTTTCATATTCCACAGAAAGACAAACAACAACCGAAAGAGATTGAGTGTCCCCAATCTGCGCGCGCACACCCAGGCACTTTAATGTTATCGATCATCGAGATCGCAAGGAATAAACGAACGAACTGGTGAGGTATTGGTTGTTTGGTTGGTCCGTACAAGAGGCAGCGAACATTTCTTTAACGAAAAAAAAACCCGAAGAGAGGCAAACAGGCGAGTGAATAACCATTGACAAGTGCGTGGGAAATGAACAAAATTGATTCAATTATTTATCCGTGTGCCTCCGTCGTCGTCGTTGGAATCCATCGCGCCAGATTCCGGTCCAGGTCATCGCTGGCGTCTAAGCATTTGTTTGTCAGCATTGGTAAGTATTGTACTACTTTAGAATAAAGAGATGGAAGAAAAAATCTGCCTAACAGGAGAGGCCTAGCCTAGACAAAGTTTTTTGAATGACGGCGTCGTCGCCCAGCTCTTGTAGTTATTGCGGCAGTAGGTACGGTAACTGACACTTAAGACACCTTTTTATGAGCTCTCGCCAGGAGCACCTACGCGCGCAAGCTCGTGTGTGCGAAACTGCCACCCCGCAGCAGCAGCATCAGCTTTGGAGTAGATCCGGGGGCCACTATGAACCGACCGAATCTGGGAATGGGAACAACGTCGCCCCCCCATCAATCCATCCATCTAGTAACTGTTGGGGTGGCCAAAAAATCCTAGTGTGGTGATTTGACAGTTTGTACAAGCTGCGTGATTTCGTCGTCAATAACATGATGGAGTCAGTTTTAGAAACGATGTGGATGACCTTTTTTCGGTTAAGGGGAGAATACTTTCTAATTTAAGCTCTCAACGACTTTTTGACGTAAAACGATTTTTAAAAATCGAATATAGGATTTTCTTGAGGGCCTTCAATGGATTCAGGTACAACATAAGAAATATGCATTGTCAGTACATCGTAGACGTTCTTAGACAGAATAGTAGACCATTATTTTCCAATAAAAACAGTCTTTATTTGTATAATATTTCCAGCTTGATGAGTTCTGAATGTTTGTACTTAAGTGAATGAAACGTTGCAAGAAATAATCAATAAAAATGTTCTTATGAAAGGAAGACTTTCAACTTTCCTCGATACCAAGAGGATTTAAATGGTTCACTGATTCGGATGGATAATCAAGCGATAAATATGAGAGTTTATACGAGGGACTACAAGGAATTCAAGGTACTATAAAAATATGCATTGTTTGTAGAGATAGAATTAATAATTTAATTAATTTGCAAGGCAACAGTCTTTATTTGTACAGAAATCATGATTGATGAAAAAAAACTAGAATGTTTATTTTCCTGAAATGTTATAAGATATAATCGGTGAAGATTTTTATCGTGAAAGGGAGAAATTCAACTTTCCTCGATACCAAGAGGCTTTATGGCTTTTTCATCTCTGAATGCTAGCAAATCCTCAAGCTATACGAACTTAATCGATTTCCCACTGCTATGGGATCTCCCTTGTTACTCTATAATCTGATAGTAAATTACAAATGAATAAAACAGGATTAAGTCACAGGATCAGGGATTTCGAGCCCTCCGCTTCCATAGATCCAGAGAGGAAAGTCAATATGAGCTCCCCTTGGTCGAGCCTTTCTGCGATACGTTTTGAAACGACAAAAGCAATAAACAAACAGAAAAACGAAACAAGAACGGCGTATGGTTCTGTAGCGCCACAAATTCTTCACTTACCCATTGCAATCGGTTCCAGAAAGTGGCAGCGAGCAAAATTTTCGGTTTCCTCTAGTTTTCCTTCCGGAACGGCCAGCAGCAGATTTAATAACTCCTTAAATTCACAAGGCTGGTTCGTGACCGTTTAACGAAATAAAAATCCGTTCGTTCCCTCTTCACTAGGCAAAAGTTATTCGGGGTCACAATTTATTCGTAAACAGCCGGGTCAAATTTATTCCTCCACTAATCGAACCATTTGCTTATGCTTGTGGCTCTTATGACGATTTTTTTCGTTACCAAACACACCAGAAAAACCACACTTTCAAGCACTTGGCTTTTTACCACCCACGTAAAAAACGGTATGACAAAACTGTTAAGAATACCGTTCCGAAATTGCTTCGAATAACACACTTTTAAGCTGTTGCGGGCATTAGAAAAACTTTGGGGCGCTCTTATTTAACCTGTTTTGGATTCATAACAATAAATCGCTAGCTATTGCCTTCAATCATTACACAATAGAGAAGAGGCAGACAACTTTTACATCGCACTCGCGTACCAATATCGGTTGTTGGTTTATCGAAAATTCTTCAAAAACTCCCTACTCGTGAGGGTTCCAACAAAACACTAGCTTTTCATTCAAAATCAGCTCGGGATTTGTTATATCGCACGCACCGGAAACAGATCAGCCGACAGAACGTAGACCTGTGAATAATACACTCTTGATGCATCAACAAAACACCGGGATAAGAACACAACTCTAGACTCGAGGCTCGATGCTTTACGATCAAAATTTAATCTTCTCTCGACGATGGCTTGCGTAGGACTGATTCGATTGAACGCGCTGCACCGAACTATAATGTTCGAACTAAACGAACCGGCACAGAAGAGCACAACACAGTCATCAATTTTTGTCTGCTCTTTCCGCCAGAGATGCCAATGTGCCTGATTTTTCAGGCGATGCCTGATTTTTCGAGGCTCTGCCTGACAACCTGATAAGCCATTGATTTTCCCTGATTTTTGAAAATATGCATGATTTTGCCTGATTTTTGCGAATGTCATGAAAAATGGGTAGTAAGGAACTGGAGTAGGTACCATAGCTGAAGTGAAAAAGTGAAAATGTGGCTGAATCAAAGCAATCGAAAGATTCCCGTTAATTCTTATTGAAAAAGAGAATTGAAGGGATTGCTTTGATGCAGCAGAATTATTCAACTAAGTAGGCTCACAACACATGGGGCCGTTCATATACCACGTGGACAACTTAGGGGGAGGGGGGGGGGTGTATGGAAATGTCCACGCTTGTCCACGGAGAGGGGTTTGGGTCATGTCCACGTGGACATACTTCCAAAATATTTTCTAAAGCTGAAAAAATATTAAGATGTTTAAACAATTAGTAGTCACTTGAAAGCAAGTGATGGAGATGATAATTTAGAAATTTAAATTTTTTAAATTATTCTAAATCAGGAAATGCATATTCGTTTTATTTCAAAATCAACCATTTCATTAAAAAAAGCAAAAAGTAGTGTTTTCCAACTGTCACATTAGATGTAGAAAAAAAAACAATTTCAAATCTGTCCACGTGGACATCCGGGGAGGGGGGTAGGGGTGTTCTCCAAATGTCCACGCTTGTACACGGAGGGGGAGGAGGGGGTCAAAAATCTCATTTTTCTGTCCACGTGGTATCTGAACGGCCCCCATATTGAAGTGAAAACGTGGAGCGATGACCAAAAAAAAAAAAAGGTCATCACTTTGAGCGAAATTTCCGTTACTTTTACGTAGCCTGATTTTGCCTGATTTTTATTTCGCAAGTTCCCTGATTTTTGAAAATAAATGTTGGCAACCCTGCTTTCCGCTGGAGTTTTGTGCAGGAGTTTTCTGGATTCGGTTCGATCGACCAAAAAACAAGTCAAGAGAAAACAAGCAGGCCTGAGCGGAGCGGAGAGCCAAACAAGAAAGAAAAGAGAGGGAGGACCGGCAGAGCGACCAGAGCATTTCATTTCGTTATTCAAGGAAAGGAAGTAAAAAATTCTGATGGCGCAAGGTGTGTATATGCCGCTGCTGAGTTGAGCTCACGGAACGGAAGAGTCTTCAGCAGAAGCAAAGGACGGAGGCGGCAGACGGAAGCAGAAGCAGAAAGGTAGCGAGCGAGCGAGAGTCTTCCTTTTAGTTCGAAACTCGCTGGTCTGTTCTGTTCGTCGTCACAAAAGTAAAACACACAACTTTTGCCGGCATGTGCGGTCTCTTCCATCACACCACACTAGACTCTATTTCTTGAGCATGGTGTGTTGTTTTGATGTGTGTAGGGAAACGCGTTTTTTCGTCATCTTTTGGCGACCGTCGTAATGGATTCGTTGGCAAGAGGAATCTCCCAAGAAGGTGGACAATTACTTTATAGGATTCGCCGCTCAGCTGCTCATTAGGGATCGCCTTAGCTTGGCACAATGCGCCAAATGTGATTATCCGTTCGTAGCCGGCAAATAAAGGCGTAAATGTTTTCCCAAATCTTAGAAGGCCGTCCGGTGGCATTCAGTCTTTAGATCAGACAAGTCAAACTGGCCTTTAGCGGACCACATGTGGCGACCCCAAAAATACATGGGGGTGGTCGTTTAGCCTAATGGCGAACGTGTCTGGCTTATAAGCCAGAGGTCCAGGGATCGAATCCCGCCACCCTAAAAATCTGGGTTTCTGGAGAATTTTATAAGTCTTCGAACGTAAAGAACGATCAAAGTAATCATTGCCAAGAAATGGCGCACAGTTTTCAAGCTCCTCAATTTTTTCGAGAATTTGTTGTTTTGTTTCAGTGGTATTGAAGAATATTGATGAATGGATATTTCGATCCTTTCGGGCTTAGCAATTGTGGACGGATCTTCAAGAGACGGACAGATCCAAGGTCTCCGACAAGGATATGAATTCGTGGTTTTACATAGAAATGGAATCTGTAATCCTTGGTCTTTGCGAAGCAGATCTGAACTTTACAGTCATATCAAAAGCTAAGTATTATTATTTCATTATTTGTTTTAACTTCCATCAAAATCATTCGTTAGCTGTTTTTTTATTTAAATTATCATGTTTTTTCTAGGGCGTCATTATTTTTTCCATCGTAAACAGATATATTTTTCATGAACACTTTTTAAATATTTTTTAATATATTATATTGCAGTACTCAAAGCAGGAAATTTAGCAAGTTTTTAATTTTAGCTATGTGTATCATTTGATCAAAATGTTTTATCTGAATCAACTGAAGTGTCTTTCAAGAGACATCAAATGAAAAAAGAAGCAGAAAATTACAAAAACTATGGCAGCAATTGGTAAGACCCAACCATTTTTAAACATAATATTTATTTGTTCAATAATCATAAACTATTCTAAAGGTTATAAATTTCATACAAGAACCAATTTGAAGTTTTTCTTTTATAGTGTTGACTTCTATTTCATCTATGATGTTATTTGCCTTTTTATCGTAAATAATTTATTGTGGATACTTCAAAATGTATTATAGTCGAGAATTTCAAAAGGTAACTTGGGTCGAATTCAACTAAATACTAGTTTCTTTATTGAACTGGTCCAAAAATGCTTTTTGGGCTACAAACATCATTTTCATATTTTGATTTGAATAGCAAACAACATAATGACATATGATATTATTTTATAATCTTTTGGTATTATTTTGTGTCAGCTATTCAAAGTGTAGGAATAATATATAGTCGTTATTAAGTTATCGATTTTAAGCCGTACGCCCTTAATGCTGACTTTGTAAAGAAGCATGTACAAAAATGCTTCAAACGTATTTTTTACATAAAATCTCTTAGATTTATCATCCAGTTATGTGATCCGTTAAGTTTATATTTTATTTAGTGTACAATTTCAGACTTGAAAAGAATTAAATCGAAAAATTTATAAAACTATGCTATACTATACAAATACAAAAAATTTAAATCATTTAAAGTATTCATTAAAAACATGATAATTTTCAAAAAACTAGGCACGACTGATCTATCATATTTTGAGGTTAGGCTGAGGACTTCAAACCTGTAAAATTCACAATGTATCATAATTGAAAGAAATCATTTGAAAATTCTGCCAAGCTTACTCTCTCATCATTATTATTCAATAAAGGTGTTTTTAAGATTGTTCAGAAGTTTGATTAGGAAACCTACGAAGTTCAGAAGCTTAGGAGTTTTTGGAGCTTAGGAGTGGTCAATCGCTTACCAAGTAGCTTACAAATATCAGCTGAAGAAAAACTTTAAATTAAATAATTTTTATTTTGATTTTATCTACACTGTTTTTATGGAGAGATTGTTACGCTAGTGGGCCGATATATGTTTTTCACAATAAGTTTTATCATTTTTCCGTTATGTGATGTACATGTCTCTTGATTTTTTGTTTTGTTGTGTAGAGTTGAAAAAACATTTTGTTAGGAACAATGAATGCACCGGAGAATAGGTTTACTAAGATCTATACACTTGTCAAAGGTGTCTCCTGATCATATCCCGTTTCCCCCATCCCTACAAAAATTGTTTTGCTAGGATGCAGAGGTGACCTCGGTCCTAAAGCATAATTTTACATTCTATCATCCCTTTCTCTTATTTTCCTCTCTATCTATTGACTACTAGGACGTGGCCGGCGCCGTTATTGATGTATAAAGAGAGAGCATCAGTTTTGTTCATTGTGAATGTGTTGTCAATCCCAGACACCATTCTTTTGACCTCTGGGCAAAATTGGTGGCCTCGGTCAATCACGGAGTAGCAACCATTGGTGATGTAGAATTCATTCTACGGAGCCACACCAGCGGTTATGGAATTCGAAATGCTTTAGTACTATTATGATGGAAAGAACTATGGAAAACAAGAACTTTATATCATTTTAAAAGTATAATTCCTAATTTTAAACGGCATTTCGGTTTCAATGACTTAAGGTGGATGTGAGTAGTCAATCAAGCTAAGCTAAGCTAATTTTATAAGTCTTCGGACGTAAAACGAACACAAATACAACGAAATGAAACAATGTTACAAAGAAAACAGGAATTGTAAACTCTACGGAGTATAAACAGTATATCTCTATGGAGTGTACAAGATTGTAAACTCTACGGAGTATAATCGGATACCGCTGGTCATAAAGTCTCTGTAACTGAGCCATAATAGGAGCTAGTCGATGGCAGTTCCGAGTCGTGCTAAAATTAGCATCGGCAAGTTGAAGAAGAAGAAGAAAAATACATAACCAAAGACGTGAAGGATTAAACAATTTTTACTTATATTTGAGTATAAAAGCCAATAAAAGGACTTTTATTGATGTTTATGGTTGAATTGTTTCTAAATTTTTAGCTTATATCTTTCTATTGAGTTTAGGCTGCAGCCCTCCAGATCACAAAAATATTGTTTGCGGCCCGCGAACCTTAAAACACCCTCATGAGTTTGGATCACTTATAGAGGAATCAACAGGATTTGGAGTGTTCAACGAACATCTAGCGCCTCTCACAGTCTCCAGTCACCATGCTCTGTATATGTAGCGGAGTTAGCAGCTATTCACTGGGCTTTAGACAGTGTCACTTCACGGCCAGTTGGACACTACTATGTTGTAACGGATAGTCTGAGCTCTGTTGAAGCAATCCATTCAATAAAACCGGGAAAGCATTCGCCGTACTTCCTCGAGAAGATACGGAATAGTTTGAGTGCTTTATCAAAACGTCGTTTTACCATCACCTTTGTCTGTGTTCCCTCTCATTGCTCAATAGTGGGCAATGAGAAGGCAGACTCTCTGGCAAAGGTGGGGGCGATGGAAGGCGACACGTATCCACGTGAAATCGTCTTCAACGAATTTTACTATCTGGTTCGAAGAAACTCTCTTGTCAACTGGCAGCGCAAATGGGACGAGGGTGAGAAGGGTCGGTGGCTCCACTCGATTATCCCAAAGGTAAGCCTTAAACCCTGGTTTAATAGATTGAACCTGAGTCGGGATTTTATTCGTATATTTTCCCGTCTCATGTCCAATCATTATTCCTTAGACGCGGTACTCTATCGTTTTGATATTGCTGGCAGCAATTTGTGTAGTTGCGGCAAAGGTTACCATGACATCGAGCATATTGTTTGGTCGTGTGAGGTCCACCTTGTCGCCAGAACGAACTTCATAGACTCCCTTCGGGCCCGAGGAAAACCACTCTATGTTCCAGTGAGAGATGTGCTGGCCGTGATAGACTTGGACAACATGTTCGAAATATACCTTTTCCTAAAAGCTATTGATCTTCGTCTGTGATTCTTTTCATTTTCATATTTCCCTATCTGTATTCTTTTCTATTCTAATAAAAAGTGATGAACTAGATTTAAGCACACAATTGTAAACAAACAAAACGAGTTTGGCTCCTTGAAGCCTAAAGGTATGAGCCGTTTCAAATAAAGATGTTACAAAAAAAAATACCCTCATGAGTTTGACAAGCTTTCATCAAATAAATCATGATTTGCTAAGATTTTCATCAAAAAAGACTTATTAAGCAGAAAATTTCAAATAAAACCACAGTTTTAAAACTTTTCAGGAACATTTCAAATAACCAGCTGTGGTCTGTAAAACCAACTGTTTGAATATAAGCTCTTAATTTATCTGAATCCATATCAATCATAAGTTTTTCAAAACGACTACAACAAAATGAGTTATGTTTGTTTCAGGGAATTTTTTTCTTTAAGGTCAATTTCTGAAGACCACAATTTTGATCCGCGTTTATATGACCCTAGCCGGCTGATTGTCCATTTTTTGCTGGGTGACTCGGGTGACCCTATTCAAAAATCTAAAAAATGAGCAATGGTAGGGCTCTGTAGTGAATATAGTGAATATAGGCTCCTCATTTTAGGAAAAGTTTGAAAATTTCATGTCTCTAGTTTCACCCGTTTCTGAGATATCGCATCTAAAAGGTACAGTCAGGGTCATATGGTCAGGACTCGACCAGACCGAACTGAATGCCAAATTGAAAAAAAATTAGTTATCTATTGCAGCGGATGCAAAATATTTTAAACTACCTACTCTATAAAAATCAGAACATTTTTCCATTTTTTAAAGATGAAAAAAAATCTATGTTGCAGACAGTGGAATTAGTAAAAGTGCGCTGCGCCAAAATGAACTGAGAGCCCTCTTGAAGGGGAAAATAAAAAGCACGTTTTGACGAAGAAAGTTAGTTTTTTACGGAATAATCTGCAGTTTGTTCAGTTTTCCGATTCGAAACTGTTATTCGGCTCTGTAAGAACTGAAAACTGATTATTTTAATGGTAAATTAGCATTTGATCAGCATTTGTATAAATTTTCGTTCAGCCAGACCGAACTGAGTTCTTTGAATTTTGTTTTCCATTTCTACTAAGAGATTGGTAGGATTTTTAACTAGAACCTTATTTTTTATGCTCACCATCGTTTAGAGCACAACCGGTTAGTTAAAATCTAAAATATTTCTTATTTAGGAAGAGGAAAATTTGTATGGCTCGGTTCACTCTGGCTCAACGAAAAATGCAATTTTTCGAGCATCAGTCATACTCGTTAGGTGCTGCCTATAGAATGCCTATTAGTAGGCTCCTAAATTTCGGCGTAGGCGTTTATTTCGGTCTGGTCGAACCCCGACCATATATATCCTAAGCACAAAGGAAGGTTGAGTTGCCATCAAGCAGCTCCCAGCGAGCAGCAAAATCGAGCTTCACCGATTGGCGCTTAATGCGTTCAGATTTAACGTAATCCATGTTTAAGCACAAGACTTTATCAATTTAATTGACTGTTTTTCAATTCATTGACAAAAAATCATAACTGCACAATAACACACTATTTTGCAGCTTGAGAGCTGGCATGAAAGCTACTGGAATTCATTAAACCGTCAGCTCTTTGTACTTAGTTGGCTGCTTATGCGATGACCATTGTCAGGCCCGCTTAATTTTCAGCGACAACGGATCCTTTTATTCGCACTTCTCCAGAAAGATGAGGAACTAAATCTATTACAGCTTCTGTTGCGAGCTTCTATTTTCTTGCCCCAACCTCCGATTTTTTTGCCGGTAGGTATAAGCTCTTGATTCAGAAGGGTATTCTCCGGCATTGCAAAAATTGTGTATGTAACTTTGTTGCAAATCTTGATTTTTTCATCACTTTAAAAAAACACAAAAACATACAGGATCTCAATAAAACTTTATGTTTCCTCGAAGAAATTCATTTGTTCTTAACTCTAAACGTACATTTTTCGAGAATATCCAGTCGGCGGCCTCGTTTGAAAAATTTATGACTCGTGCTGCAAAAAAAAACCTTTTTTTTAACTTATTCGGTTGATCTGTGTTCGATGTATACTGCTGGCATGGCCGTAGGACCGGGGGAGGGGGGGTTTGGCTGAAACCTCCCCCCATGAGTGAGGATCAAAAATGCCAAGCGAAATATTTTTCGCTAAACTTAAAATTTTGAATAATTTATCAAATTTTGATGAACAACTGAAATTAGTCACGAGTAACAATCGGATTTCCATCCCAGGTCCCGAATTTTACAACAGTTTTTTTAGAAAATTTCTCGCTTGTTGATAGTTATTTTTATTTAGTTTTGAAAATTGAATTTCAAAAGTTAGACTCCAAGAAGTCTAACAGACTCCAAGAAGGTAGACTAAGCTTGTCAGATTGCACAGATTTTGCGCAGATTTTTTTACTTTACTTGCCAAATAAAACAAAATTTTTAATTGAGTCCTTAAAATTATGTTTCTTGCGTTCAAAAGTTTTTTTTAAACAAATTTCGTCAAAATTTTTGGAAACCTTCAAATTGATTCTAAATCGTTTGATTTGATTCGATAAGAAAATCAATTTTTACAAATGTTTTTTCCATTCTTTCAATACTGTAATTCCAAAAATTGCCAAGTATTGACCGGATTCCAGCGAAAATTTTGGAACAATATGCCTGGTTTATGCAAGGTACTCAAAGGTATACCAAACTTAAATAAAATGGATTTTCCATGTTCAAAACTCATCATTTCGGAATATGAAAAGTAAATAAATACCATTTAAGATTTAGACTTGAAATTTTCATCCTCAATTCATATGCAGAATTGAAACATAAGAAAGTTTAAAAGTCCAGAATTGAAAAATCTGAAACAATTTCTTCATTCGAAATTTTCGTTCAAATTTATCGAGTTCAATTATGATTAAATAATTGAAAAAAAAACTGATATTGTAACCCAGTGGTTTTCAAAGTGGTCCCTACCGCCCCCTTGGGGGCGCTGAGAGCTTCCAGTGGGGGGCGGTGAGCTCAACTTTGAAATTTGATGGGCGTTGGTAGGGCTCAAGGGAGCGTTGAGATGGTAATTTACATGTTCACAAAAAACGAAACAACGTACATTTGAATTAACAACGAGTAAATTCTATGCAAAACAGTAAAATTACGTTACAAAACTCATCATCAGGTTCAAGTCTAAATTATCAATAATTTCACAGACCTCCAAGCTAACTTTTGTTCTAGTATATTAATTTTTTTCTCTTGAAATGTATCTGAAAGATTTTTTTCAAATTGTCACAGATTTTGTATACGCTCAACATGATGATTTTATGTAGTAAGATTATTTTGGGTTAGAGGATTGGTTCGTTGGCAACACTGCCAAATGGTTGAAAAGTTTGTGTAGTGTCTGATTTTTTTGTAAATTAGCGAACAAATAAGTTACATTAATAAATTTTAATGTGTTCAGTTCATGGAGAAAAAAAATTCGGTGTTCCAGAAATGTGTTGGCATCGAAAGGAAAGGATTTGGTTGGTAAGGATTTTCAATTTTAATAATGACGAGCTAATGGAAGCTCAGGAAAAGAAAAAAATACCCATATGGCAAATTTTCTGAGCAAGGGTCGTTGCCACACCGAGATGAAACCTTTGGTAAGATAATTTTCAATTCAACGTAGTTTTAAATAACCGTACGATGAGAAACATAAGTATGGATTTATCCAGTGTTTTATTGATGGAAATTTGATTTTATTGTCTTTATTTTTGCTCACTTTTCAATAGTATAGGTATTTGATTATATCAGTTAATTTTATGCAATGCGCAGACTTTTCCATTCACAACCTTATTTTTCTATCCATAAATTCAAACTCTAGTTTTTTTCAGTGCAGAAATGATAAAAATTTGCCACAGAGGTACGTTCATAGAATTGTCATCCATTTGAAGACTGTAGATTTGGTAGAGATCAGCGGACGGAAAAATATTTATTTTTATGCTTTAACTGAACAATAATCTTTTTAAAAATTTTAATATGAAATGTTTTTAGTATCTGATCAATCATTAGAAATTGTTTTGCTTTTGGATAAATCAGCAATTTATCAGTGTTCATGTGTACCCATTCTCTTAAAATACGTGAGACTTCGTGAGACTTCTTCTAGGTCGAAAATGTTCCATTCAAAACAACGGAGGATTTGGAGTGTTAAGCAATGAATCTAGCACAGTTTTTTTCCTGGAAATGGTCACTCCGAGGTTGTCCTGCCTTACGAGCCGTGCAGATTGGATGTAAATATTCGGCCAGGTACAGCAAAACAGGTAGCGAAATGCATTTGAAAGGTAAGTGTCGTCACTCTATTGTAACTGTGGGACACCCCTTGAGATAATACGATCGATATAAATAAGCGATTACAAATGTATTCAATATATCCATCGAGACACCCCTCGGCTGACAGCTGACAAAGGCATTTATCTCTGTTGCACACATCTTCTCTCCCCGTCGTCCAGTCAGTCGCGCTCCAATCAAGCGCTCGCGATGACGTGCGTCAGTGTAGTGAGGTGTCTACCAAAAAGGGCTTTCTTCCGCAGCATCCGAACTTACGCAAGGTAAGCGATGGGATTTTCCCTTGTTTATCCCTTAGCTCTGGCCAGGTCTCACAATTGGCGATCCTGCCAGGAGCGTGGTATTCCTAAAAATACTACGCGATACTTAGAAATAAATATATGAGAACTAACTGGTCGAGAGCATCATTTTGGTTATTTGCAGCAGCCATTTTGTTTTATTTCTTTTTAGTCGGAGACGAAAGACGTATCGTGGCGTTGCTATTTGAGCTTAGAAGCTAAGTCACAAAAAAAATAAGCTTTTATTTTTTGCGAAATTACTAGCGTTGGACAAATAACTCAGTCAATATCCGTTTTCAAAACAACAGATTTATACCAACAAGCAATAGAGTCACAATCTCCCCAATAATTGATCCACAACAATGTACGCATACTTTTAAATGCCGTTTTCGTTTTTCTTCACTGGCGCGGGGCAAAACTGTCTCAGAATAAACAAACAGAATCGTCACCCGGGACGATGCAAATATATGGTTGCTATAGTCAACCTTATGCTGACCCCCAACACTGACAACTTTTACGGGTTGCAACCGCCTGCTTGAGGTTCAAACCTCGGGCAAAACTAGTGGACTTCTGAATTAATAAACGAACACAATAACAGCAGTTAGGGCAAAACTCGTGGATAACTAGGTTGCCACTGGCAATAAACGAAAACACTAAAAGATTCATTCCATAAATCCTTGCATTTCGTTATTTAAAAAAAAAACAACCCTTTATTTTGATGTCACCGTTTTGGTTAAGAAACTATATGGTTTTAACCATTATCTGACGCGATGAAGACTTCCGTCAGCAGTTTGGCGCGATGCAGACTTCCGCCTAGATTTGTTAACGATTTGATGATAAATATCTGACGCGATGAGGACTTCCGTCAGCAGTTTGGCGCGATGCAGACTTCCGCCTAGACTTGTTAAAGATTTGATGTTAAATATCTGACGCGATGAAGACTTCCGTCAGCAGTTTGGCGCGATGCAGACTTCCGCCTAGACTTGCTAAAGATTTGATGGTAAATATCTGACGCGATGAAGACTTCCGTCAGCAGTTTGGCGCGATGCAGACTTCCGCCTAGATTTGTTAACGATTTGATGGTAAATATCTGACGCGATGAGGACTTCCGTCAGCAGTTTGGCGCGATGCAGACTTCCGCCTAGATTTGTTAAAGATTTGATGATAAATATCTGACGCGATGAAGACTTCCGTCACAGTTTGGCGCGATGCAGACTTCCGCCTGGTTTTGTTGAAGATTTGATTGTAGATATCTTCTGCAATGTAGACTTCCGTCAACAGTTTGGCGCGAGGCGGGCTTCCGCCTAGATTTGTCAGAGGTTGATAGCAGGTTGCTATAGTGCGATGTGGATCTCGGTCCGCGTTTTGGCGCGATTCTGGCTTTTGTCTAAGAATATTGATGATTTGAAGGTGGAAAGTCAGACTAAGTGACCATAAGTCAGACTAAATAGTAACACAATGACACCTTTTCTCAGTTAAGAAGATACTATACAAAGACTTGGTTAAGTCTTTATGTTGAAATCTATAAGATCTGTGTAGAATCAGGAAGCCACTCATGTTATTGCTTAAGTAAAAGAAATATAGGTGTCCAACGTTTAGAGACCCCTGATCAAAAGGGTTGAGCCTTTCATGAAATGTCTGACGTGATCAAGACTTCTGTTTGCTATTGAGAAAAATGAGGAAACGATGGAATCAATCTGGCAAGGATGCAGATTGCATAAATTGATTGACAATGTTCCTGCTAGCAGGAAATAAAACTTCGAACTAGCACTGCGCAGGTGCGCAGTTTGTATAATATTATTTTGAGGATGACGATATATGATATAAGATTCTTATTATAAAACGGATATAATCACCCTAAAGTACAACTTGATTCGTACCAACTTGCCTCTTATTTTGGCAGAATCTGAAATGTTTAATGGGAAAGCTTCAGCAACATTAATACTGGTGGATGACGCGATTGCTTTATGTTCTAAGAAGTTTAAGAGGTTTTACGAAGATCTGAGTATCGAACTTGTGAGATAATCGAGTTTGCAGTTATGAAGCTACAGAGAGGTTGTACACCAATGTCTTCCAAAGACTCGGATGAACTTCTGTAAATATGAGGAAATTATTGAGGTAGCTCTTAGCATTAGTGTACAGTTTGATCAGTTCAATCAGGTTGAGTGTTATGCTTCTCTGGAAGAATGTAGAATGTAGGTTAGCAGATTGTAATTTCATTTGTTTCACTACCAGGGCAAAAACTGGACTCTCCTGAAACAAGCTCTTAGTGTTCAGGATTTTCTTAACTGATTTTGCTTATTACACGATAGCGTTTTCTAAAACGAACTTAGGAAGTAAATGGTGAAGCGTTAATGTTTGTAAGTGACGCCAAACATTGAGAACACTTCGAATATTGTAGATTCGGATACTTTTTAGACTGAGCAGCTTTGAATGTCATCAACGTGTAATAACGTTTTGATTGGATTTGAAAGAGGAACTTGATTTGGAATTGTATTACTTTGAAGTTCACCACATGTCACATATGTTAGCACTAAACATACATTTTTGATGTACGGAGCGGTTCTTGTATATTTCCATTGGTAAGTCTAAGCTGTGAATGGTTGGATGACAACGCATAATCCAAGAGCGGGCTGGTGACTTCATGGTTGTAGGCAACAGCTCGATTGGTTTACGAATCATGATAGTGTTGATTTCCGAATCATTTCTGATGCTGTTAATTGCGATGTTTGCCCAAGTTTTCACACTTTGAGAAGGGTTTCTTTTTACGATAGCAACATGGGAGGAGGATACGAGATCTGCTCCAGAGACGAGACAGTGAACAGCAGCAAAACATGCGACATCATCTACAACTTTCTACAGACGAAATTCACAGAACATTCCTTTCGGCGAGTGGAGTTCCATGGGATTGGAATGACATCCGCTCTTTTTAGAAGAACGAGCCAGGGCTCACAGAGCAGATTTAACACCGGGTCCGGGAGTCTTGGTGCGGTTACCATCAGCAGCACACAGTTTGATGTTCAGGGCAGTAGTGTGCAGGGTTTTGCACTATTCAGTAACATTCGTTCTGAGCAGCCAACATAGCGGCGTATACCGATGCTTCATCATGATCAGCCTTAACCTACATTCCACCGGTGACAGGGAAAAATGGTTTCTTCGCTCGACAGTTAAGTTAAGTTAAGTTAAGTGGACAGTTAAGTGGACAGAGTTGTAGTAGATGCTGGTGTAGATGTGAGCAAAACCTTCGCAAACCTGGGGGCCCAGCGAGATCGTTGACTGTTTTGTCCTTAGTGGTGGCATCTTGGGCTTGGAATTTAACTGTTTTGCTCTGGATAAACGGAAGTGTAAAAAAACATTCAAATCCGATGCAGTATTCTGGAAGTGATTAAAATTTAACATCAATCGTTGGCTTATCTTACATTAGAAATAATCCACATCAGAACGGATCAGAACTAGCTTCAAGAAGATCAGATCTGTAAGAACATAGAAACATACCTGCTCCCTTTCAGCAGTTGACCGCCGTTTCCCGAAAGCAGGGAGGAACTTGGCTTGAGCGGGTTGAATTACCATGTCTTTTTTCGCGATTGACCAAAAATGTTCTGTGGTGGGAAAATTTACTTTTGTTTACATTTTGTAAACACGCTCAACCCAAATTATTTAAAAAGCAGCTGGATTTAGCTTCGAGTGTAAACAGGGCAAATGCAGAGGTGCCAGGTGTCTTGATTTATCAGAATTAGTCCTAATTTTCGAAAGACGTCCTGATTTTTCAAAAACTCAAAGATTTTTGAAAATTTGTCTTTAAATGTCCTGATTTAAAATAAAAACATCTCAAATCTAATCGAACTTGTAATAAATTATGAGAACTTCAAGCAAATCTGAAAAAAATAGTTATACTCGTTTAACCAATGGTAATCGTAGGTTCAAATGAAATGACGTATTTTTAGAACCATGTTATTTATATACACTCTGTTTATTTATTTTTAAAGGCGATGCTCAAAAACCATATGAAGAACTCAGTATCATTAACGAATTTTCCGAATTATCTTTATTGTGTTAGTTGAAAATGTTACATTATGTCACTTATAAAAATATACGTATTTAAAAGGCAACATGCGAAATAATTCGTAAAAATACAGCATGTTATTGATATCTGAAGTACTAGAGGATACCGGATAATACGGAGATAGATTAAAATTGTCAGATAGTGATTTTTTTTTTCGTTTTTCGTGAGAAAACGGGAGATGTGGGACACCCCTTGAGATAATACGATCGATATAAATAAGCGATTACAAATGTATTCAATATATCCATCGAGACACCCCTCGGCTGACAGCTGACAAAGGCATTTATCTCTGTTGCACACATCTTCTCTCCCCGTCGTCCAGTCAGTCGCGCTCCAATCAAGCGCTCGCGATGACGTGCGTCAGTGTAGTGAGGTGTCTACCAAAAAGGGCTTTCTTCCGCAGCATCCGAACTTACGCAAGGTAAGCGATGGGATTTTCCCTTGTTTATCCCTTAGCTCTGGCCAGGTCTCACAGTAACTATTTGGAGTATTGTGAACGAGTTATAGTAGATTCAAAAGAAGTCTTTTAGTCTAGAGACCATAAAGCGAAAATGTTTTGGTTGCGGTGGTGGGTCGAAAACCTCCCGAGTTCTAGGGATTCGCAACATAGCTCGGTTCTCTTGAGAAACTAGCGGACTCTGTGGATCATTTTATGAATTTCTGAATACTGCGTTTAAAATTAGTCCAGCTAGATTGCTTCCCTCGAAAAAAAATCGAATTAATCATTTGTCAACATGACTAACGTAGTTGCTAGACTCTCAATACACAGTGTCGTGCTTCCATTTTGATGAATGAATAAGCTAGTAGAATAAACTCAGTAAAAATTGTTGAAAAGAAACACAAAAACACAAAATGTTTAAGTGATTACTATTTGCAGCTTTTGGAGCATTCCATGTTATATCTTGTTCATACGCGGTTGAAATACGATATCTTTATGATATTTTTTTGTAATTGGTTTAATGCATTTTTTGTTTCACAAAGCTTTATAACTTTCACGTGAAATTTGAATCAAAATTAATCTTGATGGTATATTTTTAAATGCCATAAAAAGAGGCGAAAGGAAACGCTTTTGGTCCAACACGTAAAAACTAATCACGAGAATTAAAAAATTGCTTCGATTTCGTTGAAACAATTTTATCGAAATAATAGATGGAAATTTTTTTTTTATCTAGTTACTTTGCTAATTTGCTTTTTCCTTAACTATTCTAAAGTTTGGAAGTGATTAAAAAACGAATAGTATTATTTTACCTGTTTTGTGTCTAACTTTTCAAGAATAAAACAGAACATTGAGCGGGAATAAAATACCTTTCTACTACGCTGAAACACTTTTACTAGGATTAATTCTAATATTTTTACTTACCACAACTGGTGGATAATTGTTGCTTTGTTTTTTTTTATTTGAACGTTTTTGGAGATTAATGATTTGGCATTTCAAGAGCACTGATTATAAGGATATTTCGTAAAGCATTTGACTTGAAGATAAATGAAGTAGATTTTTGAAATTTAAATCTTTAATAATAAAAAATTTGAACTGTTTAAAAAATAAAATTGAAAAAAAGGAAAAGTAGGATATTTAACCATTTGGGTTTGAGAAAAATAAAAATTTGCCACGTCTTAGCAAGCTTCCCTTGTTTGAACATAAACATTCAGTGTGGTTGAAAATAAAATAAAATTGTTTAAAATTTAAAACAAACAAAAAATTTTCAAATCGTTGAATATTTTTTATTTCAGATTGATTTTTTATTTATTATTTCTCTAATCTTTGGATTTTTTATGTATTAAATCGGTGACACACGACTAGTTTTGAAAACGATTCTTTTACACTTTTTTGTTTAAAAAATATAAACAGTTCTCAAAGATGTCGGGCGAGACTTTTGCTATTACAAATTATAAAAAGTGAAAAAATGAAAAAAACATTGTTAATGAAGATAAAGATTCAAGTTTAACGACTTAAATTGATCACAACAAGAAGGCTACCGTATTTTATTCCAGATTTTTCTTCGTTACCGGATGACGTTTTTTTTATTGATATTTTTTTGAATGAGTTTAGTTAGTTTTTAAATAAAAGAACCGACAACCCTTTTTAGTGATAGAAAATAAAAAATAAAAAAAAACATTCAACTTAAAATTTTTCGTACATTTTTTTTTGCCATGTATGTTGAATAGAAACGTTTTGCGATCCAATTTTGGGTAGGCATTCTTGTCATACGAAGATAAATTAAATATAGCAAATTTATCAACAAGGGAATCATTTAACAGAAACAACAGTATCGACCTTAGTTAAGGAACTGAAATAATCGTTTACATTAGGATGAGGCAAAGAGTTGATTTATGTTGATGGGTTTCCAAAAACGATTTTATTCAATCATCACATTTCACATTACAAATTTATAAAGTAAAATAAACAAAAATAGAGGATCACTTCATTCATTAACAAACCTTTAATTTTCTATATATTTCCTTATAAATATTCTTTGAAGTTTGATAGAAGTGTTTTTACCCTGAAAAGTCGTTTTTGAAAATACATTAATGTAGCAAGAATAACAGCCAGGAAAACAAGTTAGCTAAGAACATTTTAGAATATTTTTTTTACTTTACTATTAAATTTCTTATCACTGCCTCAAAGATAGAAATAGGAGATTCCTTAGGAAATAACTAGGAGCATAGGAGGTGTAGGAAAACTCGATCGCACCATTCACCAAAATGGATCCTGATCTCTACCTTTCATCAACTAACACAACCCCTTCCTTTGATACTTGAATATGGATTCGCAGACGTATAGACGGTTTCCATAATTTGTGATACTAACTTATCTCTGGTTCTGACTATTTCAAAACTATTTTTGGAGTATGCAGGAGCAAGAGGTTGCTAGTTGAACCTAAAGAGTATCATACTAACATTCCTTCCTTTTTCCCCATTGACTACTAGGACGTGGCCGGCGCCGTTATTAATCATTTATAGAATAGGAGAGCATGAGTTTTGTACATTGAGAATGTACTGCTAATCCCAAGCACCATTCTTTTGGGCTTTGTGCAAAATTGATGGCCTCGATTAATCACGGAGTAGCAACCATTGGCGAGGTAGAACTTGTTCTGCTTAGCCACGCCAGCGATCATAGAATTTGAAATGCGTAAGTTGAGTAAAGAACAAGATAAATATGTTATCAGAAGTTTCAGTTTTTTTTTTGTATATTTTTGATGAATGATCATAGCTATACAGCATTTCAAGTTCAATGATTTAAGGTGGATATGAGTAGTCAACCAAGCTAAGCTAAGCTAAGTAAGATTATTTTGGGTTAGACTAAAAAGATTTATTTCAGATGGCAATGCTTGATCATCTTTAAAATGTTTTTTTCGAAAATAATCTGCTAAACAGAAAAAAATTCGGAAAAATCTGTGTAAAATCGCGTAATCTGTGATTTAGTTTTTGAGACATGAGAATTTTTATTTTAAGTTCTTGTTTGCTCATCTTCATTTCAATCGATTCAAAAAAAATAATTGTGCCATTTGCCATGGATAAAATTTAAATCTGTTCGGGTTTCACTAACATTGCCGGAATTCAGTAATTAGTATCCAATTTAAACTTTAGACCCGTAAATGCTGCATAACTTTGAACAGGACTCAAATTCAGATATGTATCAAGAAGCAATACTATTTTATACTTCATTTCAGCGGCTTGAAATTAATTATTTTGTATTCAATGAAGCAAATTAACAAATTTTGTTTACTAAAATTTAAGATATATAAATGATTTCATATCATAACAAACTAATCAATCAGTTGTCCAGAAAACTTAACATAGAATTGAGTGTTTACTGGAGGTTTTAAGCAATATGAGGGCCTTGGAGCCAAAAGGGTATAAGTACATAGAAGCTAATTTCGAGAAAACACGCTTTTAAGTTGTTATGTTTGTTCATTTTTCATATATTCTTCAAAAATTTGTATCTTTCTAACGAAATAGTATGAAAATAAAATTGTAAAAATCTGAAAATTCACAAAAAAGCTTGAAATATGAAGAATTGTTTGACCTTATTAAATCAAAATCGACCATATTTACACTTATAATATCCCTAACCCCTTTGGCTCTGAGGGCCTTTTTTAAATAGATTCAAGTAAGAGATTTCTTGTTGAGGGTTCTGTTCAAATTTCGGTTTTTGGTTTTAAATTCATAGGAATTCTTATCTGGAATTTGGATCCAGATTTTGAATTCAGACTCAAAATCTCTGCATTTGCTTTGCTCTTGGGTTCGAACTTACGGACATCAGCTCAGGAGGCAACTGACTTGCAACTGAGCAATACCGCAATTCCCATATTTGTGGAAAATTGAGCATCTCCTAGGATTTTATATCGAAAGTTATGAATAACTTTTAATGTAAAATATCTTTATCCTGAATAATTAGATAGTACCTACACTTTTTCACTATTTTTGTGTGTGCATTGTTCAAGCAAAAAAGTGATAGGAAAAAATAAGAAAGTCATTTACAAAAGCATTGCCCAATAGGTCCGTTACATACCTAGGGGAGAGGCGGGTTATATGCGCATATTAAGGAAAACACTCATTTTCTCCCATATTCCGATAGATAGGAGCCTGAAAACTATATGCACATGAGCGGACATCTGTTTTATATACGTAAGAGCAATTTTTCCGTTAAAATCTCTTGCAGTTTTTGTGAAAATAATTTTATAATAAAAGAAGTCAAAATAGCCGATTTCCGAAACCGGCGGGCTAAATGCGCATATTTATGTTTTAAGCTATATTTCATTTACACTCGCAATATTTTGAAATTATTTAATTGAAAATGGTAGAAACGGATGTTAGGCATACGTCAAGGCTGAAATTTTGGTGAAATTTTTTACTTCACTAGTTCTTTTGCATGAAACATAGTTAAGTATGCCATATGGCCATATTTCATGGTAATATTTTGTTCATATTGTATTTTTATCGGATCAGTATGAAGTTCTTCTTTTTTCGCTGTAAGATCGTGATTTGAGCGTAGATTTAATGTTTAAATGATAGGAAGTATAAAATGTATAAAAATAATCTATTTTTCTTGATATAGGCATTTAACCTGCCTTGGTATGGGCATTCAGAACCTGTCTCGTATTCCAATATCTTATCATCTACAACTTTGCCAAAAGCTTCAATTTGTTGAATTTCCGATTTCCGGATGAATAAGAAAGAAAAACCATTAAAGTTTTTGTTCACAGAATCTGTACGCACGATAATTAAAATTCAATATATTATATCAAAACTGACAAAAATCTTGTTTGAATTTTTAAATTTTTTCGACTTTATATAACAATTAAATTTTTTCATGCCATGTGATAAAAGCGTACTACCCTCAAACTGCACTGATCAGAAATGATGAATCTCTAGCCATATCGTCAATCGGCTGTATGCGCATATTACCTAACATGCGCATTTAGGAACACTTCCCCCTACATATTTTTTCATTTATCATATCTAAATTAACTTAGATAAAAGTTCTTCAGTGAAACATATTAAAAGGAAAAAAATTAACGAAAAAACAATCTCAAATGAGTAGAATGCAATTTCAATTTTTTTTAAAATTATTCCAATTACTCGATAAACTTTGCTGGTTTTTAAAAAAAACTTCAAATGTCCAAAGCTATTCCATCGCTGTGCATAATTGATGGCGATGGTAGGCTGCCTCCAGAGCAACCGTAATTCTGAAAAACGGAATCAAATTCTCTGTTTATGCTCCGTAACTACGTAAAGATCGTCGTCCGTCGAACTTGATTTTCGGTTTTGAGTTTCGTTCGAAATAGAGCAGAGCAGAGCATTGCTTAGGATCTTATTCTCTTGCGAGCGAGAGAGGAGAGAACAAAAATGTTCGTTCTCAATGTTTCTTTTAAAGAAAGTTTAATTGAGAGGCTCCGAAAGGTTCGCCATTCGTCATAGGCATATAGCACACTGGGATGGAATGTTTTTTTGAGGTCAAACATTCTTAACAGTATAAGTCAACAGAATTTGGATAAACATTGCTTGGGGGAAAAAGTTGTTCTTAGCAATCAATATCTTTTTATTGAAGTTAAGAAAACAGAAGCAGTTTTTTGCCTTTTTTCTGGAAATAATAAAAAAATGTATTTTTCAAAACTTTTACAACTTTTCCATGTCTAACATGAAAAATAAAGATGTATGTTCGAACGTCATCACAACATTTCGTTGAAAATTGATGGCATATTTTTAGAAAAATTGTTGTTTAAAAAATGATGACTTCGTTGAGAAAATGTGTAGAAGAAAACTCTAAATATATTTTTTCAGATTATGCTCAGCATCTGGCCTGAAATGATCTTATGTTATGGCAACATATCCTGGATAGGTGAGAATTTATGAATATTTCGTTTACCGGACTCCCTCTCTGGATTCGCCTAGCCGGCTTAACCAAGCAGCAAGCAATAATATTTCGAAGAGCTTCAGAATCAAAGCTGAACACGCGGATCGGAACAAGATCGTCTGAATTCTGAACAACCATAAATCCGAAATCCGAAGGGAGGACAGGAGAGAGAGAGTGCGCGCGCGAGCAATATCAAGAAAAGCAAAACGAGCATGCGCGTAAACTCCGCCTTCACCGGCACCATCGGCTCTAAGCAGAAGACGAAGATCGTTTGGATTCGGCTGGTTGCTTTGCTGCTGCTGAAGCTGCAGGGCTACAGCGAGCCTATGTTGATCTCGTTCTATCCCGTGTCAGGGCCCCTTTGGTATTCCAGTTCCAGGTGACAACCTTTCCTTTTCCTTCTGAAGAGAATGGCTCGAGATTCTAGCCCAACATTCAACGTTTCATAGATTGAGCGATTAGGAACAGGTGTCCCATGTTGGTATTATTTTCAAGTTACCACGCTGAACATTCTCAAACAACAGATCGAAATTCAATTAAATTTCCATCAATTTCATTTGAATGAATCAACGAAAAGTTCTCAATCTTCGAACCTTATAACTTTAGTCAAATTATGCATACATATATATATGTATATGGAATTTAAGTACGGCGTAAGTCTATGACTTCTAGTTCAATAAAAATTCAAAAATAATTTTTTCGAATACAGACCCCGATCGATTTTGGCAACACGCCCGTATATTTTGTGTTGCCAAAATCGAATGTTGCCAAAATCAAACGGTTTTTTTTCTCATCGTGTTTTTAATTTTTTTTGTACAAAATAACAATTATTATTATCAAAAACGTTGGTTTTAGTCAGTTTCCGACCATTTGTATTCATTTTTAAATTTTGTTCATCATGTTTTTGATGCATTTTGCACTTTCCTTGTTTTGTTTAAAATGTTTGTTTTCTTTTGTCATATTTGCTGTTTTTGTCAATCTTCATCATTTTTTAGTTGTTTTTTTGTCATTTTTGGTCTTGTTTTTTTATTTGTTTTTTAACTTTTTCAATTTTTCATCTTTTTGTCAATTTTGAGTACTTTATCAAAATTTTAAAAATCTTTGGTTTTTATTGTTGCATTTTATCATCACTTTAGAACATAAGAACGTATTTTTGATGTTTGTCTAAATTAAATTGGTCCTGTTATAACGAAAACTAAAAGGTAATGTTGTTTCTAAAAACCGTTCGATTTTGGCACATGTGCCAAAATCGGATGTTGCCAAAATCGAATGTTGCCAAAATCGAATGTTGCCAAAAACGAACGGGCTCTGTACAAACATGATGGGGGCATACAAAAACACTCTCTTATTCCATTTTCCAATCATTATGGAACCTTCAAAAAAGCTTAATTTTGTTTTACTTTTTAAGTTCAATTGAATAAGCAACAAAAATCACCCAAGGTTTTTTTTGAGCTTCTTTACGTGTTATTTTTAAAAGCAAAATATTACATCAAAAGGAATCGAACCTTGTATGAATTTTTAATTTTTTTTTTGTGTTGGTGAATTTATCAAATTTTGTCTTGCATTATGTTCAAAGCGTATCATTCGCAAAATGCATTCATAAGATAGGTTGTTTCGTCGAATGATCGTAGGCGCATTTAACCCACTAGGCGCATTTAGGAACACTTTCCCCTAATGATTTGTCCTTTTACGTAAAGCGAAAAGTTAACAGTCATCTAGTTGCCTTCGCTAAAGCTCTACAGTAAAAGTGCGGCAGACGGTCACCGCGGAGTTCCAATCGAACTGCCAAAAGTGATTCCAATCGAGCATAACCATTTTCTGCCGCACTTTTACTAAAGCCCTACAGTCTAATTTGAAATAAAGCCCTATACTAAAAGTTTTTTGTCGTGCAATGTTCCGCTTTTTTCTGAAATTTATAGCCTTTCGATTCTTTTGAAAAGGGCTTCAGATTAAATATTGATTCTGCCGGCTTATCGGAAATTATTTTTTGGATTTGATTTTCGGATCTGGACCATAAATAATGAGCATTTGAAAAAATCATCGCCGTCTCTCTTTGTTGAAGCAAGCAATGTAATATTTTCTTCTGTCTATGTTTAAAATTTGTTAAATGATCAAACATACTCCATATTTTTGTGATGAAATGTCAATTTGTTTGAACTCCATTCAAATCGCCAAGAAAAAGGATACACAAGGCAAAAATAAAGGGTGTTCGAATCAAAAAGTAGTCAACTTAAATTCGCCGCACGCTCATTTCTATTTAGTCATTTATGGTTACAGAATAACCGTTTTCTGGTTTTTGCTCCAAAACTATCAATATGGTTATTTTTTAAGATTTTTTCTTCGCGAAATTTCAACCATTTTGATAGTTCTCGCGTATTAACCACAAAATGGTTGAAAAACTTTTCTTCGCCATTTTGGAGTTAACGCGAATAGAGCAAACCGAACGCGTTTAGTAAAAATTTCATTTTTTCCTCACGAGTAGAATGTTTGATAGTAATGTCTGTGGTAAATCTGTTTCTGTTATTTGGATGGTGCTGGAGCTGGTCGGTCACCCCGCCTCTGCTGGAATTGCGGTCAATATAGCTG
Organism: Uranotaenia lowii; assembly: GCF_029784155.1. NCBI lineage: Eukaryota > Metazoa > Arthropoda > Insecta > Diptera > Culicidae > Uranotaenia > Uranotaenia lowii. The sequence continues at coordinate 166,598,570 of NC_073693.1, forward strand.
TCTCAGGAAACTCCCGGTACATTCAGTTCTAGAAGCAGAAAAATTGGACTGGTAACTTTTCTTTTATTCGTTATTTTTTTCAATATTTCATTTACATAGCTATTGATTTTTTCAGTCTGTAAAAAATTTATGAAAATGTGGAAATAAAACACTTCGAAAAGCTCTCGTTGGAAGGAATCAGCATCATGGCAGAGCTAAAGGTCCACATCAAGCGGGAAACGAACAAGACCGCCTGGAAACCGCTGCCCGAGAATCGGAAAACAAAGTTCTGGTCCATCAGGGTCGGCTGGTTCTAGGTTCCGGCACCGGGGCAAGTATATCGCAAAGAACGAGACGATGCTTATCATCTGGGACTTGCCTTGGTACCGACTGTTCAAGGCAGAAAATGAAGCCACTTGAGCCTTGCTAGTGCTTCCGGTGGTCTGCCCCCAGCTATGGCAACGATTCTTCAAGAGTCGCTTCCTGACAATGTTGAGCCAGCAGGCCCAGTGGCCATTTGGGAGATGCGCGATTATTCGCACAGCGAACATGGCACCAAGCAGCATCTGATCTTCCTGCTTTTCTGTGCCCAGCGTAACTTCTAAATCTAACATCCAAAAAATAATAAATAAATGAAACGATGTGAAAAACACAAAGTTGTTTAAAATTGATTTATTTTTTCGAAAACATTCCAGTTTGCACTATTTCTAAATTAACATTCTCCCTCATTTTGCATTACATCCATTTTCAACTTTAAAAACATCCATTTTCAACTTCTCCTCCAGAATCCCGTTCGGTTGAAAAATAACCATATTCGAACTTCTCCCCTAGAAGTCATTTTATGACTTCTCAAGGAAAACTCATAAAATGACATTTCCCGGGAAAAGGTCAAAAATGGTTATTTTTGCATCATAAATGGTTTAATAGTTTCTAGCGTGCGTATTTTTTTCTAATCATTCATATAAAAAAAAAACCTGAACACCTTGTTCGTGCCTTTCCTGAAGAAACATGACTTGTCTGTGCTGTTTTGGCCGGATTTGGCATCCTGCCATTATGAAAAAAAGGCCATGGAGTGGTATGCCGCTAACAACATACAGGTTGGGCCCCAGGATAAGTACCCTCCCAACACACCAGAACTTCTCCCAATCGAAAAATATTGGACGACAACCGTAAGAAGACCCTAAAAACTGTAAGCAGCGAGAAGCAGTTCAGAGCAATAAGGATAAGGATAAGGTGGCTGTACAAAATCTAATGGCAGGAGTCAAACGAAAGTCTTGCCAATTTGGACTAGGTCGACCGGAATCTTAACTGAGTATTTTTTCCGTCTGTTATAAAGATTGAACTTAAAAATAAATATACTTTAATTTTTTAATAAACAAATAATCGATTTACAAGCAATTTGGTTTGACCACTTTTTGATCCGAACACTCGTTATCACCAAGTTTTGATTAATCGACAAAAAGCCCATTTCATAATCCATTCAACTGTGTTTAAAAGCCAAATATTGTTTTTCTCATAATTTTAATGCTAGTCAAATTCTTGATAAATGTTATTTCTTGATAAATTCCATACATTTTCCAGGGTTTTCCATAACTATTTTTCGGTGCCTTTTAAAAAGAGTGGATTAGCCTACCTTGTTTATTTCAAAGTACTATGGGTTGTTAGTAGATATTATTTGGTTGGAGAAGGAAAAATTGACTGCTACGCCTCTGAGAATAGTCAGTGGAAATGATTGATTTTTGGAACATGGGCAATGGAATCGAAATTTTATTCTTTCTCTCCTTAAGAAAACCCCGTAAGATCTGTCAAAAGTTGGGAGAAATTTTAGCTGCATCCCACGTGAACTAATGCAAAACCATCACCAAAATTCAGCAGCGCTTCCATCACCTATTGATCTAAATTGTGAATCTGGATTCTGAAACCTGAGCGCTTTTCCAAACTGTTATGTGACTTCAAGACTTATTTTTTATATCTTGCCCATTTTTTATATTCTAGAGCAAATTTTTAAACTTTTAAACAATTTGAGCCTCAAAAATGTCCAGAATACTGAAAACAGATTCTGTTTTAATATTTTCTTAACCAAAAACTTCCTTAACCAAAAACGTCACCTACCCGCAAATCTTCCATAATCGCTTCAAGGTTTTCTGTTTTGCCAAAAATATTGTGTATCGATCAATTGAAAATAATCCGGCTTGTTCTGCAAGAAAAATTTCCGATCACGTTCAGCCCTGTACGGTTGATTTACCTTCAATGTGCCCATTATGCCCATAATGCCAGTCAATGGTTTTTTGGTCAACCCCCGGAGGCTGACATTGTGTATTTATTGTACGTGATCAAACAAAAGCAACTGTAATTACCTTAAACAAACACGTTTGAAACTAATTGATTTACCTGACCGGTGGGAGGATTTGTGAAAATGCATCTTTTTTTTTGTTATTGCTTATTGAGCCCTTTCTGAGTCCTTCGGTTTTTTGGCAATCAGCATTGTTTATTTTTCCACTTAGTTACAAATGTTTGGCTAAAGTTTTCGGTAGATTTACGGGTGCCCGTGTTATTTTTCCTTCTCCGTTTGTGGCCATCTTTCGGTTTGATCTCTTGATCCGGCCAGGAACCGAACCAAATCTATCGCTAAAATGACAGAAGAAAAAAAAAACCGACCGAAACAAGCGAAAACAAACCCCCGAAGAAGTGCACTTTGAGAAGATCATCTCTCATACCCGAGAAACGATCTATCCATATAGCCATCAGTCAAAAATCCGGCAGGATCAAGCAGGGTAATTTCAGAACGTGATGACAACAAAAAAGATTATCGAATCCTTTACTCCTACGCACCAATCCAAGGTTTTTTGTTTTGGGCTGCTGGGAACTAGAAGGTAAAACTATCATTTCTCACCGATTTCAATCAGGCGGAGCAAAGGAGCGGTAACTTTAAATACCTTCTTCAGTGCGAAGGAATTGGATGGATGGAAGCATCGGTTTTCCCAACAAACGAGAACGCTCTAGGATGGCAAATCCTTCATCCAGTGCCTGCCGTACGTGATTGGATTTAACATCGGTATTGGTCGGTCTCTTCATTTAGTTCCAAGTTTCCCACTCGTCGCGGTGGGATATTTAACATTACAATAAAATCCTTCGGTAGGTACGTTGTTTTGCATAAATAAACCCTCGCTTATGGCCCTCCAACAACGACAGACAGGACTTGGTAGTTTTGATTTATGACAAAAGTACGGGATGAAATTGTAAACATCTATTTTGGAAATTCCGAAACAAAACAGGACAAACTTGCTGAACTAGGTGGAATGGCGTGCGGGTGGCATAGCCAATTTTTCTTACCGATTCCGAAACATGCTGCTTGTGAAGATTTTTCCCACGGGCCATTTAAGTTTCCTGTTTACTTCTGAGAATATTAACTCCAAATGGCTAACGAAGCCAAACACAATTTTTCCAGCCATACTCACACCAAATTACTTTTGATTATTTCCAAAATTTACGAGCACTTCTTACAGGATTTAGAATCCTGAAAATTCATTTTTGAAGCACTACAAAAACATTTGGAATAAGTCAAGCCTAGCCAGGATGCCCAGATATTATTAAAAACTTCCCGTGTTTATTCAAATTATTTGCTGAATCTAGAAATGATTTAAAAAATGAACATCAATTTATAATCCTTAGATACGTTTTGAACGCTGCTGATGTGTTTCGATGAAAAATTTATATTCGAAATTGTTTTCTCTTACTTTCTCTTGTTTGTTTGGGAATTTTTTTTCCAATATCATCAAAAAAATCGCTAAGAATGGCCCGTCTGTGGATGAAAGTATGGTATACCATCGTTCTTTTAAACATCTCGGTACATCTCTATTTTAAATATTTAAAGATTTGTACTGTGGTCTGAGTGGTTTCAAATAAACTAATTGTAAAAAGAAGGTTTACCTATGTTATAAGATAAACAAAATCGATGGTGGCAAACAATTGAGAAAAGTGCACGCAAAATAATTTAGAAATTTTTTCTACGGGATTTTTCACGTAAATTTACATTTTGTTGCGTCATATCGTTTTTGCGTGTTTCTTCTAGTAATCACATTGTATCAATGGCGCCCTAGTTTCCAGGCAGGTCAACCGTGATCTGAACTGGAAACAAACCAAAAATGAAAAAGAAGGCCGGTTTTGTATACTACATCCCGAAATGTCATGATAATTGCAGTGATAGTGGTTGTTTGTTGTACCAAATAATTGTGAGGATAAATTTAATTCTTTGTTATTTCCTAAAAAAAGCAACGAGAAAAACGACCCAAATTTCATGTCAAAACCAAAATTATTTCAAATTCGCGTAAATTGTAGCTGAAGTTCATAGCGTGCGAATTCTTATTGAGGCGCGTTCACATGGTTTACTCTAAAGATATGCTTCGAACCATCCAAGTATCATTGTATAGGTCAATGCAAAGTCAGCCTATCGACTTTGCTTCTTCTAGACAATAATACGGGGCGGGACAAATGGTCTTATGCGGCAAGAATCTTAAATCACGCTCTTGGCTCATTTTCAACACCTTTCATGCTTCCTAATCTAATCTATCCGTCTATAATTTTCATTACTTTCATTTGATTTTCTTCCTATTAGAATGTATAGTTCACCGAAATGCCATTAATCATTCAATTAAATCTAAAGATTTACGTGAAAATCAATCGAATGGAAATTATGTAGTTCCCGGGATCCAGATCTTTTTTATTTAATTTATTGATATATGGAAAAGTAAATGATGAACTGAAATCCCTGTACCTTACGTCAAACCACTTTGATTTTTTTTACAAAGTTGTTATTCAACAAAACCTTAACAGCAGTTTGATTAAACATACGGTGTTGCCAAAATTAATTATGTTTTTTTTTAATTAACACTTTTAGCACAGACTAATTCAGACAGGACACTCTTTTTCAGTTTTTCGCAAGTTTATGGGCAATGTCGGCACTAGAGCGCGCGTCGATCGAAAAAAAAAATTGCTGACATCTGTGCTTTTAGTTTAACTTGCTTGACATCCACCTTGAATAATTGATTTCGAAATGCTTTATAAATTTTTGAATAAATGAAATATTTTTTTGAAATTTGTTCCTGAAAAGTTATAGCAGCGATCAATACATTTCGAGTTCCATGATCACTGGCGTGGCTCAGTAGAACTAGTTCCGCATCCCCAATGCTTGCTACTCCGTGAATGACCGAGGCCATCAGTTTTGATCGAAGGCCAAAAGAATGGTTTCTGGGACTGACATCATACTCACAATGTCCAAAATTAATGCTCTCTCTTCTAACCGTCAATAACGGCGCCGGCCACGTCCTAGTGTCAACAGATAGTTTGGAAAAGATATAATAGCGCCAGAACTAAATTATACTTCGGAAGTCCAGACTTACGACTTCCAAAATACTTCCGACAAAGAAAAGTGAAGAACTAGATTGTCGGAAGTCTGTATTTTGTTGCCAGTTCACCAGCGAAAATAGAAAAGGATGAAAGATCAATATCGCGCTTTAGGACCGAGGTTACCTCTGCATTCTAGCAAAGAATGTTTTTGAGGAATGGGTGAATTTGATAAGGAGAAACTTTTGCCTAGTGTGAAGGCTTTACAAATTCAACCTTGAACGTCAAACAGTCTGAAGGAGAAAATAGTGCATATAAACCAATAACATCATAAGGGTCGAAAAACGGCATTAAAAATTTCTGTATACAATGTATGTCGAAAATAATTACAGAGAGCATTTCTTATTTGGACAACCAAAAAGTCTTATTGTTTGTTGGAGCTACCATATTCAAACAAATAAAAAATAACTTCTATAGCTCTTAAAAAACTTTTGTATCACAAAATAAAGATTTAATCTTTATTTACCATGTCCTACACTTGACTCTTATTTTAAATTTAAAAGTTAAACCCTTCTGCTCAACTTTTTTGTTAAATATCAAGAATATCAACCTAACTCGTTTCGAGTAAGAATAACTCTAATCCAGGGATGAGAAACCATTATTTTTTGTTTCACGCAAATATAAAATTGTATGATGAAGTGAACATTTTTTGGCTTTTTGGTAAATGCGGAAAATGACGTAAATTTTCAAATAAAGACTGAGTGAACGATTATAGATTTTTTATCGACATGACTCAGAGAAATTCTGATTTCTCGACAAAAACAATATCTTTAATTCTGTAATTCAGCCTAAAAAGTTTGTAACGATTACACAGGGGAATAGCATTTTTTATGCCTATATTTCAATAACTGATTTTATAAGATTTTGATGTCCTGAATTCAAAACATTTCACAGATTTCGTCTGTCACTTTTAGTTTCGGTGATATGGCATGTGGACATTTTAAATTGATCAGTTTTGGGTAAAATCAATCTTTCATAACTAAACCTACATAAATAAACCTACATAACAACCAAAAGCTGATTTTCCAAGATATTCTTATATCAGAGATTCAACGATTGAATTCTACAATTTATAGATATTGTAAATAATAAGATTTATTTAACTTCAACTTCTTCTGACATCATCAAAGAAAGTTATTGAATATTTGATACTGAAGATTTTAATTTAATTAGCAACTTTGTCAAAGACTGTGAAAAGATTTGACTTACGGTTTCAAAAATATCTAAGGTTCAATTAAGTTCAATTTTGCTGTAAAATATCGTATAAATTCCCAGTTTTGGCAGATTTAAAAAAAAATAATAATAAGAAAGCTTTCATAGCTTTTTTTTTTCAAAATTCAAAATAACTCGTGTTTTTTTAAGTACACAAATTGAATATCTAATTTATAACCTATTTTTGAAAGTTATCTAGAAAACAAGAGGTGACAAAAAAACCAATTGAATATTTGCATCCAGCGCTCCTGAATAAGTCAAAATCAGTTCTAAGATTCCTAGCACCTCGGAAAAATGTGATTTTTGTTGTCTTGTGTTATGTGTGATGCTATTTTCGGAAATTTCTTAGGTAAATCATGCAAAACAATGATTGAATGGAGTCATTTACTTCAATCTACATTACCAAAGTCAAAAGATTTTCATGATTCAGCCTTGGAAAACCTATCTCAGAGGTATTTAAGAATCAAAAATGTAAACCAAACATAGACAAATCTGGTTAAAAATCTGTGAAATCATGATATTTGAAACCTTGCTCAACATCTCAATGCAATGATTTCAAACAGAACTTCAAATTTAAAAAAAAAATCATCGTGTATAAAAAAAAATGAGGCTTCACGAAAAAATTTTAATGAATTGTGAAAAAAACTTTTCGAAATGGCCACAGAAAAAAATCGTTAAGGTTAAGCTCCATGAAAGTTTTAAAATTGAAGTGATCACGAAAAATACCATCGCATCGGTTCTAACAAAAAGGGTTTTTTTTTTCTCAGAAAATGGTTCAAATCTTCTAAGAAACCATAGAAAGACTTACGAAATTTTTCGATTTAAAAAAATAAAAAGAGAACAAATGATGTTTCCGTTTTGTAAAAAAATAAATATTCGCTACACATTTCAAATCACTCAAAACATTCAAATTATTGAAAAATGATCAAGATTTATTGATAAACTTATTTATTTTTGGCTGGTAAAGCTCTGTCAACTATTATTTTTTTTATGCGACCCGCTGAAAGAATTTCAAATTGAAAGTGGCCCGTTGCTTCAAAAGATTGCTCACTCCTGCTCTAATCGGTTAAATTATTATAAAAAAGAGAAGAAAAAAAACCCTAAATCGTCTTTCGCAAGGCTACACCCTCATTTAATCGACAAAAAAAATATTTTACGTAACCGGCTCGGAAGCAACGAATTTAAAAATATTAAACAGAAATAGTAATGGATTTCGATCCATTTTTTTGTTTCTTAGCCCTAATACAATATTTCTAATTTATATTTTTCCATAGAAACCTAAAATATAAGCTTCCCTCTTGTAAATCTTGCTTCAAGGTTCTGTAAAAGACATGGATGAGTTTCTAATCAAAACAACATTTTAGGAGGCCCCCGAGACCCTTAAGAAATTTAAAAATGGCTCCAAGTTGATCCCAACTATTATCTAACGGAAATAAGCGATATTACTTTATTAGATCTAAGCTCTCATTGCGTATCATTCACTAGTTTTTTCAGCATGACTTGCCTACAACCAACATCATTATTTATCACTGCATTAATAGGTGATAATCTTATGCACGATCATCAATGAATAAATTGCGAGTAATAACTAGCATTACCTATAATGAAGGTAATGACGATCTAATTTGACGAAAAAAAATGTGCACAAGCCTATTTCCACATTCATCGCATATCAGCATGGACAGTTTCTTTCCCCTGGAGATCGTCATTTGCGAATTAAATGTGAAGCACAGTTGATAACTAGAATGTTTCATGAGTTTTTTTTTATCCAAAATTGTGTTCCATTTTGAGTTAATAACCATTCAATTATTAGATATTTGATTTTTAGTTTTTAAAATGAGTCTTGCAATATCCAAACAAAAAATCCAAAACGTCATGAATCACTCTAGGTAAGCCTGAACTAGTTGTAAGTAAGGAGCAAGTAAGAAAAACCTGCGCACGTGTCGCATTTGTTAAAGTTGTTCTTACTGTCGATGGTTAGGTACCCGAGCAAAAAGCAGAATTTATTATCGAGAAAGCAGGTTGAACTCGTGTGCACTTGTTTTTGCTGCCCTTCCTCTAGTTGCCAGTCTTATCGAATCGATGAAATAACAACAAAAAAATCGAACCCCTCGAGATGAATCTTTAAGCGGAACCACAGGTGGAATTTCCTCTTAGTAGGTACCAAGGTAGCCAGTTACTCGAACAGGTTCTTCAGAACATTCGGTCTTCACCGAGCGCCGCAGCAGCATGAAGATGGCCCAAGTGCAGAATGAGAGGGCGCCACCCTTTATCGACAATTCCGTATGTGATTTTTGCCATTACAAAAAGGGGTGTTGCCATAATTTATTGTTTCCATTTCCATATGATCACTTACAAAAAAAATGCTAAGAAAACATGTGGAAGCCAAGAAAGCATGTATAAAAATGCGAATGAAAATTTTTGGAAATTTTGAGTAATGCTCAATTTGAAATCGATGCATGAGTAGTTTCATTACGAGAATCCAGAAGACAGCGACATAATATCTAAAAGTCAACGAAACTCCAAGCATTACTATCCCAAATGGCCTCAAACAAACAATTATCCACATTAAACAAACTTATCTAACAATCAGACAAATTCAACTTTAAAAGTATTCGAAAATTCCATAGAGTTGCCAAGACTGTTTTGAATTTTTATCTTTATCACAGAATACAGATTGTGCTTGAATTGTCATGATGTTGAAAATGGTTTCGACATGATGTTTTTCTTTAAATATATTTCGGTGTTTCTGAAGAGGAGATAACATTTTAGTTAAGAAATAGATATTCTATAAACTAAAATTGTGTTTCGAGAAAAAAAAAATTTGGAAACGCGTACTTTCCTTTATAGAAGGAGTTCTCTTTTTGCTTTGAGTGCTCGATAAGTCCTTATCACCCCTACCTTCTAAAATGCGATGAGGTTTTAACTGAAGATATTCGAAAATAGAAAACTAAATTGTATTTTTTTAAAGTTCATATGTTTCGATACATAAACAACAAATTTGTGGAAACTGACGGCATAAATAAAGGGTTTCCACGATGTAATTGCCACACTATAAATTAGCTCTTTTAACCCTTTGGGTAGAATTTTATGAAAATTTGGCAGGATTTAGATCACAGTGCATTGTTTACATCCTGCAAGTTTTCAAGTCCTGTGATCAAAACTCGCGGAAATGGATTCGAAAGAACAGCTCGTGCGTGATAAAATTTGGCGCATTCATCACGAGAACAAATATCTCGCGCATCGTACCATTGCTAAAACGTTGGGAATCGCGAATTCCACGGTGTCGCGATTGATTAAGCTGTTTGAGAAACGATTGACCACCGATCAAAAGCCCAGAAGTGAAGGAAAAAGTATTCCGTACAACACCAAATATTACAACCGCGTAGTTGGGGCCTTCAACCGAAACCAGAAAGCCTCCTTTCGGGATGTGACTAAGAAGCTGTACCTAGGCCGAAGTTTTGTCCAGAATGGCAAAACTTAGGCTGGGCTTCGAACGTTCAAGGTACAAAAGGCCCCTAAACGCGACGAGAAGCGGAACAAATCCGCCAAATCTCGTGCCAGGAAGTTGTACCTCAACATGCTGACGATAGCTGCATCATGGACGACAAAACATATGTGAAGGCCGACTTAAAACAGATCCCCGGCAACCTGTTTTTCACGGCCAAGGATAAGTTCAGCCTTCCGGAGCATGTCCGCACTCAGGAGATGTCCAAATTTGCGAATTATTTCCTGGTTTGGAAAGCCATCTGCACGTGCGGGAAGCGGAGTGTGCCTATCGTGACCCAGGACACGATGAACGGGCAAGTGTTGAATGAAAGAGTGCTTCCAGAAGTGGCTGCTTCCTCTCCTGAAGGCCCACAACGTCCCAACAATCTTCTGGTCGGATTTGGCCTCATGCCACTACTCCAAGGACGTGCTGAAGTGGTATGCGGACAATCAGGTCAATTACGTGACGAAAATGTACAACCCTCCCAACACTCTGGAGCTCCGCCCCATCGAGAAGTACTGGGCGATTATGAAGCAGCACCTTCTTAAACGACCTAAGGTAGTGAAGACAGCCGAGGAACTGAAGAAAATATGGGTTTACATGCAAAAAACGATTGATTCATAGGTTGTGCAGAATCTTATGGCCGGGGTTAAGGCCAAGGTGCGGGCCAAGGCCAAGGTGCGTGCATTTGTGTAAATGAAATACAAATAAAATGGTAAAATGAAGTTTAATAGTTATTTTTCAATCCCTGAAAATTTAATGGCAATCGGCTGAAAACTCGAATTTTGCGAATCAATTTTGTGTGTGGCAATTTCATCGTGGACACTCTTTAGTCAAAGGTGCTACAATGGGTGCTGCATACATTTAGGGGTAAAAAACAACAAAAAATTGTTATAGCTGAAAAAATGAAAATAATGGTTTGGATGAATGAAATTTTAATGTTAACAAACGCGTGATGCAAAATAATCATTCTCCAGTACTGTAAAACGGGGTAAGATTGATCACTTTTTTCAATATTTCTCGAATATTTTTTCTGTTAAGGGAAATGTGGCATGTTTCATATTTTTGAAACCAGTACTGGACTCCTATGAACGTAAAGCATGGTTGAAGAAATTTATTAGACTACTTTAAATTTGATTTTAAAATCGTCTTTGTTTAGAATTTGATGTTTTGGGGTAACGTTGATCAGTCTCTATTTTGACGGTTTTAACGAGTTTTCTTGATCGTAAAGGATACTTAACACCTTCATAATACAGACCCCGTTCGTTTTTGGCAACATTCGATTTTGGCAACATTCGATTTTGGCAACATCCGATTTTGGCACATGTGCCAAAATCGAACGGTTTTTATAATCAACATTACCTTTTAGTTTTCGTTATAACTTTACCAATTTAATTTAGACAAACACCATAAATACGTTTTTATGTTCTGAAATGGTGATAAAATGCAACAATAAAAACAAAAGTGTTTTTAAAAAATTATAAAGTACTCAAAAATGACAAAAAGATGAAAAATCCAAAAATTTAAAAAACAAATTCAAACAAAATACTGAAAATGACAAAAAACAACTAAAAAATGATGAAGAACGACAAAAACAACAAATATGACAAATGAAAACTAACATTATAAACAAAACAAGAAATGTGGAAAATGCTTCGAAAACACGATGAAAAAAATTAAAAAATGACTGCAAATGGTCGAAAATTTACCAAAAATAACGTGTTTGATCATAATAACAGTTATTCTGTAAAAATATTTGAAAAAAAAAAGTTGAGAAAAAAAACCGTTCGATTTTGGCAACATTCGATTTTGGCAACACAAAATGTACGGGCGTGTTGCCAAAATCGAACGGGGTCTGTATTTACAAATGCAAGTAATTGATAAACTAAGCCAGTTCGTATGTTAAGGCCGATCGACAATTTAAATCGAAAGATTGACCATGATGCTGCATAAATTAAGGGGCTACCTGCTGCTTCCAACGCTTTGATTTCATAAAAAAGGGTGTTGGTTTGCGAGCCTTCGAAAAAGTAGATATTTTTCGATTTTGAAATAACGGTTTTACTTACATTTGAAATTTTCAAAAACAAACAAGTATTACCCAATTTGAAACTCAACATGTAGGTTTTTAAACGTAGAAAAAAGTTTTAAGATATTTTAACTTTATACTTAATTAATGATGATTATGTGGCAAAATGTCATGTTGATCAAAGCTACCCCGGTGATCAACGTTACCCCGTTTTACGGTACATGAAAACAAGATTTACAAGGTATTGTTTTGATTTGCATTTTGCGTCTACCCCAGACTAATAAAAACATTATGAAGTTCAACCGTCATACTGGGTAAATGTGAAAATGTGTACATCTGTTGCTAGATTTTTTTTAATTTTTTATGAGAACCAATAACTTTAAAAAACGAATAGTTTAAGATGTGAGAAAATCTGTCTTCCATTCTTGTCCATTTTGTAACCATCAAATGATAACTCGATTATTGATTGTAATGAAAATTTAATAAGTGCTGTGGTATATAAATGTTACATCTAACCTCGCGGTTGCACGATATCCCGTTTGACGATACTGATCTTATAAATTTTTAAATTTCTTTCGAATCCGGAAATGAATTTGTTGTCAATTCTCAATGTGGATAGCAAAATGACCAACTCGGTATCGATTTTTGAAAAGGGCCAATACGCCAAGACCTCTGTTTTGAGAAAAACACATTTGAAGTTTCTGAAATTTGATCAATCGCCTTTTTCGCTGCATCTTATCATGTTCCTGACTAAGTACCTAAACTCCTTAAAAATAAGCTTCTATTCGCAAAAATGCGAGCGCCTTTTTGAAATATAGAATGACTGTTCGCCTTTTGGATCACTCACCACTCACAAGTAACCTCACCGAAAATAATTGCACATGTGAACAAATAACCTTTAAAAAATCACTTTTTTGCGTTTTTTTTTTGCCTTGCAAAATTGATTTTTGCTTTTTTCGATCCCGGAATTACTATTGGCCTCGCCGGATAAAAATAAACAAAAAATACTTTTTGCCCCCGGGATGAAGATGCCGCAAGGAGCATCGTGAATGCACACTCATAAAAACACTAAAATTTTTTTTTTTAAAGAGTCATATTTTTAGATGTAAAATAGAAAGTTTAATAAATCGATACCGAACAAATTTTTGAAAGCAAATGATCACTATCTATTACATTTTCTTACTTTGAAAACCACCTTTTACAAAAGTAGAAGGGTGTTTTTTTTTCAATAAAAAAATTCAGTCGTTTCATAAAAACTTGTCTGTCAATAGAATAAATCATAGCATTATATAATGAAAACTAGTGTTTTTGCTAATTTTGCAAACTCATTCTTCTACCAATTTTGATAAGTTTGTACAAAAAATGACTTTTACGTTCAATCTAGAGAATGCCAAATTCTGGTGTTTTTGGGCTTAGATTTCTTCGCTTTTCTTACTGTGTTAAGATATTTTTAAAAAAAGTTAAGAGTATCTCACAAACCCTCTACTGCATACGAGCCCATATATGAGTCTTAAGTCAACTGTTCAGAACCGTAGTTCACTTTTGCGTAATTATCTCATATCTGCGTAATGTTCGAGGGAATTAAGATACCCTTATTTTGATTCAATTAAATTTCCTTTCTTGAAATCAATCTACACGCATAAATACCCTCAGAATTTTACTAATCACTCAACGGTCAATTTTTGCTGTTGATTTGTGTTTGAAATTTCAAATCACAAATTTCAAAACGGTAATTTATAATCATTTGAAGAGTAGGACTTTTGGCTTTGGCATTTTGCTGTCGGGAGAAGAGAAGAAATTTTTCCCATGCGTGAAATGTGAAGTCCAGTATGATGGTTGTTTATGGAGATGTTTTCCGCAACCATCTATATCAATTTACGCTCCTAAGCAGACCCATCAGATTTAAACCATGGGGTGCCATTTGCCTAGATCAAGTTATTTCGACGTATGTGGCAAGCAATATTGGATAATATGTCATCCATATCGGTATAAATCAACCATTAATGCTCTCAGACCATTGATTCTGAAATCGTTTGAATTTAGTCATAGTACATGTAGGAATGTTTTTGTTGTAATAGTTGTTGTTAACGGTTAGAAGTGAGAGGAAAAACTGCTTGTTTGTTACTTTTCTATTTGCTTTTAAGTGTATTTTGACTGCTTCGTTAAGTTCATAGTGTAACTTTCTAATGATTTTTTAAATATATTTCATTAAAAGTAATAGCTGAATGTGTCAAGACATAATTTACTTGAAAAAATGATGTGCAGAAAAAATTAAATATAGGTTTTTTTTTATCAAATAGCATTTCAAAGAGTTGAGTGTTAATTGATTACCTTCTTACCTAGAAAAAATTGGTGCCACTCCTACAATTAATGCTGTCGGAATCAGACAGCTTCCTCCATTTTCAGGGCAAAGCGCGCCCATTCAGAGATCAATTGACCATTCAGAATCCGTCGGCTACAGTGGGTAATCATACATTGTATCGCGGTACACCCGAGTAATACAGAGAACACAAAACCCACTCACAGTTTGAAATCAATCAATCGAAAAAGTAAATAACTCCATTAAACCGGTATCAGTGGAGAGAACGCGTGGGAAAAACTTCCTCCTTCCAGGCAAACATGAAATAAAACCAGCACAACTCATCTCATCTCGCCGAAACTAAAAACCTCCTCTCAAAACCAACGCAGAAAAAAAGCATACCGAACTCTAAAATGAAGAGTACCCCGAAGAATTCGATCAATGAAATCAAATGGTGCCGGTTCAATTAAATGTTATTACATACTTTGGCTCGCATTATACATTTCATACACCTGATCGACGAGCGTGAGAGCAGGCAGCGGGATATTCGCATTCGATCAAACGGCAAACAGAAAAAAAAAATCTTCAATTCCGGGTGTTTTCGGGTGCCCCCAATCCGATGCGATCAACCGATCCGTGAAGAGAGACGGGAAGCTGACTGCTTTGTCGGTGGCCATTTACGCTAAGCTTGCTTGCATCAACAGCAGCACCCATTCCAGCACTTCCATTCTCGCAGCCAGAACAACACAACAAAACACCGGTAGAACGCGTCGGCGGCAATGGTGGTACGAAATACGGTGAGTTGAGTCAATTGAGACAGTCGCTCGCAAGTAAAGTGGCCACTACCTGTTGCCTAAATCCATTTGCTTCCTTATTCCGTTCGTTCCGGATGATGCTGTGCAGTGGGTGAACAGTGGGTGAAAACAAATGGTCGGTTTCGAAGGTTTGAACCACATGATCAAACCGGGAACAGTTTATGCTTGGTTTGTATTGATTCATAAAGTAATTGAATTTGGTAACCAACATTGCATAGGAATCTACGGAATCTACCAATAGGACACTCATACATATGTATGTATGAATCAAATCTACCGTTCTATGAGATGGGACAAACACAATTATGATGAGTTTAACTTTTTTATAGAGTTTTCAAAACTAAAAAGAACATTACCGAAGGATAGAGGAACAACTTGCACAATATTGGGCATAGTAATGAATGAAACTGTACACATTTTTTCTTAAATTTATCTATGAATATTTAGATTTTGATTCAAATAAAATGTATTTTGTTTAGCTGGCATTTTTTATGGATATTTGACAAGATGTTTGCACACAATCACATGTGAATTACAATTTTACTTACTTAATGATCCCGCGCCGATCCTCCGGTGCATAGGGCCGTGGTAAAAGACCTCCATTGTTGACGATCCAGAGCCAGCGTCTTCACCTGGTCCCAGTCAAGATTCTCGTCGACAGTTCGGATTTCAGCGGCTAGGCTTCGCCGCCACGAATTTCTGGGTCTGCCTCTTCTTCGATGACCTTCTGGATTCCAATCTAGCGCCTCTCTGCAAATCTCGTTTTCATCTCTTCGCAGCGTGTGCCCAATCCATCTCCACTTACGTTCCCGAATCTCGATTTCTAGCGCCTTTTGATGACACCGGCGATGTAGTTCCTCATTCGAGATCCAGTTGCCAGGCCACCAAGCGCGGATGATATTCCGCAGGCAGCGGTTTACAAATACTTGCAGTTTTCGCGTCGTTACCGCATATGTGCACCAAGTTTCGCACCCGTACAGCAATACGGATTTGACGTTTGAGTTGAAGATTCGGATTTTTGTTCGGAGAGAGATCTGGCGTGACCGCCAGATGTTTCGGAGACTCGCAAACGCAAATCGGGCCTTTCTGATCCGTGTTTCGATGTCTTTTCTGGTACCACCATCAGGCGTAATCTGACTACCAAGATACTGGAAGCACTCCACTTTCTCAACTTGTTGCCCAGCTACCATGAAACTGGAGGGATTTTCTGTGTTGATCTCCATCGACTTGGTCTTTCCGACATTGACTTTGAGACCTGCTGCCTTGGAACTTTCGGTGAGGTCGTCGAGTTTGCTCTACATGTCCGGTTGTGTTTGGGCGAGCAAAACAATATCGTCAGCCAGGTCAAGGTCGTTCAGTTGCTCCATTGTTGAAGGAATCCTCGGTTCGGTGCACAGTCAATCGATCCAATCAGAATCTCATCCATTACGATTAGAAAAAGTAGCGGTGATAGAATACATCCTTGTCTCACTCCAGCAGTTACCGGGATTGGTTCGGACAAGGCACCGTCGTGCAAGACCTTGCACGAAAATGCCGCATACTGTGCTTCGATGAGATGGACTAGTTTCTCTGGGACCCCTCGTCGCCTTAAAGCCGCCCAGATGTTTTCATGGTTAAGTCGGTCGAATGCTTTTTCGAAATCAACGAACACCAGCAGAAGAGAGTCCTGGAATTCGTTGATTTGTTCCAGTATGATTCGTAGCGTTGTGATGTGGTCCACACATGATCGTCGAGATCGGAATCCAGTTTGTTGCCGTCGGACTGTAGCGTCTATTTTCTCCTGGATCCTGTTCAGAATCACTTTGCAGAGTACTTTGAGGGTTGTACAGATCAACGTTATGCCTCGCCAGTTACCGCACTCTGTCAGGTCTCCTTTCTTCGGGACCTTTACGAGGATACCCTGCATCCAGTCGGCCGGGAATGTTGCAGTATCCCAGATGTCAGCGAAAAGACGGTGCAACATTTGTGCTGATAGGGCAGGGTCGGCTTTCAGCATTTCAGCAGGGATGCAATCGATCCCAGGTGCTTTGTTGGATTTCATGTTTTTGATTGCCGCTTCTATTTCAGCCAGCGAGGGCGCTTCCGAGTTGACGCCATTTATGCGACTTACTGTTGGCGCTTCGAGCTGCGGGTTTTGTTGGCCATCGCTATTCGTGACTCGGAAGAGTTGTTCGAAGTGCTCAGTCCATCGTTTGAGCTGATCTGTTCGATCGGTCAATAACTGACCTGTTCGGTCTTTTAGCGGCATTCTTGCATTAGTCCTTGCACCGCTGAGGCGGCGAGAAATGTCATACAGTAATCGGATATCTCCATTGGCGGCGGCTCTTTCTCCCTCTTCGGCTAGGGAGTTTGTCCAGGCTCTCTTGTCTCGTCTACAAGCTCGTTTAACTGCCTTTTCCAGCTCCGCATATCGTAAGCGGGCGGCTGCTTTGGCTGACCCGGTACATGCCTGCTCAATTCCGACTTTCGCCTTTCTCCGATCATCGACCATCCTCCAAGTTTCATCCGACATCCATTCACTCCTTCTTCCACAAACATTACCTAGAGTACCATGGCTCGTCGTGATAAAGGCATTCTTGATTCCACACCACTGTTCTTCGACTGTTCCGTCTGTCGGCAGCTCCGAGGCTCGGGATTCTAGCTGTTCAACGTATGCCCTTTTCACCTCTGGATTCTCCAACCGGCGGACGTCGTATCGACACCCGACTTTCTCCTCGCGCCGTTGGACACGTGCAACTCTCAGTCGTATCTCGCCAAGGACGAGGTGATGGTCAGATGCAATGTCTGCGCTTCGCTTGTTGCGGACATCAAGAAGGCTCCTTCTCCATTTTCGGCTGATGCAGATGTGGTCAATTTGATTTTCTGTTCGGCCATCTCGGGATACCCAAGCGACCTTATGTGCTGGTCGATGGGGGAAGAGCGATCCACCGATCACCATGTTGTTGTTGCCACAAAATTCTACAAACAGCTCTCCGTTTTCGCTCATCTGTCCTAGGCCATGGCGCCCCATGATGCGCTCAAGGTCCTGATTGTCGGAGCCAATCTTTGCGTTGAAGTCGCCCAAATGGATTTGAATGTCACCCTTCGGAATTCTCTCAACCACGCTGTTCAGTTGACTGTAAAACTGCTCTTTCTCCTGCAAGTCGGCAACGTCAGTTGGCGCATAACACTGGACCATTGTAAGGTTTCTAACCCGTGTTCTAAATCTGGCTACGATTATTCTTTCGTTTATCGGTTCCCATCTAATGAGGGCCGCGTAGGCCTGCGGGCTTAACAGGAAACCAACTCCTCGTTCCCGAGTAGCATGTTCTCCTCGTATGCCAGAGTAAAGCAGGACTTGCCCGGATTGTGTCTTGTGTTCTCCAGTATTAGGCCAACGGACTTCGCTCAGTCCCAGAATTTCAAGCTTGAGGCGGCTAGCCTCTCTAGTAAGTTGTTCCAGTTTGCCTTGTTGGGCAAGGGTTAAAACATTCCAAGTTCCAATTCGTGTCCGTGTTTTCATGCTAAAAGTCGTCGCCAAAGTTCCAGGTCGGTCATTTCTTTCGGATTCCGTAACAATTTCAAATCGGGAGCAGTAGGTTGTTAGCCTAAAGTCCCTATCCCGCGATGGGGCTGCCATCTTGGACTTAGCTGGCGGGAGCCGCATTTCTTAAATTCAGCCGCTTGCTGCAAGACAGACGCTGTTTGAGCCGCCCCTGACCTGGAGAACAGACGCTCGGTTGTTGTTGCACGCCGCCCCTGACCTGGGGAACAGACGCGTGCGGCCACCTTCTCAGTCTGCATGCGACCAAAGCATCCACCGGGGTTGGGTACCCGATCTCCGCTTAGGTTACTCGCACCCCAGCCGGCACCGCGGGGAGGTAGAGATAGGAGTTGTGAATAAGAGGTGATATGACCACTATGGGGTCTCGTGTTGCACATTATCCACCGTTTACCAGCCAATTATTACAATGGAAATGAATGAATTACAATGGAAAGAAAAAAAATGAATTCTGCTTATGGCACATTCTACGCACTTGGGTCCTGAGAGTCAGAATTTCTTTAAATACCTACCTACATCTCCTACAGCCAAACTTTTGATTTTTCTTGAAGAACCAAAGCGTTCGAAAACGTATAGTTTTTATATTTAATGATTCATGTATCGTTCAAAGGATTCACTGAGTAGGCTTTGCATGAATAGGAAGTAGCAGGTTTTTCGTTCCTGTCAAGTTTGATAACGAAAAAGTGTAAAATTGGTAAAATAGTGTATAGTGAAAAGTTCGAATCAAGCATTGTTCCGTCAGCTGTTTCAACCTGATGTCCAAAGTCCACACAAAGCCAATTTTCAATCTTCCCGGAGTTCTGTCGGCTGTTCCATTAGGCAGAGGAGACCTCCGGTGTACCGAAGTAAACCATTACCGGGTTAAAATTAAAGTTAAAATATTCTCTCCATGTTTTTAGTTTAAAGGGTGATACGGTCAAAATTTGGTCAAGGGAAAACGCGTGTAAATCGGTGAAATCGTTTTTTTTTTTAATCAAATCAAATTTCTTTTTCAAGTTCAATTAGTATGTATAAAATTCAGGAAAAATATTCAGTTAGGCTTCCGCTTTTCCAAATCCGAATTACCGGGCCATACGCTTAACCCCTGTCATCAGATTTTGTACAGCTACCTTGTTCACCTTCTTCGCCGCAGAAAGCCAGTTTGCCTTGAACTGCTGCTCGTCCTTAGCAGTTTTTTTGGTCTTCTTTAGGTTCCGCTTGACAATAGCCCAGTATTTCTCAATTGGGCGGA
Organism: Uranotaenia lowii; assembly: GCF_029784155.1. NCBI lineage: Eukaryota > Metazoa > Arthropoda > Insecta > Diptera > Culicidae > Uranotaenia > Uranotaenia lowii. The sequence goes on from NC_073693.1 coordinate 166,618,566, forward strand.
GCTCTGGCGTGTTGGGAGGGTTCTTGTCCTTGGGAACCACCTGCACGTTGTTGGCGGCGTACCACGCCATGGCCTTTTAACCGTTATAGCAAGATGCCAAATCCGGCCAAAACAGTACGGAAGAACCGTGTTTTTCAGAAAAGGCAGCAGACGTTTATTCAAACACTCTTTCACGTAAATTTTTTGTTTGACAGTCCCGGAAGCTATGAAAATGCTGCTTTTCAAGCCACAGGTACAGATGGCTTGCCAAACCAGATATTTCTTCGCGAACTTTGACAGTTTCATGTGCTTGAAAATATCTGCTACCTTTCCCCTTCCTTTTGCCGTATAAAACTCCTGTCCCGGAAGCTGCTTGTAGTCGGCTTTGGTGTAGGTTTCGTCGTCCATTACCTCGCAGTCAAACTTCGTCAGCATCGTCGTGTACAGCCTCCGGGATCGCGCTTTGGCCGTCGTATTTTGTTTATCATCGCGATTTGGAGTCTCTACCTTCTTGTAAGTCGATAGTCCGGCTCGTTTTTTCGCACGATGCACGGTTGTAGACGATATTTGTAGCTTATTTGCGGCAGCTCGGAGAGAGAGGTTAGGGTTTCGCTCGAATCTACCGGCAACTCTCTTTGTCGTCTCAGCGGCTTCCGGTTCTCGATTTCCCCCCGATCCAGACTTCCTGGCTATCGACAAACGTTCCCCAAACACTTTAATTAAATTTGTAACGGTTGATTTGGTACGCTGCTCTTCTTCCTTGGACGGCATTTTAACAACTGAAGAGTGAATTCCAAAATCAAAATAGGAGCAACATTCTACACACACACACACACACACACACACACACACACACACACACACACACACACACACACACACACACACACACACACACACACACACCTTCAAAATGAGGGGTGTTCAGGTTTTTTAAATGCAAAATTGAAAGAAATACGTCAAGTTTATATTGACCAAATTTTGACCGTATCACCCTTTAATATCATCCTGCGATGCATCTATTAAACATTTTATAAGATTTTTCGTATTTTAAATTGCTATCATAGTAAGTCCCAATTTGTGATAGTCAGTGTACGTATCGAGTGTAAATTCAAGACGTTAAATTTAATTAAATATAGAAGGTGTTGAGGCATGGTAATCGAACAGCGAGTATGCAGCGTGCGAGGCATCGAGATTCAACACGGCGCAGTACGCGAAGGCGCGCGTTGCGCGTGAATTATTTCAACCCATTGGAATCATTGGTCTGCAAGCAGCGAATTGTTTAGCGAATTGTTTGGAAAAAGAAAGGACGCTTTCTTTGCCAACAAAAAAGAAAGCTTGGCATGGCTTTTGGAATCGCCATTCCATCAGTTCGATTTGTTCCAGCGTGACGACTAGACGGCCAGGCCGAAAAGTGCCCCAATCTAATTGTTTAAAGTTTCTAATTGTTAAGTGTTTAGAATAAAATTAAATATAAGTCGTTAAAGTCTTTCGTTGAAGTTAAAAAAAAGTGTTTTTATTGTGCAATAAATTGTTTGAAATATAGTGTACAAAAGTGTATCATCATTGGACCATTAAACAGAAAAGTGAATCCAGAAAAACTCACCCGAAAATTTGGGAGCTAGTGTCCGCATCAAATTAATGTCTGGGAATCACCCACTGTAACCCCGAGCCCTCGACATAAGGATTTGCAACGGTAACTTTCATGATTTCTGATAAAGTTCCTAAAAGTAATTTCAAAAAATTTAACCTCAAGATATAATTCCAAATTTCCGATTGATAACCAAAGTTTTCAATAACATTTTATTTTTTCAATAACGCTTGCTTCAACAACAATGCGAATTGATACAAACAAAATTGTCAGTATTTTAGTTATTTATTTTTGAATTCAAGATCTTTTTTTAAACAAATGTATCGTTTTCTTCGTGTTTTTAAGAAACAATACGGATAAACATATTCGTTACGGTTTCGAAGGCGTTTTCGAATTTTTCGTGTTACACGGCTTATTAGGCGGCACACACGTTCTTCGTCCATTGTTTCAGCTATTTTATTTCACCAGGTTCATCTGATTGATGTCTTTGACAACCATTTCCTTCGCCTAGAGTGTCCTCTTCATGATTGTCCAGTGTTTCTCAATAGGGCGGAACTGGGGACAGTTGAGTGGGTTAAGGTAGGGTTGCCATCCGTCCCGCAAAAGCGGGACATGTCCCGCTCTTTTGTTGAATGTCCCGCCGTCCCGCTTTTTCCTCGAAATGTCCCGCTTCTTTTTCTTGGAAAACTTTTACAAAGTTAGTTGACTTACACTAGAAAAAATCAAATTTCATTCATTGATTCCACACAAAAAACCTTTCTAATACGTCATCTTTCTCAAAATAAGCAACATTTTCCATAGTTTATCTATATAAGACAATACTAAATAACTCTAAAGTAAGATTCTGAATCAGCTAGGCGTTCTTGGAGCACCTTGGAGCACGTTCAGCCAAATGCAATGTAAATAACTTTGGCATGAAGAAAATATTTTCTAAGTTGCTTCCAAATGATTGTGGATCTTAATTTTTCGATGGAATCTTAGTTAAATTGCCTTTTATTACCACCTTTTTTGACTCAAATGTCCAGAATACACTATGATAAAAGTTTTCTCAAGTTTTTAAGTTTCAAAAATAAATTTGAAATATATTTGTTATTATACGAAAGTTTTTTGCACGGTATGAAATCCCGCGAAATTTAGGAATTGAAATAACTTAAAATGACTTGAAAAAACTAAGCTAAATCAATCCGCGTTAAAAAAAAAACCTTGTTGTTCTTTCTATGAATAACTTTGGCTGATGGTATACGTATAAATTTGGAAATACAATTCAGCTTTTTTAAAAGAGTTTTTTAAATTTCCCGCTTTTTTCAGCTGTGTCCCGCTTTTTTCCGTGAAATGTCCCGCTTTTTTTTTTTAAAGTATCTGGCAAGCCTAGGTTAAGGTTTTTCGGGACAAACTTGACCCCTTTTCTACATACCATTCTTGAACGACTTTACTGTAATGACAGCTTGCCAAATCTGACCAAAACATTACGGGATGGTTGTGGGGTCTAATGAACGGTAAAATTCGTTTTTGGAGACACTTTTTTGGTATAGTTCCGACGCCATTGTCTTATTTGTAACGAAAACTTTCGTTTGTTGCCACAGCTGCAAATACCCTGCCAATAATAATTTTCGTGCAAATTTGTTGGCAAAATCAAATTAAATTTGGCTGGAACATCACTCCGAGCCGTTGCCAAGTGAAATTTTTAACCTGGGATTTGCCCGGAGTCAGTCTTGACATAGGTTTCATTGTCCATCAGAAGACACCCGTAGAACTTGATCAGCACCTGTCGTATAGCTTCCGAACATGGATTTTAGCCATACTATGCTGTTTTATGGTTCGATTTGGCTGTTTGCTCGATACGACTTAATTCCTTTCCGGAGTCGAATTCTACTCACGGTACTATGGGCAGCACCGAATTTTCTGGCCAAATTACGGTCCGGAAATCTTCTTAATTATCTTCGAAATCTTCCCTCGCAATTTTCGGTCGACAGCTCTATTCTGACGATTGGCTCGAGGCTTCCGAATTTCTGGACATCTTCAGCTGTTTAGCTAGCCTAGATGCAAACCAAAAAGGAGTTTTCCGGATAACTGTGCACAATTTTTTCCCTTCTTTCGTTGAATGTTTACAAAATACAGTCGATTTACGGAATGTCATAAATACATACGTGAAGCTGACAAAATTCCCGTCACGTGGACGCCAAGAACTTCCAAATCGCGCTACAATATAAGCAAAATCTTGTTCCAATTTTAAATGAAGCCAACTTTATTCGAACATTTATTTGAACAAAACCAAGATATCTTTTCAAAATTTAATTTGATTAAAGACGCTTTTATAATGCGTTTAATGAAAAAAAAAGATGAAGCCAATCGAGAAACGCTATACAATAATGTTGTGAGTTTTTGTGATGCAAACTTGTTACACCCAGATCGCATAAAACAAGACAAAAGGGTTTCCCGATCATATGCTTTTCCCCCATCCACAAAAAATTGTTGTGCTAGAATGCTGCGATAACCGCGGTCCTAAAGCATAAATATATTTATTTTCTATCATTCTTTCTCTTATTTTCCTCTCTATCTTTTGACTACTAGGACGTGGCCGATTCCGATATTGATGTTTAAAAAATGAGCATCGGTTTTGACCATAGTAGATGTGCTGTCAATCCCAGACACCCCTCTTCAGACCTCTGGTCAAACTTGATGGCCTCGGTCAATCACGGAGCAATTTGGAATTCGTTCTACTGAATCACAACCACAAAAAAATTACCTAAAAAATAATGAATTTTTGGTTTTGAACCATTCTCAATGTTGCATTATAGCATAGCATAGCATAGCATAGCATAGGGTGACTACACACATCTTGCATTGGCTGATACACGAGGTACAACTAAAGATCAATCCCGACACGAGATGCCAAAACAAGTATCTGGACTCAATACTTGTTTCACGTGCTGATATTGAGTATTAGTGTGGTACCAAAATGCACACCGCGGCAAGTCAATGTAATCATAGAAGGGATGGTCTGAAACAGCTAAATAAACTTTTCAGGTGCAGAGAACTCATACGACCCTACATACAGATGCTGTTTTCAGACAGGAGAGGGGAGGGTTTTTTTTATGTTTACGGGAAATCCTATTTGGCAAATAGGATTGATGAAAAATAATGTCATGATTTACAAATAAATACAAAACTTAACAAATAAATACAAAAACAATGGAACGAGCTCACCGATTTTGTAATGTACTCAGGCTTCATTGGCGCCTATCTGAGATGTGGAACCTACTGACCACCTTTCGAAAAGCTAAGGCCAATCCACGCACATCGAATAACACTTTTTTCTACAAATTTTCACTATTTTCAAATAAGTTAGCTCGGGTACTTTTCACACCTTTAACTTTTGTTTGATATCAACGATCCACCTACCGCGGCCCTTCCTAGCCAATGGCATTACGGTTGCACTCCGTGATTAGTTCCTAAAATCAGGAGAGCCCTTTTTTCTCCCTTTTCGATGTTTCCATTTGTGTGCTGTCTTCAACTGGGGTATTTTGTCCCGAAAAAAAAAACGATTTACACTTGATTTTCAATGATTTTCGAATCTTTTTCACAAGCTTGAAATGAAGAGCTCGAAAAAAACACGTCAGTTTCTTGTCACAGACTACTTAGATCTTCCACCATTCTCAATGTTGCATTATAAACTCTTAAATGTTATTTACCTACAAATTTTTCGCTGACAGCAAATTAATACATCGGCTTCTTTTGGTCATAGCCTACTAAGCCTTTTACACAAAATTCTAGTTTCCAAAAAATCGATAGGATCCTATTTACAAGTTTTTACCTAATTTTATTATAAAACTATTTTAGTATTTGTTAATTTTTTTTCCTATCCAATTCCACTGTGATCAATTTATCAAACAATATCAATAACGTGATGAAACTGAGTCATTTTTCTCGTTTGATAGGCTGATGATGTCGTTCTCGTTGATGTGATTTCAAATCGATCGATCGGCCGGTGGGTCAATTAAATCGCATGAATTCAATTAATCTCGCACTGAGTGATTGATCGGACCTTTTTATTTTGGAATTTTTTCTTCCGTTTTTTGGGAATGTTGATTTCATTCCCTACCCCTATAATTTACACTTGCTGCTGTTGTTGCTGCTACTCTGTCATTATGGAATGATGGAAAATTATAAGCCTAAAATATCAAAGCTGACGTTCAATGGAACATTCGTCGTTGGTATTAGAAACCCAATATTTTGTGAAACTTTTGTCTTTCTAAGCCCAGAAAGTATGTGTACTAGAATCGTCAAACAATGTTATAATTTTCATGTTAGTTTTTGCCCCATTAAAAAATCATCACCATCTTTTGTCTAGATCATGTTTCAATCTTTCCGTATGCGAAGAAAGAATGAAAGAAAGTAGGAAGGAAAAAGAAAGTTTGACTTCCCGAGAAATGGATTAACGCCTGGCCGATCATGATCACTTCCGACTAAGCGAATTTACATAAACTATCATTTTTCCAGCAAGCAACAAAAGCTTTTGTTTGCCTACTACCAAACGTCTCTTTCACGATACAATAATTAATCTTTCGTGCTGACCGGAAAGTTTCTTGGTAACCGCATGCGCGCGGCTCCAGGTGTCTAATTCCAACTAACCGCAACCTATCTAATATTCTTGATCCCCCAACCCTTCTTGATGCCAGCTAAGGTGGAAACACATAAAGTGCCGAATGTATGCAAGCATTATTAAATATGAATATAAGAATGGCGCATAAACAAATAAGTCCGTCTCATTAAAATGACTTTCGTGACGAACGTGTGTGTTCCTTTTCCCGTATCTACATATCTATGTTGCTTAGCGTGCAATCGGAAGGAAAAACCTCGTAGCCGATTTTCTGATGACGGGAGGTCATAAACCTATGGCCAAGTCATTATTGGACCAGGCACAAACAAACAAACTTAAAATAATGACGGCCAGGGTCGAAGAATTTCGAATAATTTTTCGGCGGAATTGAATTAGCGGTCGCAAACATCAAAAGGCTTTCCCGTCGTGATCGGTTCCGTGGTCTGGCCTGGCCTGGCTTGCGTATGGCGGTGGTAATTTTCAAGCTTGGAGTGTTTCGGCTTTTATCAAACCATGCGTCGTCGTTGATGTTGTTCCGCCGATGCCGAGTGAACGACATAGTCGATGAAATAGTTGCCGCCTGTTATTGTGGCGTATTATTGCATATTACAGCAGTTGACCTTAGCGCGTTGCCAAATATTATCCTTGTTCCTTATTCCTTCCAAACCCACGTCTGATGACCTCGCAACCCACCGAACGTCGAACGCCGACACGACAGGTGTTCAGTACCTGGTAGCCTTTTGCGTATACGCAGGACCAAGGACAAAAAAAAACAAAACGCTACCACTTTTCCACTACCGACTATTTTTTGCCATCGCTAATAAAATTTTGACCGATGTCAGCCAAGCTGAACCGCAGGGCAAGAAGCGAGCCTCGCTTAAATTAACGGGTTCCAATTTCCAAAATTTCCGAAAACGCGAGTCGATCGATCGGATCACTCGGAATGGAACAGTTAGCAAGAGAACGCCGAGGGATGAGGAATTTTTCGCTGAAGTCGATGTAGACAGCAAGCTTCAACAGATCAGGGGTGTCACTTGCTGTTTACTTATTTTTTTTTATTTATGTCGTTAACCACCTCACGCAAATTTGAAGGTGAGTTCAATCTATATATATAAAAATGAATTTCTGTCTGTCTGTCTGTCTGTCTGTCTGTCTGTCTGTCTGTCTGTTCCCTATAGACTCGAAAACTACTGAACCGATTTACGTGAAACTTGGCAAGTAGAGGTATTAGAGGCTGGGGAAGGTTCCTATTATGGTTTGAGACCCCTCCCTCTTATAGGAAGGGGGGAGGGGGTCATTCATATAAAAATAATAAGTCTTCATAACTCGAGAACTGATCAAGCAAATCAAACCAAACATGGCATGGGAGGATATTTGGGTACGAGGAATGTTTCTAAGAATATTTGGTACCCCTCCCTCCTTCCAGTTAGGAGATATGAAGGAGGGAGGGGGCCAACCTTACAATTTTTAACATAACTGGTGAACTAATCAAGCTAATGGAACCAAATTATGCATGGGAGGGTAGGGGTATACGAGGAAAGGTTCTATGATTATTTCAGACCCCTTCCTCCTTCCAGTGAAGATACAGGAAGGAAGAAGGGGGCTTTCATACCTTTTAAATCGCATATCTTGAAAACTATTAGATCAAATGAAACCAAATTTGGCTTGGAAGTTTATTTGGGTAAGATAAATAGTTCTTTGAATATTTGCTACCCTTCCCTCCTTCCAGTGAGGAGTTAAAAAGTGGGGGGGGGGGAGGCTCCTTTACAATTTTCAGCATAATTGGATAGCTAATCAAGCAAATGGAACCAAATTTGGTGTGGGAAGGTATTTGATTACGAGAAATGTTTCTATGATATTTTGAGAACCCTCCGTTCTTCAAGTTTTAAAATCTTAAGGGAGGAGGGTGCTTCCATACAATTTTTACATCACTCGGGAAGTTACCCAGCAAATCAAAACAAAATTTTATTTGTTAGGGTATTTGAGCACATGGAAAGCTTCTGTGAATATTTGGTACTACTGCCTCCTTCCAGTTGCGTGATAGGGAGGAGAGAGGGGGCTCCATTACAATTTTTCGCATAACTTGACCAAATGGAAACAACTTTGTTATGGGAAAGCATTTGGATACGTAAAAAGGTTATTAGCTTATTTGAGACTTCTTTCTCCTTCAATTGGGGATACAGTTAGAGAAGACGGGAGCTCATATACGATTATGTTGCATAAATCAAGCACTTATCTAACAAATGGAACCAAATGTGACATGGGAACAATCTAACAATCGAGCAAATGGATCAGAATTATGCATGGGAATGTATTTGAATACACGGGATGTTTGATCTTGATCCCCTCCTCCCAGGTAGGGGATGGTAGGGGATTATGGTACAACTCAACAACTAATAAAGCAAACGAAACAAAATTTTGCATCGGAGGGTAGTCGAGTACAAAAAATGTTTTTTCGGTGGCTTAGCACCCCTCTCTCCATTCAGTGGAACGATATAATGGGAAGAGGGTCACTCATGCATTTTTTTAAAATATGTTGATAACTAATCGAGAAAATGGAACCAAATTCGCATGGAAGCATATTTGTGTACGGGTAATGTTGTTTCGATGGTATGAGACTCCCTTCTCATGCCAGAGAGGAGATGTAAAGTGGGAGAAGGTCACCCATTTTTTGAATATCTAGAGAGCTTATCGAGAATGACGCCATATACGACATGGAATCGCATTTGTATGCAAGAAGTGTTTTTCTGATGTTATGAGACCCCATTCCTTCCATTAGGGTTAAAGGAATGATGAAGGGGGTCACTTTCACAATTTGTATAATAATTTGAGAAAGAATAGGTAAAATGAATGTCCCGTGATGTGTCTCTACAAATAAAGAGACAGCGAAGATTCCATATATAAAAAAATTGGTATAATCTATAAACTTATGAGGCAAAGAAATCCAGAGTCATAAAAAGGATTGAAACACGGATTCATAAATAAATGAATTAAGCCTTAAAAAAAAAACGTTGAAATTGTATTTTGAAAAAAGATTTTTATGATATTGAAATTGAATTTAGAATTTTGTGCAAATAAATAAGAGTTAAATAACTAAGGACCAACAGTTTTGGAAGGTGTAGCAAAGCACACCGGGTCAGCTAGTATTCTATAAAACTTCTTGACCGTGTTGTTCTTAAACAATCTAATATTGTCGCTGAATCCCCAATCCGGAGTTTTCGTCAACATCAGCGACGGCGACATCACTGACGACATTCCATGTTGATCAGACATCTGTCAAACATCTTCCGAGTGTCGGAACCAAACAAAAGAACGGGTTGCCAATCGCCGAGATGTTTGAAGAATTGCTCATCGTCGCTGTTTGGCAAGGTTGCCAATCACCAGCGCGAAAACTTCGGATTTCAACTTCATTGACAATATATAAAGATGAGTTGGACGTCATCCACACCGTTTAACCGATCAACCAGAAATTTGGAATAATGATGAGAATGGTGGCAGTAATAAATTTTCTTTTTTTTCCCACGAACCAAAAGTCGTGGTATCCATTTTTAACCGATTTTTTCCACTACCGGGTTGGTTTTCTAAACCATGGGCCTATTACTAGAACCAACCATCCAGAGTTCATGTGTTCTGCCTAGCAGTCAAAGATCATTGAAAATTTGAAAGTATAAATTTTTGGCAGATTTTTTTGTTCCTTCTACTGTTTGAAGCACGGGGCACCTGAGGAGTGTTGAGAGTCTACAAGGGGCGGCAAAAAGGGTTCAGAACTACCAATTTACGATGTTTTACGAAATATTTATTTTTTGAGAATTTGTAGAATGTAAAGTAAGGATTCAATGACTTCTTCAGCAACTATTTGGATTGAGGGCTGAGGCAAACTGTAACAACTTGCTAGAGAGGCTAGCCGCCTCAAGCTTGAAATTCCGGGACTGAGCGAAGTCCGTTGGCCTAATACTGTAGAACACAAGACTCAATCCGGGCAAGTCCTGCTTTACTCTGGCATACGAGGAGTACATGCTACTCGAGAACGAGGAGTTGATTTTCTGTTAAGCCCGCAGGCCTACGCGGCCCTCATTAGATGGGAACCTATAAACGAAAGAATAATCGTAGCCAGATTCAAAACACGGGTTAGAAACCTTACAATGGTCCAGTGTTATGCGCCAACTGACGTTGCCGACTTGCAGGAGAAAGAGCAGTTTTACAGTCAACTGAACAGCGCAGCGTGGTAGAAAGAATTCCGAAGGGTGACATTCAAATCCATTTGGGCGACTTCAACGCAAAGATTGGCTCCGACAGTCAAGACCTTGACCGCATCATGGGGCGCCATGGCCTAGGACAGATGAGCGAAAACGGAGAGCTGTTTGTAGAATTTTTGTGGCAACAACATCATGGTGATCGGTGGATCGCTCTTCCCTCATCGACCAGCACATAAGGTCACTTGGGTATCTCGAGATGGCCGAACAGAAAATCAAATTGACCACATCTGCATCAGTCGAAAATGGAGAAGGAGCCTTCTTGATGTCCGCAACAAACGAAGCGCAGACATTGCATTTGACCCTCACCTCGTCCTTGGCGAACTACGACTAAGAGTTGCGCGTGTCCAACGGCGCGAGGAGAAAGTCGGGTGTCGATACGACATCCGCCGGTTGGAGAATCCAGAGGTGAAAAGGGCTGTCGACAGACGGAACAGTCGAAGAACAGTGGTGTGGAATCAAGAATGCCTTTATCACGACGAGCCATGGTACTCTCGGTAAAGTGTGTGGAAGAAGAAGTGAATGGATGTAGGATGAAACTTGGAGGATGGTTCATGATCGGAGAAAGGCGAAAGTCGGAATTGAGCAGGCATGTACCGGGTCAGCCAAAGCAGCCGCCCGCTCTCGATATGCGGAGCTGGAAAAGGCAGTTAAACGAGCTTGTAGACGAGACAAGAGAGCCTGGACAAACTCCCTAGCCGAAGAGGGAGAAAGAGCCGCCGCCAATGGAGATATCCGATTACTTTATGACATTTCTCGCCGCCTCAGTGGTGCAAGGACTTATGCAAGAATGCCGCTGAAAGACCGAGCAGGTCAGTTATTGACCGATCGAACAGATCAGCTCAAACGATGGACTGAGCACTTCAAACAACTCTTCCGAGTCACGAATAGCTCGAAGCGCCAACAGTAAGTCGCATAAATGGCGTCAACTCGGAAGCGCCTTCGTTGGCTGAAATAGAGGCGGCAATAAAAAACATTAAATCCAACAAAGCACCTGGGATCGATTGCATCCCTGCTGAAATGCTGAAAGCCGACCCTGCCCTGTCAGCACAAATGTTGCACCGTCTTTTCCCTGACATCTGGTATACTGCAACATTACCGGCCGACTGGATGCAGGGTATCCTCGTAAAGGTCCCGAAGAAAGGAGACCTGACAGAGTGCGGTAACTGGCGAGGCATAACGTTGATCTGTACAACCCTCAAAGTACTCTGCAAAGTGATCCTGAACAGGATCCAGGAGAAAATTGACGCTACACTCCGACGGCAACAAGCTGGATTCCGATCCGGACGATCATGTGAAGACCACATCACAACGCTACGGATTATACTGGAACAAATCAACGAATTCCAGGACTCTCTTCTGCTGGTGTTCGTTGATTTCGAAAAAGCATTCGACCGACTTAACCATGAAAACATCTAGTCGCCTCTAAGGCGACGAGGGGTCCCAGAGAAACTAGTCCATCTCATCGAAGCACAGTACGAGGCATTTTCGTGCAAGGTCTTGCACGATGGTGTCTTGTCCGAACCAATCCCGGTAACTGCTAGAGTGAGACAAGGATGTATCTTATCAGCGCTACTTTTTCTCATCGTAATGGATGAGATTCTGACTGGATCGATCGACTGTGCACCGAACCGAGGATTGCCGTGGAATCCTTCAACAATGGAGCAGCTGAACGACCTTGACCTGGCTGACGATATTGTTTTGCTCGCCCAAACACAACCGGACATGCAGAGCAAACTCGACGACCTCACCGAAAGTTTCAAGGCAGCAGGTCTCAAAGTCAATGTCGGAAAGACCAAGTCGATGGAGATCAACACAGCAAATCCCTCCAGTTTCATGGTAGCTGGGCAACAAGTTGAGAAAGTGGAGTGCTTGGTAGCCAGATAACGCCTGATGGTGGTACCAGGAAAGACATCGAAACCCGGATCAGAAAGGCCCGTTTTGCATTTGCGAGTCTCCGAAACATCTGGCGGTCACGCCAGATCTCTTTACGAACGAAAATCCGAATCTTCAACTCAAACGTCAAATCCGTATTGCTGTACGGGTGCGAAACTTGGTGCACATATGCGGTAACGACGCGAAGGCTGCAAGTATTTGTAAACCGCTGCCTACGGAATATCATCCGCACTTGGTGGCCTGGCAACTGGATCTCGAATGAGGAACTACATCGCCGGTGTCATCAAAGGGCGTTAGAAATCGAGATTCGGGAACGTAAGTGGAGATGGGTTGGGCACACGCTATGAAAAGATGAAAACGAGATTTGCAGAGAGGCGCTTGATTGGAATCCAGAAGGTCATCGAAGAAGAGGCAGACCCAGAAACTCGTGGCGGCGAAGCCTAGCCGCTGAAATCCGAACTGTCGACGAGAATCTAGACTGGGACCAGGTGAAGACGCTGGCCCCGGATCGTCAACAGTGGAGGTCTTTTACCACGGCCCTATGCACCGGAGGATCGGCGCGGGATCATTAAGTAAGTAAGTAAGTTACAACTTTTGATGCTGGTCCGTCTTTTGATTATCTTTGGACATAAGGTTTTTAGAAGTCATTGAAGTTAAAAAGTGTTACATGATGTCCCAGTTGACTGTACATTAGACTGAGTCAATTTGGGGTCATTTTTGAATTTCTCAAACCATGGGGTCTTAAAAATGTTTTGTTTTGGTCCAAAACTCATCCAGTATATTTTGCAGAATTTTTGAGTAACGTTTACATGAGTTAATTTGAACTTTTAGGTTTGTATAGGAAAATTGAATATTTTGTACTGAAAAATCAACATTATTTTTGTTTCTTCTGTGAAGCCGAGCCTGCTAATGGGTTTTGTGCCAATTTATAAATTCTCTAAAGGAAATTTTCCGCTGAACAACTTTGTGGAATATTATAACTTCGTATCTTTTCAGACAAAAAAGTTAATAGCTGTTTAACAGGTGTGTGTCTTTTGGCATTGATAAACAAGAAATTAAATTAACACCACTGCTTGTGCCCTACGAACTGCCGTTGGACGCATAGTTGTCACATGTGACATTTCGACGTTTTTGAGTTTTTGATACCAATCGTCACAATTTGATACGTATTATTGATATTCTTTGTCGAAACATAAACTTTATTCTAAAAATTTCAAGAAAAATGCAAAGCCAAATTGTCACACTGGGACAAATGGACGCATAACTGCACCCAAAATTCAGCCTCTGTGCCAATGGCGTGTAGTCAATTACATAGCATCATTGGTACAAGAAGATAACGCGATCGGTGCTGATTCGATTTGCTCCCACCGGCATTAATCTCCCAAGTTAACCGAATTGCGTATGTCTGAAAGAAACAAAATAAAAACGCTTTCACGTCCCTCCCTATCGCATCACAAGACGAAGAAGGATGGAAATAAATACCGGCCAACACCAGGCAGCCAGCGAACCGAGCACTGTGCGTGTGAATGTAGCAAAAGCAACATTCAATCCCTTCAATCCACCGGCAAACAACCACGGCCGAGCTGTGCGTGTGTATGCAGTAAAAGCAACAACAAAAAAAACATTCCTTCAATTCAATTTGCCGGCAAACAACCACGGCTAAGCTGTGCGTGTGTATGTAGCCAAAGCAACAAGAATATATTCCTTCAATTCACCGGCAAACAAGCACCGGCCAAGCTGCCCGGCTTTAGCAGCTGTGTATATGTAGCGTGTGTATGTAATAGCAGGCAGTAAGCAAAGCACAGTTCTCATTCAATGGGTTTCCCGTTTCCTCCACTCCCGTTCCCTTTCCCGTTTCCATCGCAAGCAAATGAATACCTTGAAAGGAGGCCAAACGCCGGGAAGCCACTGTCGTGCGTTTCTTTTGTGATTGATCGGTGGCAGAATGCCTATGACAAATATCCCTCTTCCTGCATGAAGCTCAAATAGTACATTGGTTAAGATGTCGGTCTGGCAAGACCATTTGGTTAGTGATATGAGTTCGATTCTCCCTACGGGCGCTGTGGTTTATATTTTTATTTTCTTGTTTCTGGGATGAATTATCCAATAGGAACGAAATCCCATAAAATGTTTTTCTTGTTTTGCTTGAATGTAGTGGTCATGCATCATTTTAGTTGGGAGCCGAGTCCTTATGCCAGTTACGGTTTTTCAAACATATCATCTTCGGCACAGTGCACATTTCAGCGCATTATCGGCACAGAGATGTGCTAAATAGGCATTGGATTTTTGCAACCTCTTCTATGGGTGTGTCACACTGAGACGATTGGACGCATATTTGTCACACTAAAGAAATGAACGTATTATAACTTCGGAACGTCTAAATAGATTTTCACCAAACTGGGCACACGTGTCGGGAGCAACCCAGCATGTGCTAGAAAAACTCTGCAAACTGCTTCAGGTTCGTTGCTGGCACTTGGAAGAGTGCATGTAAACGTAAACCGCTTCACAACATTAGTCAAATTGTTATTCTTCCAGCGCCGTGTGACAGTCCCACTGTATTCATCAATTGTCCCGGATGGCCACATGTGATTGACGGTAGTTTTAGCAGACCATTTCTTTTTGGGTTTGCTTTGAGTTTTTGATTTCGACACACTTATAAAAATACCGGAGATGTCTGTTTCTTCTTGTTTACAAACTATTCCGCCAGAGTTACTTCATCCGGAACTTGTCCCAAGACCGTATTCACTGCAAACGGATTGATTGTCCTCTTCTGGTAACGCTTCTCTTACGGTTGCGACGTTTTCAGCACGGCAGCTGACATTAGTTGAAGAAATGTTGCTTCCTGTAAAGTGATTGAGCTGCCGCAAATTTCTCCCCGTGCCGTTTTATTGATCGAACCCGTTGAAGACTTCATGTTTGACACCAGATAGTGTAAATTTTCAAATAATCTGATTCAGACCTGATTTTTTTTAAATTTAAGCTTCCATTCACAAATAAAACACAAGAGCCACACACGAAATGCCAAACCAAACAACTACTGGGCAAATGTTCGTGGTGTGACAAATATGCATCCATTTTTCGACTTTTCATAGAATTTCGCGGCATAAATGTCACACAACGATTTTCATTGAAAAAACAGTTCATTTTCAAAAAATTTGATCGAGGCTCATTTTTTTTTTGTTTCGATTATAGTCGTTTTACCATCTTTATGGCATTCGCGACTTTATCAACAAACAACAACAAAAATGATGTTGATTTTTCAGTACAAAATATTCAATTTTCCCATACAAACATAAAAGTTTAAATTTACTCATGTAAAGGTTACTTAAAAATTCTACAAAAAATCATGGATGAGTTTTGGACCAAAACGAAGCTTTTAGGACCCCAGGGTTTGAGAAATTCCAAAATGACCCCAAATCGACTCAGTCTACTGTACAGTGCATGTTTTACTGTTTTCGGCCCCTTTTCAATTTTTTCAGAAGTAATCAAAATTAGCAGACTTTTTTTTTAAATACATCTTCATGCAAGCAAAAGAAATGTTACGTTTTACGGATGGGTATTGAAGGCGTGCAGTTTCTTTAATAGTTGATATTAAACCCCCAACAATAATCAAAAGATATCTCCTAACTGATGCCACTGATGTCAAACTATTGACATAAGTAAATGCCCGTCGTATTTCATAGGTGACATTCCTGCGTTGGTTCCCCCCAAAAAGTGATGCTCCATAGCAGGTCATTAAATATTTCAAACACAAACTGTGTAAGAAAACCAGCAAGGGCAAATGAACTCTTACTTACTGTAAGTTTAGGCACTCAGCTCTCTCTCCCTCTTCTTGAAAATCCCCCAACAATTGCTAAAACTCTGCACACGCTCGCTGTTTGATCAAATTAATTTTTAATTTCTCGTGTAATTTCGCTTCAATCAAGTTACGTAAATTATTCATGACAACAACGGGACGCTCATTTCTTTGCGTCGTTTTTTTGTTGTTGTTCTGCACTTGCTCCTGCACTTGACTGGATGATGAACGGCTGCAGGAATTGTTGGGCTCATGCCATGCCACCGCAACACCGCCCTCTGTTTCTGTTCCGAACTGACGAAAGTCATCAGAAATTGCAGCTGGCGAAAGGTTTGTCCAGAACTTTCAGAACACAGAAGGGACGCACAGGGAGAGAGAATCGATGGAACAGGTTCCGTCGGGCGGCCGGCAGTCACGCGTCCGGCACTACAAGGAGCACGAGTCCGGCACAAGCTGGTCGGCTACGAATCGATCATTTCGATGGAATGAGGTTAATTTTGAATTCTGGTAATGTTCTTCGGGTAAGCTTGAAGAACAACATCACCGGCCAAGTACCGGTTTGCGGAATACTAGCAACACCAACAACAACAAAAACCCCATATCTTTAAGAAATGAAAACCTGGCCAGGAATCCTCACGAGCTGCCGAGCGTCCCGAGAACCTACCTTCCTCGGGAATCTCTGCATTATTCAGTTCGGTGAACTAAGTAATGACAGTTTTTCAACATTCCTGATTATGACTCTCCTCAACCATCACTTAGGTAGGTCCTCTACAAGAAAGTCGCAAAAGCAAGGGAAAATGTGATGTGGGCCCATCTACTCATCGATAAGAGCAAACACCGATTGTTGGTTAACTTTAACTAAAACTTGAATTTCAAAACTTATTGGAAATTCAAGACGACTAGAAAGCAAAAAAATATGAATAACTTACTACGTGTTAAATCAACTAAAAGTGTTGTTTCTAAACTCTTATAAATCGAAAATCGTCTTCGGGAGGTTTTCTAGGCGAGAATGAATCCACCTTATAAAAACATTCCACCGTGACGTGAAATCGCTTTTCCGGACTTTTCTGAACTGTCGCAAATTGAATTTCCTTCAAAATTAATGTAATTTGGTCATTGAAAAATTTAAGGTGATTTGTGTTGTGATCGATTACTTTTGTGACAAGAATTCACGCTAGAGTTTACCATTTTTGACTTCATTACATACCACTTTGATTTTATGTTTTCTCTCTCTGTGAAAATAGGATATCGGTGTTTGCAAATAAGTTGTGGAGAAAACATGTACCCAAAATTTGATGAGCGTAGCTTCTCGATTGAACAACAACAAACAAAGTTATGCCTCTTTAAAGTTCTAACGTGAATTCACTCAGTTTAAACAGGACAGCGTAGTGGACTGAATTCACGTCACGAAATGTCAAGTTATTTAGAGCCTTCAGATTTTATGTACACATGTAAAAATGATATTGAAGTTCTTAGTAGGCCTTGGTTGGGTGTGGACGTGTTTTTCTGTCATCTCATTACTCGGGAGTAGGCGGGTGCTGAACGGACAACACGCGTTTTTTTCGGTCGTGGACATTTTATAATAATTTTTAGAAAAATTTACGAGTTTTCGAAATTCTAGCTTTCAGATAGAGTTGAAGTGATTGAGTGTTTGTATCAAATCTACCGATGCGTAGAGCTCAAGTTGTCTAGTGAACATTTTTTCAGTAAGAACATTTCGATCAGGTTAGAGGCGTTGACTTTGATGCAGCGCACGCGTTTTTTCGAAGTCCATATTGTCAGAAGTGATTTTACTGTGCGTTTAAGGGTGTTTTTACGACCACAAGACGAGACTTGGAAGAAAAATGAAATTTGTAAGATTTCCGTGTTCATTTGAGTGCACGTTTTTTGTATTTTGGAAGGCATCTATGAAACAAATTTTGAAATGGATGTTGAAGCGGACATTATTTGTTATTTTGCTACGATTGAGCGAACGTCGTTAAGTTGCATACCGAGGCTTACTGCGATCACTTCAATTGGTTCAATGTTTAAGACGTTGAAAAATTGCAAAAACATGTGTCCTGAATGAGTTTATGCCCAATAATACTCTGAATTTCGAAGGTTATGCGAAAATGTCAACTGTTTCTGGATATATGGAAAAGTTTCAATATTTTCCATGGGTTATCAGTGTATGTGTGGGTGAAACGAGGAAGGGGGTAATTTTGTGGTGTTAGGAAGGCAAATTGAATCGTTGTGTGCTTGATGATGTCCCTGCGTAGGCGAATCACATTTGGCACATATCCGAATATATGTGATGACTACGAACGAATGCAGCAAACTCCAGCCAATTCCAATTTTTCGCCTTTCTGATTCTTGTTTTTTCGTACTAGTGATAGGTTTTTACGTGTTTTTCTTAATCTTCAGTTAATTAAATACTTCCAATAAATTTAGATGGATAAAATAGATTTTCAACAAGTTTATTATAACAAGTAAGTTTCAATTGAAAAATTCACTTAAAAGTTAATCCACTGAATGTTATCCACAGGATTCCCTCAAATATTATATTGGTGACGCTGTAAAATGCGCAATATGGTTTTATCATTGAATTATTTTGAAACAAGTTTTCCTTTGGGGAAGGGGATTTGGGAACACTAATTATGTTTTTTTTTGTTCTTCTAATATTTCTTTTCAAGAGCGAGCAAAGGCGCTACATATATCCAAGGTCGAGGACCAGAAATGATAGTGTGTCGAAATCCGAAACTCTAAATTACTATTACTAACTACGTTAATACAATACTTAAATCGTAATTTAAAAATAATGAAAGATAAAGGAGAAAATTAAGTAAATTTGGAAGGAAATATTGGAGGCTTGGATTTCTGTGCAGAAAAACATTATTTCCATCCACAGAAGGACGAATGCATACGAGCCATTAGCAAGGAGCACAGAAAATTTAGCATATGTGCTTCCAAAGTTAAAATCTTAGTTATAAGTAGCCATGGAAACGTATGGTACTGTTGTCCACGTTTCTTCCTCCCTGTGTTCCAGTTGTCTCTGCGTTCAATACTGCACAGTGGGCCCGGCCATGTTAAGATGAGTAGTAAATGGACTTTTACTACTCACCGGGATGCTGATAAGATCTGCCTGTGTATTGTTTGTCATTTTTCTAATGGCAATGGCTCGGGATACAAGTGCTAATCCGTTGGAACAGATGGAACCTTTCGTTCTTTGGTGGGTCTGTTCGAATAAGATGTTCAACGGAATATCATTTACGGAACAATAGCCAAGGTAATTTTTTTTTTCAAATAATACTTTTTTTATTAACACTAAACATACCGACACTTTGTATATACCTATTCATACCGCGAGCGGTCAAATGACGGTTTACACTGTTTTCGCTAAAGCTTTCTTGTTTCTCAGCCGATTTCTTTAAAATTTATAGTTTTGAAAAGCCTATAATGTGACTCAAATATGTTTCTCAGACAATTTTCAGCTACAATCAATTATTTTAAAGTTATGTTAAGTCCAAGAAATTTTTTATGAAAAAACATGCTTCAGGAAAATTGCTAAAAATCTGTTCATCAGAGCTCGAAAAAAATTTCACTTAGTGCATGAGAAAGCTGAAGTTAGAAGCTATATGTTGCACATACGGAAATTTTTATCAAATTTTTTTTAAGATCATGGCCACAAAAAATGTAAAAAAGTTGTGTAAAACCCGTACTTTTTAATCAATCAACCGCCAAAGCTGTTCCTGTTACAGTAGAAAAATTTCAAAAAAAGAATTAGAAAGTTGACGTAATTTGTCACATTTTGGCATCTTTAGATTTTTTAAAATACGAAATACATAATTTATGACGAATTTTCAAAGGTAGCTGTTTTTCAAACATTTCATCAATTCGGATTTTTGATACAATTCCTACACCTAAATTCAGCTTTGCACTGGATTTTGAGTATGTTATCATAAGGTTTAGGCAAAAAAATTATATGCAAAAGAAAGAAAATTTCATACCGGTTCTAGTGACGTAACTACATTGGCGGTGCGATGCTTGACAAAAATATAATAAATATATTTCTGAAAGTAAAACCAGAAAATTTGAGCGAATGCTCGTTTATTTTTTCGTTTCCTTTCACCCGTCTTCGTGTGCAAAATAGCTTTGAGATATTACCACCCACTGCGCCCGTCTGCCAAGCAAGAATTTGTGCTGACTTTTCAAAATTCAGAAACTAGTTTACTGTTTTATTTATCATATTTTTGCCAAGCATTGCACCGCCAATGCAGTTACACCACTAGAACCGGTATGAAATTAGCTTTCTTTTGCATATAGTTTTATTGCCTAAACCTTACGTTAACATACTCAAAATCCAGTGCAAAGCTGAGCTTAGGTGTAGGAATTGTCTCAGAAAATCCAAATTGATAAAAAGTTCGAAAAACAGCTACCTTTGAAAATTCGTCATAAACTATGTATTTCGTATTTTACAAAATCTAAAGATGCCAAAATGTGACAAATTACGTCAACTTTCTAATTCTTTTTTTGAAATTTTTCTACTGTAACAGGAACAGCTTTGGCGGTTGATTGATTGAAAAGTACGGGTTTTACACAACTTTTTTACATTTTTTGTGGCCATGATCTTAAAAAAAATTTGATAAAAATTTCCGTATGTGCAACATATAGCTTCTAACTTCAGCTTTCTCATGCACTAAGTGAAATTTTTTTCGAGCTCTGATGAACAGATTTATAGCAATTTTCCTGAAGCATGTTTTTTCATAAAAAATTTCTTGGACTTAAAATAACTTTAAAATAATTGATTGTAGCTGAAAATTGACTGAGAAACATATTTGAGTCACATTATAGGCTTTTCAAAACTATAAATTTTAAAGAAATCGGCTGAGAAACAAGAAAGTTTTAGCGAAAACAGTGTAAACCGTCATTTGACCGCTCGCGGTATGAATAGGTATACCACAACACTTAGAAAAATTTAAAAAACGCAAAAATACTTGCATTTTGAAAATAAAAATAGTCCTGTCGTTAAATTTGCGAAACATAAATTATATAAGGCGTAATCATCATTCAAAGTTCAAAAACCGTCATTTGACCGCCTCCGGTACGTTTAGTGTTAATGTATACTTTTCAATTTTTACAGGATTTCAAAAAGAAAGCTGCGTTGTAGAATGCCCAAAAATAAGTTTTTTTTATGCTTAAAAAGTGTAGTGTTAAGATGTGCAAAGATAGTAAAATAAAGTTTATTCACAACAAAATTTAGCTTTCTAATCATTATGAAAAATAACAAAAACAGGAAGAAAAAAAAACATCCTTACTTTCATTCAGATATTTAAAACATTCCTCGTGGCTTTCGTAAACAAACCGCGTTGAACTGACAAAAAATTATAATACCGGAGATTTATTTAATCATGTTTCTGATTTTTCATGGAATTTCTTTTATAGCATCAATAATCCCGATATGTTGGTAGAAATTTTCAATGACCTACATGAAACTTATTTTCCCCTAAAATTCAGAAAATTTAGAGAGAATTCCTGGTTCCAGGGCCGTAGGAAGAACCGGTTCATGGGGGGGGTTTTGATGGCAATTTTTTTCCTGTAACATTTTTACTTGAACAATGCATACACAAATGGAAAAATGTATATGTTCTAAGTACAAATAATTCAGGTTAAAGTTATTTTGCATTAAAAGATATTTATTTTTGAAAATAAGTTCCATCAGTGCCTATTTTTTTTTAATGAAGCTTCAAAAAATATGGGAACTTGTGATATAGCTCACTTGGTGAACCAGTTGATTTCTGAGCTGATTTCCGTAAGTTCGAGCTCAAAAGTGAACATCGAATACAGAAACAAAAAAAAATGAGATTTTGAACGCTTCATTCAGAAAAAAATATGTTTTACTCACTTACATTAGTAAGCCAATTCATTTGAACCACAAGCATGGGTGAAAATGTATCAAATATACAAATATTCAGAAATAATAACAAAAAAATAGGTTTACGGTTCAAAAAACGTTTATTTTCTAATCTTGTAAAGTCAATTGAAATTTAAGATTTAGGTTAGAATCTTTGAATTTGAAGAATCTTTAACATATGTAAATAAAGTTTGATAAAATTTCCAGCTGAATGTTTACCTGAGGAGAAAAAAACAAGTTCAACAAATTACATTTCATAATTTAAATCCTGTAATTAAAGTTTTCACAACCTAAATCTATATTTTCAAAAGAACAATTTTTTTTAAATTAATCCAGATATAATTTTTTATATCTATGTGATTTTCACCAAGTTTGTGTTTCTAATGTGACTTTGCTTGAATTTAAAATTTTAATTTTTAATCAAGAATCAAAATTATGAAACCGGGATCTCCTTCAATTTCAATCCTTAATTGAATTTTAAAATTTATATTTAAATATTGATTTTAAAACTAAAATTTGAGCATAATCAGAATACAAACCTTGGATTTTAGTTCCAAGTCTGAATTTTGCATTTTGAACCCAAATTCAAAACCTGAATCTTAATTCCAGATAAGAAACTCTATGAACTTGAAACCAAAAAGCGAAATTTGTATCAGAACCCTTTACCAGAAATCTTTAACTTGATTTTGAATTTATGGTTTTCAATATGAATATTTTTCACTTATTGAACTTATAAATTAAAATAAAATTGTGCATGATGAAATTTTTTCACATTTTTAAATTCTGAACTCACGAAACTTTCTTATGTTTCAACTCTGAATATAAATTTAGGATAAAGAATTCAGATCCAAATTTTCAAAATGGTTCGAATTTTAAATATTTTCTTTTCATATTCCGAAATTATGAGTTTCGAATATGAAAAATTTATAACATTTAAGATTGAAATACAACACCGAGGTTCGAAGCAGGATTCTATACCAATGATGATCCCAACTGGAAATCAAGAACAATAAACTGGATACTTACTTGATATTTTTCTGGAAGTATCCGGGCTAGGCAAATCCAGAAAATTTTATCCTAAAATTTTTCCAAAAATCTGGCAAATATGCTGGAAAATTTCATTAAAATCAAGAAGAAATACACATAGGGAACTGTTTTTAATTTTTCGAAAAACATCAACCGATTTGGACTTATCAGAAGAATCAGGCTTCCAAAAAATCTTTTATTTTTATTTTGACAAAATTTGTTTTAAAAAAGTATTTGGACGCAAGATACATAGTTCTGAGTTCTGAAATTTTCGTTTGATTTGGAATAAAAAGGGAGAAATTCTGGTCAAAATCTGGACTATCTGATAATCTTAGTCTAACTTTATTGAAATTCAATATTTGGGACTCAATTACTGTCAACAAGTGAGAAATTTTTTGAAACACTATTGTAGAATTGTGGTCCTGGAATGAGATTTCTAGAGTTTGGAGTAGAGATTGTTACACTATTGTCACTCTTGAATAATTTTAGTAGCAAATCAAAATTTGATAAGAAATTTCAAATTTTATGTTTAGTAGAAAAAATTTACTTGGCAATTTTGGACCTTCATGGGGGGGGTTTAACCCCCAAAACCCCCCCCCCGTTCCTACGGCCATGCCTGGTTCAATAATGAAATCCAATAAGCCATTATCAATAGAAATTTAGCTTATCGCTCCTGGAAGAGATCAAAAACCGTTGAAAATAGAATTGTTTATAAAACATTACGAAATTAAGTTACAAGCTTGATTCATAAAGCTAAACTCAACCGCGATAAAAAAACTGTTTGATATAAATCAGTCATCGAAAAAATTTTAGAACAATATTAAAAGACTTGGACTTAGCAAACGGCAGGTTGACACCCACACTATAAAATACTCTGCTTCAGAGATCAATGAGTACTTCTCCTCGAATTTTTCGCAAAGAAAAAATGCCAAAATTATAATTCCTAGAAGCACAGAAGGTTACCAGTTCAGAAACATTGAAATCTATGAAATCATGAATGCTGTTTCTTCTATAAAATCAGATGCTATTGGTCTTGACAACATTCCTCTAAAGCTGATTCGTTTAATTTTTCCTCAAATATTACCCGTTCTTTCCCACATATTCAATACGATAATCTCAACATCCATATTTCCATATCAGTGGTAAAAGGTCAAAGTTATTCCTATAGCTAAGTAACCTAATAATAACGAAATAACAAACTTTCGACCAATTAGCATTTTATCTTCAGTTTCAAAAATATTTGAAAAACTTATTAAACTTTAAATTACTGAATATGTTAATACTAATAATTTGCTCACTATTTTTCAATCAGGATTTAGATCATTACGCAGCACTGAAACAGCGCTGCTGAAAGTTCATAATGACATTTCACTAGCCCTTGACAAAAAGGAGTATCTGTTCTAATTCTAATCGATTTTGCCAAAGCATTCGACAGTGTTTCCCATGTAAAACTAATACACATACTCGTCACTCAGTTTAATTTCAGCAAACCAGCAGTACAAATGATTCTTTCATATTTACAAGACCGCACTCAAGCCGTATGTATTGATGAAATAGTATCGAATTTTATTCCTATCCTCTCTGGTGTTCCTCAGGGATCAATATTAGGCCCACTACTCTTCTCTCTTTTTATCAATGATTTGCCCAATGTTATTCAACATTGTAAGGTTCAGATGTTTGCTGACGATGATCAAATATACATGTGTGATGATACCTTATACTTTATACCTGGCATGAGCCGTAGAATTAATGTCGATCTAAAGAATATTTACGAATGGTCAGTTCATAACTTTCTTCCCATAAATCCAGCTAAATCTAAAGCAATGCTTTTTAGCACACGTAAATCTCCTATCGAGCCACCTCTTTTGCATATTAGTAATGAAGCAATAACTTCCGGATTAGGATTAGGGTGAATGTACCCAATCTTGGCCCCTAAGGCATGGCTGACTAGATTTCCCATGATTGCAGTCTACCTGTAATGTGTACCTTCAAAAGTCCTTCGACAAATATGATTGCTTACTAGCCTGAAATGCAGTAAAAATATGTCCTTGCTTGAAAATGGTTGATAATTTAAGATAAACCTGATCAAACTTTTTATCGAAATGCTCCTTATTGTAGCCCCCGCGCCGAATTTTGGCCCTTTATGAGTTCCTTAAATTGGCCGTCTCTAGGAAAAACTTTCCTCACTAATACAACAACAGCCCCCACGAATTCATTGAAAATATCCCGGAAGGAAGCACATCAATGTTCTGTATTGTTTTCAAAAAGTCGGAAGTACGAAATGTCAATCAATTTTTATGATTGATATTTGCATGTAAAATTATAATCTTACGTCTAAAAGCATTACTAGTTTATTTCAGTTTTTGTGTATTCATAATTTCTATTATAAGTTCCAAACTATGGCATAAACATAACATAAATGTGTTCATTAATCAAGCAAACAAATCGTTTGCTAAATCTGTAACATGCAATCATGATAGATATGTTTCCAGTGAAGTTAACAGGGTAACATAAGATAGTAAATGTTCATATTTTTTTATTCCGCTCCCATAAAAGGAGGACCGACATTTTAAAAACTATTATGATCGAGGCAAGAAGCAAGCTAAAGCTAAAACTTAAGTCATCGAAAGATTCTTTTAATCATACATATTCAAAATGTCGCCCTTAGGAATTTTCTAGCAATCGTTTGCGTACACCGGGAAAGCAAAACAAGACAAACTTTCGCTCACTCCAGCCAGTCTGATAGAAATAGATTGCATCTCACTCATCCGTTTGGAAACTATAGGCAATGGAAGCGAACAGCAAATTCAAAAGCTGGCTGAAATTCGTGCTGCATCCCACTCGCACTCATGCAAAATCATCACCCAAACTCGGCAGCGCTTCTTTCGCATATTCCTTTCCAACAGAGACCAAACGTCATCACCTCCTGCTGATGCACAGTGATCTATAATTAAAAACAAACTTGGTCAAAATATTATTTTTGATTTCACATGAAACTGCAAACAATAAAAATTCAAGTTCGTTACAATATAGTATTCCAACATTGCAGTGCAATAATTTTTTTTAAATAAACATAATATTTAGATATCATAATTTGAGCTTTATAACAATTTCTTTCAAAGCGACACATATGCAGCGAATCAAATTAAATCAAAATACGTTAAACCTCATTTCCAAATGTGGATTTTTTTGGGTATGGATATAGTAACTTTAACATTGAGATCCAAGATATCAATTCGGATTCGGATCCGGTAAATTAATTTATTGAGAGGTAAATTTTATTGAGAAGAAAAGTTCTCGAAATTTACCATAAAAGAGCAGCTCAAATTGCAACTAAGCACTATAATTCCAACTAAGATGCCAAATAAGCTTGAGTTGACTTGAGAGATAAATGAATTAATTTTAGTCCAAAATACATTCAAGATATTTTAAATTCATTTCAATCATTCATTTTACTTTTGACCGGCTTTTCAATTTCCAGACCACTGTGCACCGTCGGCCGACGAACGGCCGCCGGCTGCCGACTGCCTGCTGATGTCGTTTTCACACATACATACATACTTCTATTTGTTGAATTGCATGCCAAGATTAGGCAAAAAAAATGTTTATATTTCCTTAAATTCTAGATAAAAATGTACGTAGTTTGCAGTAAATAATAATTTTAAATTTTTTGCCATGTTTCGCTGTAACCAACGGTGATTTTTAGTGATTTTTCCGTGAAGAGGTGTGTTTTTAAAATCAATCCGAAGTTGGCAGATGCATTAGCAAGGTAGGTTCATTTAAGATTTTTTCCGAAGATCATAATTTTATTTGCAGTTTGTCATGTAAAAAAAATTTATTTCGTAGTCATTTTAATTCGATTGTGAACAAATGCTATGCAGAATGTTGCATTATGCGATTTTCTGTTATGTTTGATTTTTTTTCATTTTTTGGCGTATGTTTGACATCAAAACCACCAAAATGCATTTTGGCAGGCCAAGATAAGGAGCATGCCAAATTAAGGCTCACTTACCTAGTTAGTCTGCATAAATAGTATTAAACCAAGCTCGAAAATCGAAGAAACGATTACAATCTAATTGAATTTCAAAGTGTAACAATTTAAAAGATTTGTATCTTCAGTTACATGAATTATTAATAAACAAATGAAATGAAATGAAAAATTTACGTAAAATGTAGGTGCGTTCCATGAAGCACAAATTCTTATAGGGACGCGTTCACATATCGATTTCGTAGCATCTACGTGAAAATCAATTGGTTAAAAATTATGTTGTTTTTCACGTAGCCCCTGCGTGCTGATTATTTTGGGTGAAGGCCACGGGCTGCGGCTTTAAGTTGTGCTGATCATAATAAAACCAAAATTGTGACTAGGGATGAGAGCCAAATTAGTATTTTTTTAAATCAATTCTAAAGAAAAAATATCATACAAAATAAGGCATCCCCTTAAAGTTTACTGAATGAGCCTTTCAATTGTGTGGGCTTTCTGGAAGGCCAAAGATTACACCGATTTTTTGGGCCACCTTAACGTAATAATACAATAAAACCAATGAAACTACATTACCGTTATTCGACAGTGGCTTTTCCGAGGCGTGTAGCTTACCTATAAAGAAGAAAAACATAATATTATTCAGAATGAATTTGTCTTAATAGGGTGGTATCTATAATTAAAGATATACATTGAACCTCTGCAAGCATCTTATTAAATTATTTTATATCTCAATATATTTTTTTTTAATTTTAAACGAACACAAACATAAAGGATCTCAGTGAAACTTCATGTTTCTTTGAAGAGATCTAATTCAAACCTAACACCAAGGCGTACATCTTTCAGTGATCGAGATTCGATCTCATGACCTCTGGCTTGGAAGACTTGATCGCTATTCTCTACACGCTCCTTTATTTAAACTCAAAATTAAGTAGTTTTGGCTCAAAATAGCAGTTCAATGGCAGCCCTCAACTTTGAGTTTGACTGGGCAATCGCAAAACTAAGTTCGGCAGCCGAACTTAAATTTATCCTTTTTATTCGAGGGTTGTTTATTTTCAGGGAACTAAAGGATGGTTAAATTTTTTGTACCCGGATGTTGCTGTTCCGGTACATTGCATTGCATTTACAGAGCAATGGAAAGTTTTGACACTCCTCGTCAAAGAAAACTTCCGGATGTTACTTCCCACGGGAAGTAAATAACATCTGGAAGTTTCCGGACATTCCAAGCTGCTCACCATATGGTGACAATGACGGACAGAATTTTACGCTGACACGGTGGACATTTTATTATGAAGTTTTTCCATAGTCTTCCGGTAATTGTTCCGGAACGACAACGTTTTGCGACGTATTCGTTGATTGTTGTTCCGGTTCGAACTAAACTCGCTAAGTGTTTTCAGTCCAACAAAGAGAGTTTAATTTTTAGTTCATACGGTCGTACTCAGCTTTGCTCCCTTGCCGAAGGAGAAAAAGGAATCAATTTTGAGTTCGCAGTTCGAACTCCGTTTTGAACCGTCGCAAGGAGGAAAAGGGGTACACAGAAAAAAAATCTGAATCCTTAACAACACTGAAATTGAAAAACCTTTAATATTACATGACGTCGAACGTGATTTGTTGATGTAAATTTACAGATTGAAAAAAGATGAATCCATAATAGCACTGAATTCGAAGGACATGAATATTACATGACACGGAATGCGATTAGTTGATGTAAATTTCCATCACATATGATGTAAATAAAAAGAAGCATGCAAAAGGCGGAATTTTCAGTGCGAATTAAATATTACACGTCTTAAATATTTACATGTCTTCCAAATTTTACACGTCTGTTGAAATTCATAGACGTGTAATATTCAACTCGCTCTGAAAATTCCATCATATTGTAGCCGTAAACTGTCCGATCCGGTGCAAGCGTGTCGCTTATGCGCCACCCTTAAAAGGGACGACACACCAAGATCAATTTGCCCGGCTGAGACTCTCCACAAGGCGAGTCCTTATAGCTCTTCCAAAAGGTAAGAAGGATCGAGACAGTTTGACTTGCCAAAATCAGCGGCCGATGAACTCAAGTTTAACTCGGCCAACTCACAAAAATATTCAAATTCTAGAAAGTTTTCCAAAAATCCCCCAGTAGAAATCCCTCATACCTGAAAATTAATCATCATAGGTCCACGAAACTACTCGGCACCAGATGTGATTGTGCATGGAAGTGGCTTTTTATTTAACCGCGACCGAGTTAAACCTTTGCTGTTAAAAAGGTACTAAATAGTGGTACGCATATTCACGATTTTCTTTCATATCGTCCTGGAAAAGCCTACGCAACAACCGACATTTTTCATCCAGGTCACTCTCCATCGCTTTCACCTCGCCACGAATCAATAACTCGTAATTTACTTCATCGTTATTCAAATGGTCAACACGCGGGAAATTTTCCATTTTGAATACAAATTTTGGAAAAATTTGACCGTTTTACACTTTCCAGATATATAATAAAAAAAATTATAACAATGAATAAAAATGAATAACGAAATGAAAATAAATAAGTAAATAAGAAAAAAAAAATTAAATGGAAATAATAAAGTAAAAATGAAATAATTAAACTAGAAAAAAAATAAAAATTAAATTGAATAAGAAAACACAAGAAATTCAACAAATTTCTTTTCCTTTTATTTGAGAAAATACTCTGACAAACTTCAGCAGTTTTTTTTTTTAAATACAACAGAAACTACTTCGTTTCTTGCTCGAAAATGGTGCACTTCAGCACACGAGGTTGTAAAGTTTTCCACTCTACGTAGACTTTAATGTCTTATCCGAAGATTACGGGTCTTAATCACGAAATACTGTATAGTTTTGACTATACGCAGAATTAAACGATAGGCTTTAATTAAGCAGTGAGCATTTGCACACGCAACTGTATAGTAATTTACTATACGCAGAATCCTAAAAAAATCTCAACGGTGAACCAAATAATGTATCCATATAACCTAATAGGAAGTTCAAAATTGAAAATGAAACCTAAGCGTACATAGTATATTTCGAAAATCTTTCTACACCAAAAACAAGTCCATTCAAACTACTGTAATTCTCCAAAATACCCGTAAATGCAGCCTTAGAAACCTGCAGTTGGGCGCCAAATCTGTAGCCGTAAACTGTCCGATCCGGTGCAAGCGTGTCGCTTATGCGCCACCCTTAAAAGGGACGACACACCAAGATCAATTTGCCCGGCTGAGACTCTCCACAAGGCGAGTCCTTATAGCTCTTCCAAAAGGTAAGAAGGATCGAGACAGTTCGACTTGCCAAAATCAGCGGCCGATGAACTCAAGTTTAACTCGGCCAACTCACAAAAATATTCAAATTCTAGAAAGTTTTCCAAAAATCCCCCAGTAGAAATCCCTCATACCTGAAAATTAATCATCATAGGTCCACGAAACTACTCGGCACCAGATGGCGACTGTGAGTGGAAGTTGCTAGAGCTAAAATTCTCAACATCAAAATTTAAATTCTAATTCGTGTCGCGTAGTGATGGAATTTCAAAATCTCCAATTAAAACTCTCAGATAGGCTTACTAAGTAACTGTATTCAAAACGTCATAAATCGGAATTTCATAATAATATATTGCTTATTTCATTAATCAGTAACGGGTATTTCATTTTGCTGGCATTTAATCGCAAGTATGTACAGTATCATAATTTCTTGGATCCTATTTCAGTTACTCCTTCTTATTCATTCTCTCTTTCTAGCCTACCTAACAGTGCGTGCGATTTCTAACTTCTCTTCTACTCCGTGCCGTGCATGCATTCGGCTGTTCGGGCTCCGCGCCGATCAGCTACTCTCGTTCCAAATTCAGGGTCGTCCAATAGTTGTGGTAACGAATGCATTCGATTTACAAAATAAAATTTTAGATCATGATCAAAATGAGGGTTTCATTTAAGGTCGCGGCCGTTGCAAATTTGCATTTCCATATAGATGGTAATTTAGCAGTGGAATATATTCATAGTTCAGTCAGCAAAACAATTTCGGATGATGCTTTCAAATCAGCATTTGCGACGAATGTCGCAGTAATATGGGCGTCGGATGTGGACGCGTACTAAATGAGGGGAAGGCAAAGACGAAGTTATTCAATAGTTTCGACTCACCATGTGCGCTGCAAGGGATCATACCTCTCTCGGTGAACTTCTCCCGCTCGGCTCAACCTGCTGTAGGGAGGCAATGACGTCAATGCTGTTGGTTCGGATGCTGCTGATTGTCGGGTGGTTGTACTGCTGACGAGGCTTCGCTCCTGGTGGAGCAAACCGAAGTCGTCGTGGTGACGGGGTTTCCCGGGTGGTTACTTCCGGGCCTTTTCCTACCAAATGGGGTGGAGGGGGGCTTCCTGGCGTAGTGGTTCCGTGTGATGGGTTCGTACTGGAAATCACGCCGTCAGCCCTCGAGGGAAACTTCCGATGGTTAGCGGTTGGAGTTTCAAGCAATTGAGCACGTGATGACGGTGTGCTCGATTCCGGCGGTTGCCGGGCAATCTGGTCGTGCTTAGTAAAGTAGTATTAAAGTAAAGAAGTATTTAAAAAAAACAGGAATGCAAAAAGTTATATTATGAACGTTTACTGAACAACACACCACATTCGAAGCTTTGGAGAAATATAAACACCCTCATGGGTAAAAACAAACCAACCACATCAATCAACCTGTCTGATGAAGAAGGCAGCACTACCAACAATTTAGAAGTTTGTGAAAAATTAAACAGGCACTTTTCCACAATTGGCAAAAGGTTAGCTGAGGAAATTCCAATTGACCCTGGCTCTGACCATTTATCCCGTATTGAACATGTACAAAATACAATATTTCTACATCCAGCTACTGTGAATGAGGTAAGGGTAGTCATTCTATCCCTTAAAAATAAGAAGGGCTGTGGACCTGATAATTTCCCAGTAAGTGTCTTAAAAAATTACCATGACAAATTCTCTATCATACTTAAGGAATATTTTAATTACATTTTAGAGACTGGAATTTATCCTGAATGCCTCAAAATCGCAAAAGTTATTCCTGTTTTTAAGGCTGGCGATTCCCATGATATAAACAACTACCGTCCAATATCTACCTTAAGTGTTTTTAGTAAAGTGTTTGAAAAACTTCTTGTGACCAGAATTGTAAATTTCCTGAACCAGCATGACATACTTTATAAGCTGCAATATGGTTTCAGATCCGGCTCGAGCACACTAATTGCCATCTCAGAACTAGTCGACTCCATTATTTCTAAAATTGATTCCAAAAATATTGTGGGAGCATTGTTTTTGGACCTTAAAAAAGCTTTCGATACATTGAATCACGAAATATTACTATCCAAACTAGACAAATATGGAATAAGAGGAACAGCTAATAATATCCTTCGCAGTTACTTAGAGGGGCGGAAGCAATTTGTAGTGATTGAAAATACCAAAAGCGTGGTAAGAAATATTGATATAGGTGTACCACAAGGTAGCAATATAGGTCCGTTACTTTTTTTGTTGTATGTTAATGATCTCTGTAACTTACCATTAAAAGGCACAGCACGCCTATTCGCTGATGATACAGCAATTTTCTACTCAGCAGCATCTACTGATATTATCATTCAACAAATTGAAAATGACTTGAAATTGTTATCTAAATATTTTAATACCAACTTGCTCTCACTCAACTATACGAAAACCAAATACATGTTATTTCATTCTTCACATAAAAGATTACCTCCGAATATTGACCCAACGATAAATGGAAATGTTATTGAGAGGGTAAAATGCTTTAAATATTTAGGAATCTACCTAGATGAAACTCTTTGTTGGAGTCGTCACACAGAATATCTAGAGAAAAAAGTTTCTCCTCTTTGTGGTATCCTATGGAAATTGAGAAATTTTGTGCCTCAACATGTTTTATTGAAATTTTACTTTGCGTTTATTCACTCTCATATTAACTATCTTATTATGATATGGGGAAGAGCTTCCTTGTCAAATTTACAAAAACTTCAAACTCTCCAGAATAGATGCTTAAAAAATATTTATAGACTACCGTTGCTCTTTCCTACCCAACAGCTCTACACCTTAAGAGCCCATAACATTCTTCCATTAAAAGATCTTTGCGATTTACAAACTGTAATATATGTCTACGACAATTTACACACAAGTTTCAGTAATCAAAACATCCATTTTACAACGGGATTGCGTACTCATAACACTCGCCAGTCAGATTTTTTACAACGAAGCCGATCCGTGACATCCTTAGGTCAAAAAAGAATATCATTTATTGGTCCAACTAAGTACAATGCCTTGCCTAATGAAATAAAAACCATCAACAACCGTTCTACGTTCAAAATCAAAGTAATACAGCTATTAAAAGAAAAATTGAGTCGTTAAAAACCGATCGATCAGTGACCAGTTTTCTTCTTTTATAATTAATTTTTGTAGCAATTTAGTTTCTTTGTGTGTTCTTTTTTTTTTTATTAATTATTTAAATTATAATGTCTTATTTGATTAAATGTTTGCTTAGTAGTATTAATATCAAATAGTGGATCTCTTTAAAGGAAATCTGTTTTCCATTGAGATCCATGTAGTATTTAATTTAGTATTATCATTACATTTCCTCAAAAAAAAAAAAAGCTTAGCGGGTGCTGGAAACTGCTGTTGATGAAATAATGTGCCTTACGGCAACTGCATTAGCACTGACACGGGCACGCTTTTTCACGCACGACTTTACCTGCTCTTTTGTAAATCTTGCACGCACTTCGACCCTACTCTGAACTGTTACTGTGTAGCTTAATTGGATAGCTACACAAAAAGGAAAGAATTAATTTTTGATTTTGAAATCATACCACTATTTAGTACCTTTTTAACAGCAAAGGTTTAACTCGGTCGCGGTTAAATAAAAAGCCACTTCCATGCACAATCACAACCCAGATTGAAGTGATTTGTGGAGTGCAGCCTCAGATCAGGGCAAGAGATCTCGGTCGTTGACCTAAGCAGGAAATACGTTTTTCCCGAGCGACCTTTAGAAAACCTTCGGGATTCTGAATAATTAAGATCGTCGCTCGCTCATCAGCTGGACTTTGGATCTTGCCCTCTCAATCCAGACCTTATGAAACATTGTAAGGAAACGGCTTAAGGTGAATAAGCCACGGAAATCAATCTTCGAACATACGTTCGATAAAGACATCGAATCGAGCAGTTCCAATAGACTACTGTAAGGCGCCAAACCGATACCTTGAATCGGTTTGTGGAGATCGAAATTTTCAAATGGTGCAACTGCTACAATATGTGTTGCTTCTTTTTCGTTACATCATATGTGATATAATTTTACAAATGTTTTTGGTCGCACACAATTCTTAACAACACTGAATAAGAAATTTCTTAAAATTACACGTCATGGAATGTGATGACGACATTGAATTTGTGTTTAATCAATATTGCAAACACTGAACATGATAATGTCATGTAAAATTATGAACTGTCAAGAACAGGATCATAGACAAATGTAAAAGTGTCAAGTCAAGTCGTGCACCAAAGTTTAAGCAGTTTTCCCGCGAGTGAGATTCCCGGAGATCTTCGTGAAGCAGGGATGCGGTTCCGGAAGCGGCTCCACGTTAATCAACTTAGGATCCGGGGAAGAAAGTAAAAGGGTGAAGTGAATCCTAATAAAAAAAATGTGTGCTAAAAAATGTTTGTCGCTAAGTAAAATAAATTAAATTAGTTACAAAAAAGTTTAATTTTTATGAAGAGATGAGAAAATTCCATTGTTGAATCATATTAACAAAAAATAAAACAAAATAAATTCCAATTGGAAAGTTTCTCTTCCAATATTCAGTGAGATTATAATTTACATCATTTTTATTTTACACGTTGCAAAATTTTACATCATTTTTATTTTACACGTTGCCAAATTTCACTGGCGTGTAATTTCCAACTAGCACTGAAAATTCCGTCATATATGATGCTTCTTTTTATTTACATCACATGTGATGTGATTTTACAGATTTTTTTCGTTGTGTGTACTTAACTTTAAGTTCATAGAATCGAACTATGTTTTGAACGTCGGTCATACTTAATTTTGAGTTTAAATAAAGGAGCGTGTACACACAACGAAAAAAATCTGTAAAATTACATCAAATATGATGTAAATAAAAAGAAGCATCATATATGACGGAATTTTCAGTGTGTGTTGAATTTTACACGCCTGTAAAATTTTCAAGACGTGTAATATAAAAGTCATGTAAATTTTAAAACCACTGAATTTAGGAGAAATTTTCCTATTGGATTTTTTTGGTTTACTTTTCAGTTACTTTTAGGAACGCCAAAGCGAACCAATTTAATAGCGGATTTTCATCTCTAAAATAAAATCAATTTGGTTTTAATAAAAATCATTTATTTGTTAAGAAATCTGATTCTACACACTACAATTGTCTTTTATTGTCTAAAGAACAAAGATTTTCCCATGTTTATAAAACATGGGAACACTAAATAATTTTTATCCGAAAATGTATGCATATTTCGTCGTTTCCGGATTACCAGCTTCGAAGGACAATTATGTACAGGATTCCGCTCCCAGAGTTGCATCCTGTGGGTCCGCTGCCGTAGCACCGCAAAGAATTTGATGAATCAACAGTATCCACTAACTAACAGACGTGAAAACTTCTTCAAAGCAACTTTCGACTGATTGTTTTGGTGCACGACTTGACGCAACACTTTGTTTACTTTTGTGTGTACCAGTTTTGACAGGCTGTATTTTTACATGATATATTGCGTTCAGTTACATTAAATTTCCATTTAATTAAAATTCAATGTCCATATAACATTCCACGTCGTGTAATTTTAAGCAAATTGTCATTCAGTGCTGTTAAGAATTTTGTGTAGCTAAATAAATTTGTAAAATTACATCACATATGATGTAACGAAAAGGAGGCATCATATATGATGGAATTTCCAGTGCGAGTTGAATATTACACGATTGTAAACTTCAACAGACGTGTAAAATTTGAAAGACATGTAGCATATTTAAAACGTGTAATATTCAATTTGTACTGAAGATTCCGTCATATGTGATGCTTCTTTTTATTTATATCATATGTGATGTAAATTTACATCAAATAATCGCATTCCGTGTCAAGTAATATTCGTGTCATTAGAATTCAGTGCTGTTAAGGATTGAACTTTATTTTAATCTGTGAATTTACATCAATAAATCGCGTTCTACGTCATGTAATATTAAAGGTTTTCAATTTCAGTGTTGTTAAGGATTCAGATTTTTTTGCTGTGTAGGCCACGGTCGGTGGCTAAGTTATTTTAACTGCTAATTTTCCATTAAAAATCTTCCAAAATATCTGAAGGTTACGAAAAATATCACTTTGGAATATCAATACTCCTTATTTTTTACAGTACATTTAATGTGAACAATCCACAAACCTAAATTGTACCCCAGAAAAAAATATTATTAAAATCAACTTTTTAAATATATTTTTCAAATTTTAGTGGCTTTGAGGTAAATTTGGAAGATGTTCAACTGTAGAAAGGAATAAGAAAATCACAAAGAACCGTGAATAGCCAATGAATTTGTTAATTTACAAAACGTTGGCAAAATCATTCCAAATATTGAAATCGCTAACAAGCAAATTCTGTCATTTTTTAATAATTTTCATTGGAGTCAGAGTATTTATTTGAAATGGTTATAACTTGTTTCATGACATACCGTCAACTGGGGCAACATGCAACAATTTTCAACTTCAATGGCTTCTAAAAAACTTATGTTCACAGTTAATCGTATCCTTTATGCCTCAAAAGTTTTAAGGATGCTGGGGCATCAAATTGGCGTAGTTGAAAAAATTATTGGTTTCCTCAGTTATTTTTAATTTTCTAAAACATGCGATTTTCACACTCCTTAGAAAATGGGGTAACTTGCAACTAACTTTGTTTTTAATGAAAAATCTTATGAACACGTACGAAAATTCATAGTTTTTAATATATTTGCGATGCCTTAAAGACCATTACGCATGACAACACCAATTGCAGTAGTTTTTAGGTCTGTAAAAACATATTTTCACATTTTTTCTGAAAATAAGGATGCTGCATACATTTAGGGGTTAAATAATACTACGAAAAATTCTACAAGCTGAAATCATAAAAATAAATGTTTGGATGAATGGAATTTAAATGTTTACAAACGCGTGATGCAAAACATTCATATTCCAGCACATGGAAACAAGATTTACAAGGTATTTCTTTGATTTTCATTTTGTTGCATTTAACCCCAGACACCTTACTAAATTTTAAAAATATTCATTTAATAAAATTGGGTGATTGTCCGAAAAATATTTTTACACCAACAATGTTGGTATAACATGAGGAAACCTGTAAAAAGTTTGTAGGTAATTTTATGAAGCCGATCCGTCATACTGGGTAAAGTTTTTTTCGGCTTCAAAAATGTTAAAATTTGTACATTTATTGCTCGATTTTTCAAATTTTACATAAAAATAAAAAACTTAAGACAACTAGCTTAAGATGCGAGAAATTATGTCATCTTCATTTTGTTATCATTAAAAGATAACTTTATTACAATACATTAAATTAAAAATTGATTCAATGTAGTGTTATATAAATGTTGCATCGAACCCCGCTGTTGCATGATGCCCCGTTTGACGGTACTAAGCTATTTTTCATGTTCACCGAAAACCGATGCTTAGGAAAAAGAAAATTTTTATTTCATGATTATTTGAATTTTCCGGAATAATTTATAGGCAAATTTTTTTGTTCCATAAAAAAATCCACAAACAATCGAAACATCCAAATCATCTTATAATCAACACTGAAGCTTGGAGACCCCAAAAGTATCGTAAAACATATAGGAGCCAAAAGTCATTTAAACAGTGAAATTTTAATGATCTGAAATCCGTCTATCTATGTGGTGCATTTAAAATAGTGTCATAAGTGTGAATTTGTGGACACTTAGTCGATAAATATTTTTTTTATTATTCGCCAAATTAATTTCACTTTATTAATTTTTGTTATTTTAAAAACTGTTCAATCTGCACTCAATCCATTAAAGACAATAGCACATTCATTTGATACCAATATACCAAATAAAATAGGTTTAAACGGATAAATGAGGTTTATACGAGGTAATCCTCCTGTCTCGTTATTGTATGCTGAATAATTGGTTATTTGTTGGATATGACATTTCGCTGAAAAGTTTTCCATCAAAGTGCCGAACAACAAGTCAAAGACTTTGCAACCACGTGATCATCACAATTACCGAAGGAAAAGTTTCTTGCCGTCCAAAGTGTTGGAATTTTCAACAGTGTTGCAAAACCACTTGACTCGAAATTAAAATTTTTACAAAGAATCATCCCCGAGACACCTTACTTACAACAAAGCCCACGTACATTCGTATATTTTGGTGGGTACAGGTAGCATGGCATAGCCGAGAAGATGGGGCAATTTTCTTGAAAAATTCCTTGCCATACCGCTGCTGAAGACTGAAGACCGCTTCCAATCAGGCGCACATTTCCCTACTAATCAAATGCCGCAACGCAACTCGGGCTGCAATGATCAAAATTCCCGAAAAAAATCCAAATGGTGGAAAAGTCCAAAAAGCCCATCACTCAGGCACAATCTAACGAAAACCTCTACCCACCTCAGCAGAGATGCGTAGTCAATATGTGGATATGTAGAGGGAAGGATCAGATGAGGTTCGCATGCCACTGACACCCCACAGAATCTGCCTGGTACATTTTGGTACTGTAAGCGGGTATTGTGGGGTAACAAGCCGACATGAATAAAGGAAGTTATATTTAGTCTAATCAAAAGTTCCTAAGGTTTTATTATTTATGGATTCATATACGAAAACGCTTTTCGAAAACTGGGGATTTAAAAAGTTGAATTGTAACTTTTGAACGGCGCTATAAGGACCGTATCGTAATTTATGAATACAACTTCAAGCCTCTCTGTGAAAAACACTATGAAGAGTTTTGACAGCTGTTCAGTGATCGCGTGTTATAAACATAGTAAACAAACAGAATATCTCGAAAAAAGTTGAGTTTTGAATCCAGACGCAGCAATGAAGGGACTTCCGGAAGAAAAACGGAAAACGATTGTGACCAAATACTGTTCGGAGCCCAGCTTGACGATAAGAAAATAGGCGAAACAGGAAGGAGTCAACATCTGTGCAGTTCAAAATGGTATTGCCCGATATAGTATGCACAACACTTTGAGGGATCTACCTGGACGTGGCCGAAAAGTTGATGCATCCAAGCCGGCTTTGGACAAAAAGATATGCCAGCAGTTTGAAAGAAAACGGAAGATGGCAGTTCGGGATTGCGCAAGAAAGTGTGGGACATCAATCGGAATGGTGCAACGTGTCAAGGCACGTAACTCGTTGAAGACCTACAAGAAGCAGAAATGTCCAAAACGCAGCAAAGTTCAGGCGGAATCCGTGAAAACTCGAGCTCGAAAGCTGTACGATGAGGTTTTGAGCAAGAAGAATTTGTGCATTTTTATGGATGATGAAACATATGTGAAAATGGACTACAAAACTCTGCACAATTCTACACTGTGCCTCAAGGAACGCTGTCCTAAACTCGGAGAAGTCAATTTTTTGTGAAAAATTTGGCAAGCAGGTGCTGGTTTGGCAAGAAATTTGTCAATGTGGTATGAAGTCATCACCTTTTTTCACTTTCGGGAACATGAATGCCGAAATATATCGGACTGAATGTCTTCAAAAGCGTATTTTGCCACTCATTCAGAAGCATAAAGGCCAGACACTATTTTGGCCAGATCTTGCATGATGCCACTACGCGCGTTCAGTCTTGGAGTGGTATCGAGAGATGGAAGTCAATTTCATGGCAAAAGCGATGAATCCTCCAAATTGCCCAGAGATCCGGTCTATCGAAAGGTATTGGGCCCTGATGAAAGGGAAACTGCGGAAGAAGGACCATGGAGCTGTTGACATCAATCAGTTCAAGAAGGACTGGATAAATGTAAGCAAAACCATCGATGCAACCGTTGTGCAAAACTTAATGCGAGTAATCAACAGAAAAGTGCGTGAACTGAGCAGATCCAAGGATCATTAGATGATCCTTGCTGTTATCCCATTCTTTGAAGTCTAATAAACATGTACAATGTACAAACAACCAGAATTGAAAAATAAAAGAGCAATAAATAAATAGAAGACTTATTTATAACGTGTATTCATTATTTACGATACGGTTCTTAGTTAGCAGTGTTTCAAGTAGTCAATCTTCAACCCATTTTCCTAATGAAAGCTTTTAAAATTTACCACACTTTTTTGGACATTTTTTGTTGAAGCTTATACGTCAGTTCTCTGTGATTGGACCTTTAAGTGTTTTTTTTTTTTAACTTTGTTTATTTGAAACGGCTCATACCGAAGGTTTTAAAGAGCCAAACCCTTGTTTTTGTATTTACAATTCATACATTGTGTAGTTGAAGAAAGAAGAATAAAGAAAAGGGAAAAAGAATTTAAACACGAAGATCTATAGATTTAAAGAAAAGGTATAATTCGAACATGTAATCTAGGTCCACCGCAGCCAACACATCCCTCACTGGAACATTAGGTGGTTTCCCTCGGGCCCGAAGGGAGTCTATTAAGTTCGCTCTGGCGATAAGGTGGTCCTCACAAGACCAAACAAGATGCTCGACATCATGGTAACCCTGGCCACAACCACACAAATTGCTGCTAGCGAGATTTACACGAAAGAGTAACGCGTCTAAGGAACAATGATTGGACATGAGACGGGAAAATGTTTTAATAAAATCCCGACTCAGGTCCAATCTATTGAACCAGGGTTTAAGGCTTACCTTTGGGATAATCGAGTGGAGCCACCGACCCAACTCATCTTCGTTCCATTTGCGCTGCCAGTTGACAATAGCGTTTCTCCGGACTAAAAAGTAGAATTCGTTGTAGGCGATTTGACGCTGATAAGTGTCGCCTTCAACCGCACCCACCTTTGCAAGAGAGTCTGCCCTCTCATTGCCCGGTATCGAGCAATGTGAGGGGACCCAAACAAATGTGATTGCAGAACAGCGTCTAGATAAAGCACTCAACGTTACCCGTATCTTCTCAAGAAAGTACGGTGAGTTCTTTCCGGGCCTTATTGAACGAATAGCCTCAATAGAGCTAAGACTATCCGTTACAATATAGTAGTGTTCAACGGGACGTGTCACTATACAATCAAGTGCACAATGAATAGCTGCCAATTCCGCGATG
The DNA here is from genome assembly GCF_029784155.1 of Uranotaenia lowii. Classification (NCBI taxonomy): domain Eukaryota; kingdom Metazoa; phylum Arthropoda; class Insecta; order Diptera; family Culicidae; genus Uranotaenia; species Uranotaenia lowii. The sequence goes on from NC_073693.1 coordinate 166,659,808, forward strand.
TATACTGAGCATGGAGATTGAAGACTGTAAGAGGCACTAAAATTTTGGTTGAACACTCCAAACCCGGTACATTCGTCTATCAGGGATCCATCAGTAAAGTACATTTTATCAGCATCGACGTGTCCATACTTGGCATCAAAAAGCCTAGGAACAATAAGACAACGATGTTGTTCCGGTATTCCACGGATTTCCTGCTGCATGGACAAATCAAACTGGACAGAGGAAGAGTCGTAGTCAGAGTGAAAAACACGAACGGGAGAGAAAGACGAAGGATTAACCTGCATAGACATGAATTCATGATATATAGTCATATACCTGGTTTGAAGATTGTGCTCCAGTAGCTTTTCAAAATTTGCAATCACCAATGGGTTCATGATCTCACACCTGATGAGGAACCGGAGAGATAATGAATAAAATCGATCTCTCAGTGGGAGTACGCCTGCCAAAACTTCAAGACTCATTGTGTGCGTTGAGGGCATACAACCCAGGGCTATTCGTAAACAACGATATTGAATACGCTCGAGTTTAATGAGGTGTGTTTTGGCAGCTGATTGGAAACAGAAACTGCCGTACTCCATTACTGAGAGAATAGTTGTTCTATAGAGTTTTATTAGATCTTCTGGATGGGCTCCCCACCAGGTGCCGGTAATTGTTCGGAGAAAATTAATTCTTTGCTGACATTTTCCTTTCAGATACTCAATATGAGCTCGCCAGGTGCACTTGGAATCAAACCAAACCCCAAGATACTTAAAACACCTCGATTGAGTGATCGTTCTGCCTAGGAGTTGAAGCTTAGGTTGAGCAGGTCTACGTTTCTTAGTGAAAACTACCATCTCCGTTTTCTGTGGAGAGAACTCAATCCCAAGCCCCAATGCCCAGGATGACAATCTGTCTAAAGTATCTTGTAAAGGCCTGTGCAGATTAAACTCTGTAGATCCTGTTACAGATACTACACTGTCATCTGCAAGTTGTCTCAGTGTGCAGCCTTCAGAGATACAACTGTCGATGTCACTTACGTAAAAGTTATACAAAAGAGGACTCAAACATGAACCTTGAGGTAGGCCCATGTATGAAGTCCTTCTTATTGCAATATCTCCTTGCGCAAAGTTAAGGTGTTTCTCACAAAGCAAACTGTATAAGATGTTGTTCAATAGAGGAGGCAGACCCCGGGAGTGTAATTTTTCTGACAAAACCTCTATTGAGACTGCATCAAAAGCTCCCTTTATGTCTAGGAATACCGAAGCCATTTGCTCACGTTTTGCATACGCTATTTGTATCTCTGAAGACAGCAGAGCAAGACAATCGTTTGTCCCTTTACCCCTACGAAACCCAAATTGAGTATCTGATAGGAGGCCATTTGTTTCCACCCATTTATCCAATCGGAACAAAATCATTTTCTCCATCAATTTCCGTATACAAGACAACATCGCTATTGGGCGATACGAATTAAAATCGGACGCAGGTTTACCAGGCTTTTGGATTGCAATAACTCTCACTTGTCTCCAATCTTCAGGAACAATGTTATGTTCCAAAAATTGATTAAATAAATTTAACAAGCGAAATTTTGCAATGTCCGGGAGATTTTTCAACAAGTTAAACTTAATTTGATCAATTCCCGGAGCCGAATTGTTACAGGAGAGAAGAGCAAGTGAGAATTCTACCATGGAAAAGCGAGAGTCCAGTTCACTCCTTCCTGGAGGCACATTCCGAATTATTTTTTGCACAGGTGTGGAATCTGGACAGATTTTTCGTGCAAAGTTAAAGATCCAACTATGGCTATATTCTTCGCTCTCATTAGTTGAAGTACGGTTACGCATGCGTCGTGCCACTTTCCACAATGTACTTAAGGACGTTTCTCGTGACAAACCTCCCACAAAATTACGCCAATACGCCAGTTTTTTTCCTTTGATCAACTTTTTGAATTGATTTTCAAGGGAAGAGTACAGTTGGAAGTTGTCAAGTGTACCATGCTTTCGGAAGGCTTTAAATGCATTCGATTTTTCGGCATGCAATTGGGAACACTGGTTGTCCCACCATGCATTGGGAGGTGTTCGACGAATCGATGAGTTTAGGATGGGTTTCGTTTGAGATTGAACCGCACTTTCATAAATCAAGCGAGCAAGGAAGTTATATTCCTCCATGGGCGGTAAGCCAATTACACGATCTAGGTTTGTCGTAATCGTATCTGCATATTTCTTCCAGTCGATGTGTCTTGTAAGGTCATATGTCATATTTATTGTGTTTGAAGAGTTAACCCCATTGGTGATTGTAATTTCGATAGGCAAGTGATCACTACCATTGGGATCATGGACCACCTTCCACTGGCAATCCAATGATAGTGAATTTGAGCAGAGTGAGAGGTCAATAGCACTTTGTCTTGCAGGAGGTTTAGGCACTCGTGTTTTTTCACCCGTGTTCAATACAGTTAAATTGAATCTGTCGCAAATGTCATAGATAAGAGTGCAACGACTATCGTCAACTTGCTCTCCCCAGACAGTTCCATGTGAATTGAAATCACCAAGGATCAACCTTGGCTCAGGGAGCACTGAGCATAGGTCCTCTAGGTGACTCGGATCCACTGCAACTCTCTGCGGCCAGTACAAACTGACAACATATAAGTCCTTACCTCTTATAGTTGTATGGCAAGCAACCGCTTCAATTCCGCCTGATAAAGGAAGGTTGATTCTGTAAAAGGAGTGGCGCTTATTGATCCCCAAAAGCACCCCTCCATAAGAATCGTCACGATCCAGACGGACAACATTGAAATCGTGGAATAAGATGTTAGATTGAGAAGAAAGCCAAGTTTCGGACAAAGCAAAAATATCGCAATTAGTTCTATGAATCAAAAAGTTGAACGCATCCATTTTTGGAATAAGACTACGACAATTCCACTGTAAAACAGTGATATCTCTGACCTCTCGGACTTGATTAGTCATCGAGAGAGATAAACACTGAAAGAAGGGGCCAAGTTTGCATCAATTGCTGAAAAAATGTCTTTACCATGGGGAGCATTGAAGTAACAATACATCTAACGGAATCAGAAACATTAAAGGACGAGAATATTCCGTTAATAATGTCAGATAGTTTAAAAATCCCGGATAGATTAGGTGTTGCCGACGAAACCACGTTCGATGTTGGAGTTTTTGATGTTCCGGCGACAGCTGGGTTATTTGGTGTCGAAATTGTCGCACGGAATCCAGGTGGAATTTCTTCTGGTTCATTTTTTTCAGTTGGTTTATTGGCAAAGCTGAAGGCTGGGGAAACCGCGGGTGTTCGTCTTGGAATTTTAGCAGAAGACGCTTTAGTACGCTTCCTGGAGTACCCTGATAGAACGAATGGGCGCCCTTCATCAGCCGAATCTGAATCCACTACATCAACTGGCAGAGCAGCAAAAACATTGTTAGATTGAGTGGGGGTCGGAGGAGAGGCGTTCTTTAAAATGGCTGCATAAGAACGATTGGATCGTTCTTTTAAAGAACGCCTCTGTTTATCCCAGCGGCTTTTGAATGCCTCGCACAAGGAGATATCATGAGGTGAGTCTCCGCAATATACACATTTCTGCTCTATTGCTGAGCAAGCTCCAACTTCATGACTCTCCCCACACTTGGGACAACGCGTCTTGTGACAGCAATGGGACGCTGTGTGCCCCAATTTAATGCAATTTTTGCATTCCATTGGACGAGGCACAAAAAGCCGCACAGGAAGCCTTAAAATCCCGTCTATCAAGACATAGTGAGGGAGGGCGGTACCCTCGAAGGTTACACGAAATGAGGCTGACGGTGAATATTTTTTGACTCCATTTTCGGTGGTAGCAATCGAGAGTTGACGGCAGTCCAGGATTTTAACCGAGGTCGAATCGAGGCTCTTGAATTTGCCCATCCCTTTAGCCAAAATATATTCACACGTCAGGCTCATTTCAGTGATCACGCCCTCAATCTCTACATTTCGAGACGGGATGAAAACGTGATACTCTAGCCTGAAAAAGTCGCTAGCAACAATTTCATTTGCGGCCTTTAAGCTAGCCACAATGACACGCAATTTATTTGGTCTTATCCGAGACACTTCGGTTACGGAGGACCACCTTGCCAGATCTTTTGTGATCTGAATAAAATTTAAAGGTTTCGATTTGGGCCGGAAATAAACCACCCATGGACCAGAAAAAGACGAGCCCTCTGGGTAGACCCTGAGTCGGGAAGACTTCCGAGCAGTTTCAACAGAATTCACATCCATCAAAACTGCCTGGCGTGACCCCCCGCCTTCGGTCATAATTTATAACGAAGACTAAAAAGTTCACCGTAATAAAAAATGTACGAAGCTACACAATTCGAATAAAAGATAAAAGAAAGTAATAAAGGAAAAGGGAAATGAAATACCTGTAGATACAATTATGAATTGAACCAATTTGTTGTGGTTTGGGTTCCAGCTATGCCTCTGGTGATGTGACTTCAACCAATGCAATGGCAGCTACCTCGTTGCTCGTTGGCAGTGTCGATAGTGCTTCCGATCAGCAAAACACGATTTCCAATCGGATCTAGGCGTCCTCCGTCTTCGCAACCCGCTTGCGGCAACCAATTCCGAATCCTTCAGGTGTCCCGACGGTTTACACTCCCGGACGAGTGGGGCGAACAACCAGCACGTTTTGGGGGATGATGGCTTTGGAGAAGTTGTTGATGGCAACAAATAAATTTCTGCTCCGAGTGCCGTTGCTGTTCGGCAATTGACGACCGAACCAGAAGATAATTAACCACACTTTGTGGAAATTGCAGCGTTTATTGAAAACAAACTTCAACCTTTAAGTGTTGAGCAATGTCTAAAAAAATTGTTTTCTCGGGGTATTTTTATATTTTTAAATTTGGTATGATTTCAGATTTCATAATCGTTTCGAAATAAAAAAAAAATCAAGAAAAAGTAGGGCCCGAAAGTTTTTCTGCCTTCAAGGGGGCCTCTTGAGCTGCCCTATCCTGTCTCTGAAATAACCAAAAACCCAAAATGAGAAACAAAAAGCAGAAATTGGCCCAAAATTATCCGTCCATAAAATGTTACTATTCATTAAAAATAACGAAAGTACAAGCGCGTTAAGCATGCAAAGCTTGGTGATCTGCGGAGTGTGCTTTTTATGATCTTGTCCTGCTGCATTCATATGCGTCGAGGTTCTAAGCCCAGAAACGTTTGCTCCAAATTCTCTTCGCTTTAATCGATGCTCCAAGAAAGGGGCATATATAGGTAGGCAAAAAAGGGACCATCCAATCGCTGATGTGGTTGGCACTGACTGAAGAAAGATGGAAAAAAGCCTAAGACCAAATGGCATGCAAGCTCGCTTATCCTCCTCATCATTTGAGACAACCAGCCAATTTCGAGTATCATCAGACTGAGAAATTGGCTGTTAAACTTCTCGAGCGTCGAAGCCTGGCTTTTTTTTTGTTTTTTTAGTTTGCTCCACTAGACGGGGGAAGTTGGGAGACTTACCCTTATAAATGTATGCACTTGTGCATCCCAAACCAAACCATACCAGATGACGATGATGTTTGGTGATTATGAGATGCTGCACCGGGTGCATTCTAACTGACTAAGAGACGACGACGTTCGTGCATGCATGCCAATCCGGCTGGAACCGATTGAGGAGGGCTTCGAGGTGTTTTTTGATCCGGTGCTGACTGAACGATGGCACAGGTGTTGTCCTTGGCCGGCGGGAGCTCACCGTCAACCGACTGCGTGCTATGGCCTATGGAAAGCTTCTTTACTTATTTGAATGCCAGCGGCTGATAGGTTTTTTTTGTTTTTAATTATCTTCGATGTGCTGTGATGCACGAGATGAACCGTATGAAATAATGGGTGCTGATCAGAGTTTGAAAGCTTAAACACAGGAAGCGTTTGAAATTGAGTGGTCCTGAGATCATAATATTAATACTAAACTCTGATGATCGATTCTGTTATACATCAGAAAAAAGTCATTCCATAAATATTTTGATGGATTTTGGTTTTCTTTATTCTACTCGTTGGACTCAATGCCGAGATAAAAAAAAAGAAAACTCAATGAATTTAGCAGAAAATCATCATTTTCAAATATTTTAATTACAATAGGAAAACAGGATATAGAAATGTGTGATAAAAGGCAGTTCAAATACATTGGAAACCCCGATTTTATCATCCTCATGATACATTTAAGGCTGACGAATTTTTTTTAATATGCTGATGAAATAATGAAGCAAGCCAGTAATATAAGTCCTTCAAAAATAACAATAATTCCATTAACAACAAAATGATAGCTCAACATAAAAAAATTAACCTTGAGTAACTAAACCTTATCACGAGAAACTGAAGGTAAGTTTCTTTGTACAATACTTGACATAAAACCTTGACTGAAACGTATATTAAGAACATGCTATCTTTAAATCCCTTTCGTTGTTTTGGCTATGCAAAAACTTTGACTAAGACATGTCTTGTTGTCATGATACTAAAGCCAAAAATGATCTCATGATTTTCCTGTGTAGCTCTTCTTTGGTGGCCCAAAATTTTACAAGGAACAACACGGTAGGATTTTCTTAAACTACAGAGAGTAGCATGTCTTTCAATAACAGAAACGTCAAGATCGAGGCCTTCATCTACACTGGATGCATTGCTGCACCCTTTTCCTATATCTGTACTTTGAACCCTTTTGCGATTTTGTTGTAGGTAACATCCTTTTCAGTGCACTATTTAAGTGTGCATTATTTTCATTCTGGTTTCAAGATCAATACGAACCATAACGAAGATGAAAAAACTATTCCGAACAAACTGCACGCTCGTCCATATTGAACCATTAATGTTTGAAAAATAACCATAATGCAAGTTCTGTGGGTTAAGTCGTTTTATGAGTTTTCAGCGAAAACTCATAAAATGAGATTTCAAGGAGAACTTGCATTATGGTTATTTTTTAACCGATTTCCAAAAGTAGAATAACGGTTGAAAAATAACCGTTTTCAGGGCAAATTAAAAGAGGTTCATGGGGTTCAATTCTTTAGGAACAAAAAGCTAGTTTCCAGAGGAATTTCAATTTGATTGTTTAAACATGCTGCAACCAACATTATTTATTAAACAAACACGTAAAAAATAGAACATTTTATTGCTTTTATTATCAATAAAATTCAAATCCAGCCGGAAGTGGAAAAGTATCTGCATACACTGACCGTTTTGCCTTTGTCATCTACCTGGACTGGAGCTAGCTCGGATTTGTACTTCGATCAGTAAGAAAACCCGAACATTTCCGAAAAATTTAGTACGTCTCGCACCATCCGAATAATTCCGTGATGACTCTCCGAGTACCGTAGCAGTTTGGGAGTCAATAACTAGCTCGTTTTGGATCCACCGTCTTCGAAAGTTTTGCGGAAAACTCTCCGATCATCCGTGCTATGAGAAACTGCCAGGTCGTCTCCTGGAATCTGGGCCCAGTATCATCTTCCTGAAATTAGAGCAAAAAAGATTCTACTTTGAATCCGACAATAATCTTTCCATTGCCGGCCAACCGACCTACCTTGTACGCTCCGGAAACATCCTCAAATCATCCAGGTCGTCTCTATCCGTATCTGGGTCTTACTTTTAAGGTAACTGAACTTTCGTGTTACCTTCTTCCGATACTTTCTGTGCCGCGGAGAAGGAAAGAACGCGATATTTTTCTTCCGGAGCTCCATAGGAATCAGTTGCTCAGAATCGCTGTGCAGCTTTCGCCTGAATGTCCGATTGCAAATAATTTTCCATCCAGTGATCGGAAGGTTCCTCTTGAATTTGTCCGGAACAACACTGAAAATACGGATCATATAAATATTGCAAAACAGTTGAAGACAAAAATGTAAAAAGTTTCAATTTACCTGTTCTTGGCTACTGCTTTAGAGATTCCTTTTTAGTCCTCAGTATCCCGGAGCATATCTTTACACTTTTTTCATACGAAAAATGCTCGTTTCTGAACTGCAACAACTGAATACCTAGCACCGAAAAATGTATCAAATTTCGAGTCGGATTGAGAAAAAACAATGGCGGTACATCACCAAATAATTTTGGAACGCTTGAATTTTTAACCATTATTTTGGTTTTCCACCAGAAATTTGAGAATGGTTGAAATTTAACAATTCATTCTGGTTGAAAAACAACAATAATCGAACTTATCGCAAGAAAACCATAAAACGGTTGAAAAAAACTCGAAAATGGTTATAAAAAAATGAGCGTGTGATAGCACAACACTTTATAAACATGTAAACAAACTTTTGCTTGCATGCACACAGAAAAAAAGTTCACTCATTTTTGAGTAAACTAGTTTTAAAAGTTGCTTGCTAATGACTTTTCGAAACAGTTTTTATGTATTCGGAAGATGTAAATACGCCTATTGTTAACTCAATGGAATTTCTTCGAGTAAACATCAAGCTTCCTCTAACAACTTCAATAGGAACTACAGAGGGATGAAATGATGCTCAAATGATTTGCAACAAAGATAAATCTGGTTATTTTTCAAAATATTTGCATCGGAAACTACAATGGTTCAAGCAGAAACATGTTGCAGGGTGGCAATGAATGTATGGGAAAAATTTCATGATCGAATTTTGAAATCCGACCACATACATTCTGTAGATCGGCCCAAATAACTGCCCAATAACCTAATCGGACTTCATTTAGGGGTGCCTTAAAGTGCTCGAAATTTAGAACCCTCAAAAATCACCAAAGGGGGGAGTAAAAGCCGAATTTTATCGAATAGAAATTTTAAATTTGATGCCAAATGACTTAAAATGCATAAAAATCTGGTGTTATTTAAAAAATGCTTTGTCAAGCTTTCCTAGTTATCGGACGTACAAAATTTAGTTGGAAAGTTTAGTGGATAAGTTTGGAAAACACTTTTGACAAGTGCTGTTATTGCTTTTGATTATCCTACTGTGCTTCATCAAATTCATATTATTTATGTTAAGAGGAGTTGAGGAATATTTATTGTTATTTTAATAATAAGTAAAAATATACAAGTGATGTAACGTCTTTCAAATTTTAAATTTCAGTCTTGTATAAATGATGCTTTGTGTTCTGAAAGTTTGATTTTTTTTATTCAATCTCAAGTGAAACAAACTGTCCCTTAAAAAGCGAAATTCAATTCAGAAAAGATTTGAATGAATTCAGGTATAAGAGGAAAAAATCTGTCTTATTTAGAAAAGAGATCTGTAGAAAATACTTAAAATTATTATTTTGAAAATTAAAATTTAAGCTGAAACTTTAATAGAACGGGGATTTGTGCATAAACTTCCCTGTTCACACGGCCATAGTTTAGTTGAAACGAATTGAAAATATGAGAAAAGTAACATAAAGGAACGGGCTCACCCACCAGTAATGCTAAAAAACTGCCTATTCTAGATGTAGGAGGAGTCCACCAGGATGAATGCTTGAATCTTGAGGGGAACTTTTTTGTTCGAATGTTGCAAAAAGTTCCTAAATTTGCTAGATTACTTCCATCTAAAAATTTTACACATTTTCCGGATTTTAAAATTTGTTTCAAGTTTTGATGACAGGAAAAACACGTCCTCTCCACTCGGCCACAGCCTACCAAGTCTTTCAAATCGACCCCTATTCCAAGGTGTGTGTATTAATAGGAGATGAATCATTCGACTGATTTTTTCCGAGTTTAACTTGTTGTGTGCAGATTGATTTTATCTTCGTTCCAATCATTACGTGATTGCACACAAAACAAAGAAAACAGTTCTGCATTGATGTTTTCCATGCCTCGCAGGCATGGTTGCCACATGTACAGATTTATCTAGACAGGTACAGATTTTTGAGCTCATTTTTGGTACAGAATCTGTACGTACAGATGACAGATTTTCAAAATTTGGTACAGATTTGTACAGATTTTTGACTTTTAGAAACTTTATAGAAAATAAGTCAAAAAGTAAGCTTTTATTATTCTGACGATAGAAGTTCCTTACTGGGAAGTGATGGAACAATTAGATTTCCAAATTTGCTCCAAATAATTAAATATCTGATTATAATCCCCCACTCGTCTGCAGTGGTTTAGTGCATTTTCTCGCAAGTAAATGCCGTTAAACTAGGGCCCGCTTTTTTAGGAAATGTCCCGCCGTCCCGCTTTTCCTCAAAATGTCCCGCTTTTTCTTGAAAAAATTATTGTGGAAGACTCAACCTTCTCCGATTCTACCACTTCAAAATAGTTGGTCCGTGCTTGATGAAAACGCTTTTTATAGAATCTCTTCTCAACTTCTATAATTTTTTTCTAATCTTCTATTATCCTTTTATGATTTTCAAAACTAGAAATGTCCCTACTTAAAAAACCTGACCGATAGGACTGTCAAAATTTTAAAGATAACATGTTTATGAAGTTTCACTGACTAACACTGGAAAAACCAAAATTTATCCTCAATGTAAATTCATTGGTGTAACACAGAAAATCATTGAAATATAAGCAGCATATATAGCAAATATAGCATTTAAAGTTGCCATAATACCGGGTGGATCCGTACAATATTATCTTGAAAAAACGTCAAAACAACGGAATTATTCATTAAAAATTAAAAAAAAAAAATACATTAAAACACATCAGCATATTTTGAATCGTATTTAAGGCTTCCGAAAAACTGTTCATGATTATTCAGATTAAACTTTCTAAAGAAAAATCGTTTTTAGACGCAAATATGAATAAATAAATTAACTCAATTTATGATTTTTGGTTCAATTTTGGAAATAAAGTGAATAAATCTGTGCAAAAATCCAGTCTTTTTTTTACAAAAAGCGGACAATCTGGTTGGACCGATCTCTTCCTAAATTTTGTGTCAAATATCCGGTCAAGTCCGTGTATTACCGGGCAATCTGGCAAGCTTATCTTAGCATCACCGTAACACTTGGGTTGCATTTGTTTTGAGCACGTTCCAGCGATGTTTATATTCTTCTATTGAAGGAAATATTCTTTAAGTTGCTTCCAAATGATGATGACTCAGGATTTTTCTCCGGAATCCTAGCAGAATGCCCTGAATGTACAGCTTAAGGAAAAAGTCTAATTCCAATAAAATAGAACAGAACTGACGAGAAAAAAAGCCATTTTGAATCAAGCAATGAATGAATCAACGAGCTAAATTAAATAAACTTGGTAAATGATCAAAAAGATTTGTTTAAAAAATAAAAACTTTCTTCAAATTTGGGATTTTAAATTACTCTGAACTACAACATTTTCGACCGAAATGTTTGCAGTTTCAAAAATGAAAATTTTCTTAACAATGCAATTTTTCGAAAAAAAAATTATTTATCCATATTTTATTACTTACTATGCTCTATTTTAGCTGAAGGAACATATACATATGTTTGGGAATGACCATAAATATTATGTTTTTAAGAGTTTCCAGTATGTCCCGCTTTTTTCGGCGATGTCCCGTTTTTTTTCGAAAAATGTCCCGCTTTTTTCAAAAAGTATCTGGTAAGCCTACGTTAAACCCAAATTTCGTAATCGTCTGAGTGTTGACACACTGGACGCTATCCTTATCGAAAAATGTCGTATTAAATATGATGCTCAAAAATCATTTTAATAAAACAATGAATAAAAATCATAAACATTAGGAAGTGTTCGTTATGAAAAATATTTTTTTATGTCAGTTTTTTGAATCGAGAAAATAAAAATGAATAAATGAGTTTCACATAAAGTGTTGTACTTAAAAACTGTACTATGTGCAATAAAGTATCTTTTTTTATGAGATTAAAAATATTTAAGGAAACAAAATCTTCACATATCAACGGATTGAATGCAGAACTTTGTTTTCTTCGGTACAGATTTTGGTACAGATTTTTGAGTTTTCGGTACAGATAAAAAAGATTTTTTCGATGAGCGGTACAGATTTTGATGTGGTAACACTGCTCGCAGGGATAAAATCACACCAACGAAACAACAGAACTAAGCTTACCGTACACGAATGAACACGAGCGATCGTTGCCCGACGGACCGAGGTAACATTCCTCGCACCCTTCTATCGCTCGTTTCCCGTTCCCGTTCCCATGTATCTATCACTTTTAGCCACGCCCCCATGCGTTGTCCGATTGATGTGTTCGACTGCCGAACGAAAACGATTTGAATTTTGAATTCGCAGAACTGTACACGGAAAATAATAAAAAGGTAAAATTTACCGAGACAGCAAAGGTGAATGCTCGCAAAAGCCAAAAAGGTAACTTCTACCTATTCGAGGTGAAACTCACCTCACAGCGAGGTAAAATATACCTGAAACGAAGAATGAAAAAAGGTACAATTCACCGAGAAAAAATGTGAATCCAAAAAAGGTTAATTTCACCTCGTAGCGAGGTGAAGTTCACCTGAATTGAGCTGAATCAAAAAGTATAATCCACCTAGAAAGAAAGGTAAATCCAAATAAGGTAAAACTTACCTCGTAGCGAGGTGAAGTTGACCTGGATTGAGCTAAACAAAACGGTACAAATCATCTCGAAAAAAAGTAACTATTTGACGAATCCGTTTATTGAGGTTAAGCGGTTTTGCCGTTTAGGAACAAGTCCTGCTTCGTGCACAATATGTGAAAATCGGAACAAAATGGTAAGTGTTTTCTTAGATTTCATTTAGTTGTGCTGGTTCTCTTCATAATACTTTGCTTTTGTTTCAGATCGGCCCACAGAACTTCGTGTTGTATTCCCGTCAGCCTTCAGATATTATTCCGGACAAGCCGGACCTGACAAGCTTGGCGAACAAAGGACTTGCCTCAACAATTTTTAAAGAACACGGTGATATATTTCAAAAATAAATATTAGGTAACCGTCCCTATTTATTTCAAATAAATACCAATTTTTTCATGAATTGTGTTTTATTTAAATTAATTATTATTGAAGAAACCAATCAAACAAACAAGCATTTACCTTTTAAATCAGTGAATGGGAAAACGGTATTATTTAAAATTTTGCTAGATGAATGAGAAAATGGTAAAATCTACCTTTTTGCTAGGTGAATTGAAAAAAGGTAAAATTTACCTTTTTGTTAGGTGAATGAAAAAAAAGTAAAATTTACCTCGAAAGAGGGGTGGAAAAAAATCACCTCGCAAAAAGGTAAATTTTACCTTTTTTTATTTTCCGTGTACGTTCGCTCATGGTTGCCACATGTACAGATTTATCTAGACAGGTACAGATTTTTGAGCTCATTTTTGGTACAGATTCTGTACGTACAGATGACAGATTTTCAAAATTTGGTACAGATTTGTACAGATTTTCGAATTTTTTGACTTTTATCCAGTTTATTGAAAACTTTATAGAAAAAAAGTCAAAAGTTAGTCATTATTATATTCTGACGATAGGAGTTCCTTACTGGGAAGTTCACGATGGAACAATAAGATTTCAAAATTTGCTACAAATAATTAAATATCTGATTATAATCCCAGTGGTTGAGCGCAATTTCTCGTAAGTAAATGCCAATAAAACCAGAGTTCGTAATCGTCTGAGTGTTGACACATTGGACGCTATCTTCAAAACGAGAAGTTATTTAAGATTAAAATGCGTATCGAAAAATGTCGTACTAAATATGACGCTCTAAAATCTTTTTGAATGTCAGTTTTTTCAAGAGAGAAAATAAAAATGATTAAATGAGTTTCACAAAAAGTGTTCAACTAAAAAAACAGTACTTAGTAAAATAAAGTATTTATTTTTTTAAAGATTAAAAATAAGGAAACAAAATCTTCACATATCAACATATTTAATGCAGAACTTTTTTTTCTTTGGTACAGATTTTGGTACAGATTTTTGAGTTTTCGGTACAGATGAAAAAGATTATTTCGATGAACGGTACAGATTTGGATGTGGTAACACTGCGTTCGCTTCGCTGATGTTTCCCCCGATTGCTGTTAACTCCTGCCGAGTTTACACGAAGCTTACTTCCCGATGCTTTCCGAGTTGAACTATACACAGCAAAAATAATTCGTATAATTTTAGAGCGGAAACGATGCACGAGAACGGAACATTGTTTATGATCTAAAACTCTATCACGGCGTGTAAATTTAGATCGAAAGCGATGTACGAAAATGGAACGGCTTATTGTCGTGTAAAAATACATTGTGATGTAAAATTTTGGAATAAATTATGGATATTTGCTTTATTTAATAAATATATACAGCTTTCAAGTATAAAAAGCCTTATGAGAAATTGAAAAATACAATGATTATTTTTATTGGACAATTTACTGTCATACAAATCATTAGAAGGAAAATAAAAACGTTCACCACATAATGAGCAGCGCCGGAAGCTGCATCAAACATTGACGAAGATGGTTAGCGTTACCAGTCAGATTGTTGAGAGAATTTCCTTTTCGGACACGGGACAATCCGGATCCACGTCCCTGTAAAAAAAAAGAAAGAAAAACTGTTTAGTTTCGACAACTTTTTTTTTGTATTTCACTTCATTTACCTTCAACTGTCCGGAACTCCGTGGCATTCTCGGTCTTTTATGATTATCGATTCCAACAGTCCACTGATCACCACCACCAGCCTCATCGCTATCAGCAAACAGCAGTTCCGGCAAGTATTGCTCGTGCGGTGATCCTCGAAGTTAGCTTTGCGGTCTTACGACTGGGACTTGGGTTCCTATTTTCGACAGACTTTTCATTTAAATTTTAGGATGATGCTACAAATCATCATCTCGACTGAAAACAGCCGCAAAAGAAAGGAAAACAATGGATCTGTCATGTTTTACATAGTTTTTGATGTAAAATTATATCCCATCGTTGCTTTCTAGATCATGCAGTGTAAAATTATTGCAAAGAATTTAGTTTTACACTTTTTTATTTTAAATCGATGAAAAATAGACCAAAAATTGTTAGAAATTACATCGTTTTTGAATTACACTAGGGAAAAAATAGACGCCTCACGTTTTAGATTGCGTATACTTCTAGAATTTTTTTGCTGTGTAATAGCATCATTGCAGTTTGAGTTTAACGAAATGAAATCGTTCTGCAATGAAGGGCAAAGTGCGAGTATGTAGACTCGCGATTTTAACATCTCTGGTTGAAGCTCGAATAAATAGAAAATTATCCCAACTCAAATTTGTATAACTTTAAAATTAGTTCAAATGAAAATGTTCAATTCAGTGCATTTTAAGCTCCTTATTACTATAGAGTAATCAAGACACAATTTTTTATGCAAAACCACAATCTTTTTTTTTGGAATGTTAGTAAACCGAGTTAACAATCTTTACATGAGAAATGTATATGGTGGATCGGTTGGATAAAATCATGATAGTCAGTTGAACACTTATTAATTATCTGGATATTTTTAAAGCTGATTTTTTCTTCATTTTTGCATGTTTAAGTTTCAAGATGACATTGCATTCATAAATAAAAAAACATAAAAACATAATAAAATCTTCAAAGGACTAAAAACCTTAATTTTCGTTCTAAAACGTGCTTTTCTTTGAAATTTCTGCCATTCTCATATAAATTTTCGATACAATTGTTTTGGTGACGTCACAAAGAATCCAATATGGTAGTAGGTAGGGCCGAGACCTTTTTTAGATATTCCTTGTATCCGGTCATTTTTATTACCTATATTTTTAACTCGTTTTCAAGATATTTACGATGCAAAAAAAAAGCAAAAAAAAAAGATAATTTACACAGTTTTTTTTCAAATTCCATCATTATCGATTCGATAGTTGGTAAAACCGTCTCGTACTCAAAAAATTCTGTGCGTGGGTGTTGGAATACACATACATTGTCCTCAATGTCCTCAAAGTTCGAATCATGCGTTGGAGTGAAGCACATGATCGGCAACTACGGTTAAGGGTTATCAGGGAAGTCAAGGCTCATGCCAGAATTTTTAATTTATAATAAGCAAAAAACTAAGTGTAGATCGCTGAAATGTCCCGGAATTATTTCTCCGATTAAAAAAAAGTGTTGCCTAGCTATGAGTCATTTAAACCTAACCTCCAACAACAAATTTTGACTAGTTCCAGAGAAGCTGGTACCGAGGCAATGAGACAGATGATTTCTGATGGAATACAAAACTTATGAAAATCACGATTTCAAACAATTTCCAGCTGTTGAATGTATGTATGTATGTAGATAATTCACCATGGGTGCACGGATTCACCGCAGTTTCGCCAACGTATGCGCTAAATTGCATTCTTTAGATTATAAGGTCGGCCAATCTTCAATGCAAATTAGCACATACCCGACACCATGGCTTCGTGTGAACTGTCATGTAATGAATGAATTTCGTGTATGTGTATGTCTTATTTGTAGAACGAGCAAACAGTTTCGCAACCGTATAAAATTCATAACATTCTCAGCGCTATGAATCTTCGACAGGTATTCCGCATACGTGTAGATACCTGCCCAGCTGGCAACTGATTGAACGTTCTTATATCATACTAGCTGACCCGGTGTGCTTTGCTACACCCTTCAAAACCAAAGGATATTTTCGGAAATTATTCAAATTTTTATTGTTTTATTGGCATTATTTTGAATCAAATTATAACATAATTCAAAAGCAACCGGTACAAAATGAGAGCTGCAGCTGGAGTTTGGAATTGAAATACAAAGATGACTTAAACTAATTTTCTGAATCTTGATCTATAAGTTCTGATAATTTTAATCTGTTTCTTTAAGCTTCGCCCTGAAAAAGGAGGGTCTCATATTATTCTTACGCAAACAATCTAACTTTGAAAATATGGTTGTCTTGCTTGATATGTTCTGGATTTATGCTAAAAATTTATAAGAGAGCCCCCTCCTGTGCTTCCCATCATCCCCTGCTGAATGGAAGTCGTGGTCTTTAATAATCATACCCATTTTATTCGAGCCCAAAAATCCTCTTATATCAAATATAGTTCCATTGGTTGATAAGTTTTTAAGCTTTACAACAAAATTTGTATGGAGCCCCCTCCTTTCTTCCCTGCTCTACACTGTAAAGCGTAAGGGTCTAACATATCTCGCAACCAAGTACCTTACATGCCATATTTGTTTCCATTTATTGGCTTCGTTCGCATAAATTGAGAACTTATGCTAACAAAAGTATATTGGGCTCACCTCCCTCCTCCTATGTATTTACTCACTGAAAGGAGGATGGTGTGTCAAATAATCATAGAATCATATGAAAATGATTTTCCATGTTAAGTTTAACCTCTCGGATTTTGTTAAAAAAAAATTAAATATAAGCTTTCCTTTTCCCTTCCTATATTCTATTCTTCTACTGCAAGCAAGGAATTGTTTCACATAGAAAAATTTCGCGTATTGAAATACTATCCCATGCCAAATTTGGTTTTATTTGCGTACTAAATTCTTGAGTTATGCATAAACTTGAAAGGAAGTACCATCCCCCCTTCCGTCCTCCCCATGAATGGAGGGAGGAGAACTTAATATTCATAAAAGTATTTTTCGTACTCAAATACTTGATTAAACCAAATTTGGTTTCATTAGCTCGATCAATTCTCGAGTTATGCAAAAAATTTGTATGGAAGCCTCCCTTTCCTCCTTTATATCTTTCCGCTGAAAAAAAGGTGGATCCATTTATAATAGAAACATTTCTCGTATCTAAATACCCTCACATGCCCAATATATTTCCATTTGCTCAATCAGCTCTCCAATTATACTAAAAATTGTGAGGGAGACCTTCTCCTCCCCCTTTTCATCCTCATCTTTGAAGGAGTGAGGGATACCAAATATTCATAGAAGCATTTCTCATACCCAAATATCGTTCCATGCCAAATTTGGTTCCATTTGCTGTTGTAGTTCTAGAGTTATGCAGTTAAAATTGTATGAAACACCCCTTCCTCTTTCCTTTCTCCCCGCTGGATGAAGGGAGGGGTCTCAAATAATCATTAGAGCAGGTCACGTTCCCAAATACCCGCCCACGCCAAATTTGGTTCCATTTGCTTTATTAGTTTTTGAGTTATGTAAAAAATTTTAAAAGAGGCCCCTCCCCCCTTAATATCTCCCTACTGGAAAGAGGGAGGGGTCTCAAATAAGCATAGAAATATTTTTCGTATCCAAATACCCTTCCATGCTAAATTTGGTTCCATTTGCTTTATTAGTTTTTGAGTTATGTAAAAAATTATGAAAGAGGCCCCTCCCCCTTTCTACTGTAAAAAGGGAGGGGTCTCGAATAACCATTGAATTATTTTTCGTATCCAAATACCTTCCCATGCCAAATTTGGTTCCAATATCTTGAATAGTTTTCGAGTTGTATGATAAATTGTAAGGTAACCCCCCTCCCCCCTTCCTATCACCCCATTGAGAGGAAGGAGGGGTACTTTATATTCATAGAAATATTCCTTGTTCCCAAATACCACCCCATGCCAAATTTGATACCATTTACTTGATGCGTTTTCGAGTTATGCGAAAAAATGACTTTTGCTTGGGAGGCCCCTCCCCCCCTCCATGAGAAAGGGAGGGGTCTCAAACCATAATAGGAACCTTCCCCTGCCTCCAATAGCCCCACCTACCAAGTTTCACGCAAATCGGTTCAGTAGTTTCCGAGTCTATAGGGAACAGACAGACAGACAGACAGACAGACAGACAGAAATTCATTTTTATATATATAGATTGCCGGGATTTGCCTGGACCGGCTACGTGCTGAAAAAGTTCTGGCAGCCTTAGTATAGGGCCAAAATGTATCGGAAATTGAAGGAGAAGGATGCAGCCACCCAAAATATAGATTTGACGAAGTACAAGTGAGAAAAACTGATCAATAACATGGCTGAAAAAAGTGTGCGACGGCCGATTTGAGATACCAAGAATAATGTAGAAATATTTCTTACAAGAAATTAATTAACATAAGGTTACCTTCATAGAAAGTATTTCGATCAAACGAATGGTTTGCCCCATTTCTAAATGAACTAAGCTTAGATGAATGAGTGGTTTCCCCTCTAATAAATTCAAATTTTGCTTAAAAATCACTTGAAAATTTCTTTGTCGTTTTTAATATTGGATTTCAATTAAATTTTGGTTTTGATAAATTTTATTTTTTACATACATACAGCATTGACCAGATAGTAAAACCGTGAATCATTCTTCATCACGGTTCACTGGACACCACCTGGCGGCGTTCTTTCTGTATTGTCATAGCAAGTTGCGCGCGCTCGGCGGAAGTTGATAGACTCATGACAAACAACAACACCGCCCGTGACGAAACCCGATGAGGTGACTTGTTCTTCCTAGATTCTGTACCTCTGTACATAAGCAGATATCCATAGATACTTCACCGTATAATTTAAGAGCGTATCTAAACGACTGGCAGATGTCGACGTTGTTGTGGTAGAAGGCTTTTACTGAATACAGCCGGCTCGGTAGTGGTGGTTGATCTGTGAATAATTACTTTTTTGCCTACTGAACCATGTAGTAAATTAACCCAATCAAATTGTTATTTTTCTCTATTTTTTTTTTCAAAGATAAATTGTTTAACTGGAAGCAACGATCACAGCGCGATCGGTACCGTAAAGTTCCAGCACGAAACCAAAAATGATGAAGTCCTCTGAATATCTGAGGTTAAAAAAAAAGAAAAATGATCGGACCAACCCAAACACATCGAGAGCGGCGGCGTGTCGAAGGCCATCCCAAACGAGCTGGTGGGTTTCGATCCTTCCTGGCAATCATCGGGGCTGACGAATCCGTTGGTTTTTGATGTCGAAGGTCTGCGATTCTACAGACATGATTAGGTTGATTGGTATGCATTTGAGCCCTTAATAAAAATTTTGGATAATGATACAATTCAAAGACACTTGAAGTTTGGCAAACAATAAGATGTAAAGATCTCTATGCTTATTTTATTTGTCTCCAAATTTTGCAATAGTTTTATTACTTATGTCTGAAGAATAGTAAACGATCGAAAATTTTATAAAATCACTATACGATTAACCAAGAAAAGTTTCAACTGCTTAAATGATCGTTTAGTATTTTTCCGATTAGGTTAGTGCATTCCTCAGACAGATTTTGACTTCTGCGGCAGAAGTCAAGCACTGCCAATTAAGATGGCGCTACCTACCTTCTCGTGTGTCTACTCTACTCCACTCTCAACTGTGTGTTGTACGCGATATCGATCAAACGATCTTGTGGGGGGCTCTCTGGCAATCATCCGTCGAAAACGGTAGACCCTCAACAGACAGGACAAAATGCCAGCCTGTCCGAAGTCCCGGACGTGATTGTATGTATCCATCCGTGTATCTTGTGCTTCTGCTGCTGCTGCTGCTTCTGGGCAGATGTCGAAACAGAGACCAGTCAATATATGCATTAAAATGATCGAAAATCACAGTTTCGTGCGAGATTTATGGATCGCATGGCCCCGCCCGCCACTTTATGCATCCAACCCGCGCGCCCTCATGCAAAAAGGAAGATAACAACTGCATACAAAAGGACAGAATTGGGTCCCAAAAAACACCGAAAACACCGACTGATCGCCTCAGGTTAAACATTTTTGTGCGCCTCCAACTTTGATCGAACCCGGCCGGCTGTCTGCCGTGACTGGGCAAAAATATTCCTACGACCTGACTGATGGGGCCCCGTTTTTCGGTAGATGACCAAAATCGGTGCTTTGCCGAAATTATAGGTAGGAAATATTGGAAAATGCTTCCTTCTCGGTCAATTATATAATGCACTGTGCCACTTAGGAAGAAATTTTTCGAACATGGGTTTTGTCTTGCTGCAAGGTCAAGTTGGTGGAGATGATTAGATCCTTCGTCAGAGTTTCAGCTCGATGACAAATTTTTGGGGGCCCATCGATTTTCCATATTCTAGAATTCTAGGAAACGTTTTGGTTGGTCAGATGATATATGAACTGTGAGATAGAAATGAATAATTCAAGTTATGAAAAGGGCTTCAAGGCATTAAAACAACATGTTAAAAACAATGTTTAGGCAAACGTGTACTCTTTTGTGAAATCAAACAAATTTAACTATCCCAAAATGACAAGGTATTCAGCATAAAGTGCCTAGTTTGAGTAACTCTTGTTCCTTACTCTGTATCGGAAGAGTAGGCTGCGGCTGAATGAACAACACGCGTTTTTTCGTCTGTGGACATTCTGTAATAATTTATGAAAACAAACTATTGAGTTTTTGAAATTTCAATAATAAGATAGAGTTGAAGTTATTGAGTTTTTGTAACGAATGTTCCGAAACGTGATATTCGGCCTTCTCGTTGCTCTGCAATTTTTAAGTTTTAACGGTTAGAGAAATAAGTGAAAGTGATATTTGCAAAAATTGTATTATCGTGCCCATAGGAATACGAACAAGGATATTCTAATGATTTGTGGCAGACTAGCTGAACATACAGCAATTATGGATGCCATAATTACGAGGACCACGGCAGACTGACTCTGGACAGGAAATCCCGGTGAGAACATTCCGATTTTTTTTTTCTATATTTTCACTCTATTATGACTTTTGCTGCATTGGTTTTTTACATTTTTGACACCTAAATATGTGTATTGTGTTCATATCCTGTGGGGCAGGATTTCCACGGGTCGGTATTGTTAGTATTTCTCATTTTTTCTTATAAATACCAATGTATGGTATTGGTATTTATAAGGAAGAATATACAGTATCGGTGGAAAATTCGGATTGCCAAAAGGCAGGATAGACGACCAATTTTTTTTAACGCAACGCAAATAGCGATAATCCGAAGTCCGATTTACACGACGGAGGGATTTTGATGTTTTTTTTTAAGTTTTGCGTAACAGCCATCGATTGCTTTGATCGTTAAAATTACTTCATACAGAAATCCAAAATTCAAAGTTATGCATATGAGAGTTTTTCCGTTATAATTTTTTCACATTACGATTTGAGGCAAAGAGAAGAATTGCACAGATGAGTTTCCAAAAACGATCTTATTCAGTTATCACGAACTACATAACAAGTTAAGAATGATAAAGAACAAAAAGGAGATTTACTTCATCCACCAAAAAATTTATATTTTAAATATCACCTTATAAATATTCTTCAAAGTATGATAAAGAATATCTTTACTCTAAAGCATGGGTGGCCAACATTTTCATCAGGTGGACCAAATTTTGGAGATTAGATGGGCTGGCGGGCCACACCAACATTGCAATTTTTTGAAAATTTGGAGCAATTATATAAATAACTGTTTTTAAAGGATGATATAATAAAGCAATTTTTGTTTTCATTTGTTTTCTTTCTAAAATATATAGGTATGTATGAAAGACAGATTATTGAGATTCGGTTCAGGTTTGTATTCACATGGATTGATCATCTAGACCAAATTGTACATAGATATATGTTATATGGAGCAATAGTTATGTCAAACGTCAAAAAAATCAAGGATTGAAAATGAAACTGAAATTAGAGTCTGAACTTTCTTACAATTCTATGATTCTAGGAGTCCCGTTTGTCAAAAATGAAAATACGAATTATGGCTTAATAAAGGTTTTCATTGGTTTCGAACTTTTGCGAATGTATCATCAATATGAGGACAATTTTATAATCTGACGGGTTTGTGACAAGTTGCCTTAAATTTTCCATAAGATTCAAAAATATGTTTATTTTTGTTACTTTTAAACATGCACTTGATATTTTGTAGATTTCAAAATATATATTTTCTGGGGTACATATTTGATATGAGTTTTTTCTTTCAAAAAAAACTATATTTGAAATCCACAGAACTTTGTAATTTTCAACAGATATAATAAAATGGATTATCAAACGCATTGAATGTAGACACCTTTTCAAACAAAATTTTTTTAAAAAGTTAGTAGTGTAATTCTTTATGAAAAATCATAAATAAGCTGCAAAAATTATTAAATGCTACTGTCTGCAAAAATTAGCAAGTTTTAAATCAAAATCTGAAGACATCTTGCGCAAATGGTCATATAATGTATCTATTTTCCCCTTATATTTACAGTAGAAATTTCGTTGGTTTCAATAGAAGCTGAAAATTGAAGTAAATTCATCGCTCTAAAATGCTTAAAAGTGTAGTACTTTGACAAACAAATTGTTTTATTCGTGTTTTTATATTTGGTATAACTTCGTACTGAATTTTCAGAAGCTTTTTTTGAAAAAATCATATTATTCTCTCCATAAAGCCAGTCAAATTTCAAACTAGTGTCATGCACCTATTTAAGATAAGATTTCCAGAATTTTTTCGGCACGTGCTGGACAAATCCGGGCTATTTTTTTAAAAAAAAAAGACCTGTCAAAACCAGAACATTGTTTAAAAAATAGACAACCAAAAATTTGGACAATATCATGGAAATTTTGATCAAAACCTAGGAATTACTAATAAAAAAATAAACAGTCAACAGCAGATTTTGAATCGTTTTGTAAGCTTCCAAAAACATTTCATGTTAATTTCTACAAAATATCATTTTTATAAAAATCCGCGTTTTTTTTCAATGAAATCCGGGTAACCAGACTGGACTTTTCCCAAATTTTGTAATAAATATCCGGACAAACCCGGATAAAACCAGCCAATCTGACAACCTTAATTTAGGATCTCTTATCGCAATATACATCTGTTATTTGAAAGCCCTGTTCATGTCTCAAATATTGGAAAAAAAAAGTATACAGGTTTTGCCCTAACTCTTGTTTCGAATTATTTAATGATTGACACAGATTTTGATAAACCCATAAAAAACCTCTTGGCAATATAGCAACACTGCTGTGCCATTCCCCGATATTGTCAAAATTGACGTGATACACTGATAAATCATTTCACACATTTTGTAATATTGTTTCACACATTATCAGTAAATATATGGAGCTGTCAAACTCGAGTGTGGTTTTCACTCACCATGCAAGTTCGAAATTCACACATTATCCGAATTCGCGGATTAAGGGAAAAGTGTGTGAAATCACAAACAGTTATGGGCAAGTTGGAATCATTCCTAACGTCGCTTCAAGTCACGAGAGAATAATGCAAGTAATCACACAGCATTTCAATTTTAAAATTAAATCAACTAATGAATGAATTTCTCTTTCAGATCCAGACTGGTATCGCCTGCCTGTTCTGGTGGGGAGAAAAAGCTAATGGAATTGCTCCCCCCGCAGCACATCCATTGAATCAATAAACCAATCATGTCCGAGCATAAAAAACATTCAAATTACAAATGATGCTGTTTTTATATCAAAATTATTGTAAAAAAACGTTTTAATTTTGTTTCTATCAGACATACGCAATTCGGTTGCACTGGGAGGTTAATGCCGGTGGACACAAATCGAATCAGCACCGGTCGCGTTATCTTCTTGTACCAATGATGCTGTGTAATTGATTACACGCGATTGGCACAGAGGCTGAATTTTGGGTGTATGAAGTATCCTACTAACAATCCTTCCTTCATTCAGCATTGATTACTAGGACGTGGCCGGCGCCGTCACTGATCATTTTCATTTAGATCATGAGTTTGGTGCATTGTGAATGAACTGTACAACGTGTAAACGGATGTATTTTGAGAGATTACTAAATGATACTACCCACTCTAAACTCTGGAAAAACATCAACCAACTCTTGGGTAAATCTAAATCATCGACACCAATTACACTCACAGAAGGTGAAGAACTCATTACAGATAAAAAACTTGTTGGCAATAAATTTAACAGATATTTTTCTTCGATTGGATCAGATCTTGCTAAGAAAATACCCGCTGAAACTGAATTTGATGTCTTGTCCAACATCAACAAGGTTCAGAACACAATTTTCTTGCAACCAACGGATGAAAATGAAGTAAACTCAGTCATTATTACCCTTAAAAACAAAAAAAGCTGTGGGCCTGATAGTTTTCCCGCAAGTGTGTTAAAAAATAACAGCATTTTATTCACTCCCATCCTCAAACAGTTTTTTAACTCAATAATTGAATCTGGACGCTACCCAGATTTCCTAAAAACAGCAAAAGTGACTCCTATTTTTAAATCAGGTGATCCAGAAGATGTTAGCAACTATCGACCAATATCAAGTCTCAGCGTATTTAGCAAAGTTTTCGAGAAGTCACTAGTAAATAGAATTACCAATTTCCTCAATTGTAACAATGTTCTATATAGTATGCAATATGGGTTTAGAGCAGGCTCAAATACTCTTATTGCAATTTCTGAACTTGTGGATTCCATAAAATCAGCTGATTTAGAATTTTGGGTCGGTTCATTGCCGGCTATCAGTGGTGTATTTGTTATTTGTTATTTGTTTATTTTCATCAACAGATCACATATTGATCCAAATGATAGGTTAAAAATTAAAGACAAACTACAATTACACGGAATTTACCCTATACTATACTTAAAGCACTAAGGATTCTTCTTCGGAATAATTCCCTCGAAACGTCAAAATCAAAATGGTCGGAGAAGCGGTTAAACGTCCTTATTGCACCAATTAGCGCTGTATTAGCTCCGTAGTTATTCTGTCGGAGAGGAGCAAAGAGCTGAAGATTACGATTCCTCAAGCCACGGGATCGCACGCTGAGTTGGAGTGCTTCTAGCAGTGCAGGGCAGTCGATTCTAGACGAAAGCAGATCGGCAACAATAGAGGCCCGTGTTGCGGTCCGGCGGGCCTGCAGCGTGTCGATGTCGATAAGGCGGCAGCGGCTTTCGTAGCTGGGGAGTCGGAACGGGTCTTGCCAGTTCAGGTTCCGGAGAGCGAAGCGCAAAAAACGCCTCTGGATGGCCTCGATACGCTCCGAGCCATTTTGGTAGTAGGGGCACCATACAGCCGAGGCATATTCGAGGGACGATCGAACCAAGCTGCAGTAAAGACTCTTGAGGCAATAAATATCCTTAAAGTCTTTTGTCATGCGGAATAAAAGACCCAGGCATCTGGAAGCTTTGTCGACGATGTAGTTTGTGTGGATCTTGAAATCCAGCCGTTCGTCCAGGATCACACCAAGGTCTTTCATATGCTCAACTCGTGCAATTGCCTCATGTCCAAGAAAATAATCAGCCGATAGCGGTAGCCGCTTGCGTGAAAACGAAATTACCGTACATTTGTTGCGATTCAAGGGAAGGCAATTGACATCACACCAGGCGGCGAAGATGTTAAACTGGCTCTGTAATACGTTGACATCTTCGGGGCTGTTGATGGATTGAAACAATTTCAAGTCGTCGGCATACGCCAGTTTTGGTCCATCGAGAAGCAACAGCACGTCGTTGAAGTAGATCAGGAATATGATGGGTCCTAGGTGGCTCCCTTGAGGTACTCCAGAAGAGGCACGGAATTGATCGGAAAATGATTCACCTGATCGTACAATAAGTTTCCGTCCTACCAGGTAGCTATGGAACCAGTAAAGAGCCGCAGATACCGATACGATCTAGTTTGGCTATGGCTATTTTGTGGTTTACCTTGTCGAAAGCTGCGGTCAGGTCGGTGTAGATAACGTCGGTTTGAGATCCCATGGCAAAACTGTCTTGCACGGAAGATGTGAACGTCAACAGGTTTGTTGTCGTAGAGCGTTTGGGCATGAATCCATGTTGTTCGTTAGAGAAATAAAAATTGCAATACGAGAAAAATGGATCTAGTACAACCAGCTCAAACAGTTTGGCGATCGCACATAGGGCAGAAATACCGCGATAATTGTTAATGTTCCTCCTGTCACCTTTTTTGTAGACCGGAAACATGTAAGCCTCTTTCCAAATGGAAGGGAACGTGGATTCCGTGAGCGATGATTGGAAGATTCGTTTTATAGGAGTCAGCATATGTGATATATAGCGTTTTAGAAAAGTCGCTGGAATGCCATCCGGACCTGCAGAAACACTGGATTTCAGCTTAGCAGTCGCCTTCAGGATGGTATCGTCATCGATTACGATGTGATGAAAGGAAGTGCTCTGACGTGGGACGTTACTAGCCGCCATAGTCAACTGCTCCGTGGATATTGCACCAGAATCAAAAGTACTACGGAATTTGTCAGCGAAGAGGTTACAAATATCAAGGTCTGAGGTCGCCGACTTGTCTTCCAAAAACATGTAGGATGGTAAGCCCGATTCTTTCCGTTGGTCCTTAATGTACTGCCAAAACGATTTGGGTCTAGTTTTAAAACCACGCTGAATCCGGATAAGATAGCCCTGGTGCTTACTTTTTTATAAGCTGCGTTAAGTTTGCGATACTGGTTTTTGGCGTGGAGAGACTTGTGCCTCAAGTAGTAGCGGAGGGCTTTGTTCTTGAGTGCTTTCATTTGTCGCAACTCTTTCGTGACCCAGGGAGCACGTAGGTCAGAGGCTGCTGAGCGTTTTGGTACGTGACGATCGATGATGTAGTTGATGATATGGGAAAACTTCATAGCAGCGGCGTTTGGATCGAAAGATTCGAGCTCAGAATTCCAGTCGATGGCGTCAAGCGTTTGTGAAATAGCGACAAAATCGGCG